>NC_041383.1:469561776-469580728 GCF_002162155.2 Triticum dicoccoides | reverse complement strand
TACGGGCGGCGGCGTACGGGCGACAACGGGGACGGCGCGATGACGCGGGCGGCGGGCCGGGGGCGATCGAGATGGCGACGTAGTACGGGGCGGCGGCGCGAGACGGTGACGACGGGAAACGAGGGCCTTTAGTACCGGTTGGTGGATCCAACCGGTACTAAAGGACAACCCATTAGTACCGGTTGGAGCCACCAACCGGTACTAATGGCCGTGCGCTGCCACCCGCGGTGCGCTATTTTTAGTCCCACCTCGCCGAGCGAAGGGCAGCCGCGCTGATTTATAAACCCAGCCGCGGCTGCCCTTTCGAACTCCTCTATATAGCAGACTTCTGGGCCTAACTCCGGCGCGCTGCCCTGTGAGCCTGCTGGTCTTTATGGGCCTGAATTTGCACACCCTAGGTCTGGCAGACCCACCGGACAGCGCCCCAACAATTTTTTTATATTTTTTTCTTTTCTGCATTATTTATTTTCTTGTATTTATTTTTGAGTACTTATTTATATAGTTTTTTTCTTTTCTGTTTTATTTGTTTTCTTCTATTTATTTCTGAGTAGTTTTTTTTGTTGTATTTAGTTTCTTTGTGAATATTTTTGCTTTATATAATTTTTTTCTTTTCTGCATTATTTATTTTTGAGTAATTTTTTATATAGTTTTTTCTTTTCTGCTTTATTTGTTTTCTTCTATTTATTTCTGAGTAGTTTTTTTTGCTGTATTTAGTTTCTTTGTGAATATTTTTGCTTTATATAATTTTTTTCCTTTTCTGCATTATTTATTTTCTTGTATTTATTTTTGAGTAATTTTTTATATAGTTTTTTCTTTTCTGCTTTATTTGTTTTTTCTTCTATTTATTTCTGAGTAGTTTTTTTGCTGTATTTAGTTTCTTTGTGAATATTTTTGCTTTATATAATTTTTACTTTTCTGCATTATTTATTTTTCTTGTATTTATTTTTGAGTAATTTTTTATATAGTTTTTTCTTTTCTGCTTTATTTGTTTTCTTCTATTTATTTTTGAGTAATTTTTTTATATAGTTTTTTTTGCCGTGACCCTCTCTACTCTTTCGAACATGCTATACGGTTGAAATGATGATACCTTCAACATTTTCAGAGTTTGTTTTGTAGTGATTTTCATTTTCACGGTCATTTAGCTCTGATCTAAACAAATCAGTGACTGAAAAATAACAAATGATGTCAGAACGTGTTGGAAGACCAAATGCTTGTGATAGTTTGAGAAGTAACATATTTAAATTGTGCATCTGAACACAGAAAAAATACATTGATCAGTACCATCTTTCAGCCAAAACGCGCTACTGCTACAAAGAAGTACATAAAAAATACATTGATCATCAATGACCTTTTTGTATAGAATCTAAATTGTCAATAGGAATCTACAACCAATTTAAGAACCGACGAAGACTCCTATTGCAGCCACAAATCCTACACATAGAGTTTAATGAAGACCAAATGCTTGTGATAGTTTGAGAAGTATCATATTTAAGGTGGTCAAAATCTTGCTAGGGGAGCGAGGTGGGACTAAAAATAGCCCTGCCACAACTTCTTTAGTACCGGTTCGTGCTAGGGGAGCAAATGATGTCAGAAAGAGTTAAAAATTGATGACGTGGCTTAGAATGATGCGTACTGAACGCAAAAAAGTCTGAAGTTGTAATAAATTTAACAAATGAAGTGCCGGTGTAACCGATGAGTTTTCGTCCGAAACCGGCCCTGATACTTCGAAAGAGATTGTCCAGTTTGTACATGAAGTGCATCCAGTTTTTGCCGTAACACAAGAAGTCCGGAGTTCTAATAAGTTATTAAAAATAAAAAAGGCGCAATGCTCGGAATAGGGTAGACTACACTGCACATAGCTCTGTGCAATCTATTCTATTCCGAAAGGCTTGAAGCTAAGCAACCTGCAAGTGAGCATTGCGCCTCTCCTTTATCGTCTCTGCACTCACGGCTTATAAACCGCTCCTATTGCCTCTCTCCTAGCGAGGTGGGACTAAAAATCAGCTTAATAAAAAACTCTAGTACCGGTTCATGCCATGAACCGGTACTAAAGGTGTTCGTGAGTCCCACAGCCTGACACAGCATCATCAGTACCGGTTCGTGGCATGAACTTGTACTAATTGTTGCCCACGAACCGGTACTAATGATGTCCGCCCGCCTAGCCGTTGGAACCGGCACTAATGGACACATTAGTGCTGGCTCAAATTTAAACCGGCACTAATGTGCTTCACATTTAACCCTTTTTCTACTAGTGGGTGTGCACGTGTGCCTCCAAATAATCAATGCATGTTAGTGTGTGTATATGCACTGGATTTAAAAAAATCTGGAAAAGGTCCCTACAAAATCTTAAAAAAACATGATGGGATACAGTTCCAGTTGCTAGTACAATGCTTACGCCGCCTCATCTTGCAATGCAAATGAAACAACCCATCTTGATTTCCTTTCCTTTTTATTTGATGAGCCCGTATTAAGACCTAGTTTCAGTAAATCATAGATATAGCATGATACATTCAACACGACCAACCATGCTAATGTGGAGCGAGACGGATGTGTCTTCTAGTGATTCAATGACTTTGGCGACGAGTTCGGTCTATTTGGTGCATGGAAATCTTAAATTCATATGCGAGTGGTGGGTGTTGAGGCGGTATCACCATTATTGTTGTGAGAAAATGGAGTTTAGTGAGCGGGTAGTCCATGGATAATGAAGAGTGCGACGGGGAGATGCCAATAAAGGAATATGTGACTGCTAAGATCATACTCAACATTAGACGCTTTAATAGATGCTAATAGAGAAAAAAACACATATCATAAAATAAAAAACCATCGTAGCACTCTCTATTTGCAACGTTGAGCGCTCATGCACTAGTTAACTGCAAAGTCGAATGTAAAATCCGTTATTTGCATTAACTTGTGCTAGAAAAAAGGTAAGAGGACAACATATCCTTTTGCGTCGATGACATGCCCAAATGTCCACTAATCAGGATATTGATCTCGGAGCCCTCTCCTAGCACCTTGCATTGAGCATGCTCTAATGGTTTATGGGGTGTAACTTGTAAGGTTAAAAGAGTAGTCCGCAAGAGGAGGCGCCCGTTTGGATGACCAGTGTTTCACACGCTTTAGACTCCTATGTAGTGAATTCTTCTGTCATCTATGTGTGTACCTTCCAATTTTGCATAACTCATAGAAACTACCACTTAAATATATTGAAATATTGATGCACACAAAAATGAGGGAAATCAACAGCAACATTCGTGGGGATAGCCAAAAGGGATTATTTTACTACAATCCACCCAGGATGAAGCCACATGTTTGATGCTTTGTGTCTTACTAAGGCAGGTTAAACGATAGCAAGGCATTTGAGTGACCAAACTTTAAGCTCTGCGACAACAAGCATCGGTATTATATGAGTCTCCGTAGTGACTGTATTAATCTTCATGTTCTGGGACAAACATGTATGGTGTTGTTGGAAAACTTAGGCCTTTTGATCGGTCCATTGACAGTGGGCGCCCCATCATCCCATGAAGAGTGAAGTTTTGGGAGACGTGCATGAGCCCGTTATTTCAAAACGCTCGAAAAGGATATTTCCAAGTTTTAAAAAAAATAAATAAAAAAATGTGAAAACTTGTACATGTTCACTATGGATCTGTAAAATTCGTTCAAAATATTACGATTCGGAAACCTTGAAGGGGTTCGCCCACAAAGGGTTAGCACATTTGTTACCAAGTCCCATTATCAAAAAAGAAAAGGCAGCACCGGCACCCACACCAACATTGGGCGTGGCAGCGGCAGCCTAGGTGGATGGCGAACTGTCGGCGGCGGTTGTCCGGGCAAAGCGTCACGGACAGCAGTAGTAGGGGCACGGCACGAGGACAGCGAAGCCGCCTGTGAGATTTTAGGAGAAGCTGAGCTCTCGCCGGCCCCATGCACCCCCACCCCCATCCCCAGGAAATACATCTCCCGAACGCCATCGTCTAAATAAATCATAACGTTTCTTTCTTGCTAATCATCAACCTTGTTTTGTATCTAGCCTGGATCACCTAATTCACCTCAGATTCCGTCCATGATTGCCACCTGAACCCTACCTTTTCCTGTGCAGGCGCTACACGGTTCTGTTTGATCACTGAGACCGACGGTGCTCCTTTGAAAATCTGAGTGAGTGTGCAACTGGTTGCCAGTTAGCAGCCCAAGCTGGCTTCACTGTCAAGCATGGCTGAATAATGATAATATCGTCAGTTGTGAATACTTTCCTAAACAATGCCAGGTAGGTTAGGCCATGCCACCAACCTCTCCTTTTTCTCCTCCAGGTTGAAGAAGCAATTATATGATACTTGCAGAGTACCATGCCATGCAATCCCTGGCTGTCAATCTGAGCATCCAGCCTGAAGAACTGAACCATCAAATTTCTACGTGAAAGCTAGTAGTAAAGTATAGAAAATGAATCTCATCAAGGAAGAAAGGGACGAGGAATCATAAGCTGGGCAGCAACATGACACCAACCAGGAGGTCGGTCATAAGCGACGCTCAGCTTTACCCCTGAAAGTATAGCGCCTTTATCATACGGAGATATATCTTTTACATAAACACGATCCGGCGAAACCAACCAAAAAATCCCTATGCCTACCATAATTAATCCAGTAATGTACAGATGCTATCACGATCTCTCCATTAGACGCTTTCCATGGTTCCACACCTTACTCAACCCATGGAGCCGCAAACAAGCTTGTTTGTAGTAGGTCTGCGCCATCCAGCTTCTTTCTTGATCATGCACGAAGGTCCGGAAGAATCACCGTTTCCATCATAGCTAGGTCTCCTGATTTCTCCACCTTGAATTGTCGGGTTTGGATTGACCTTTTGGCGTGTCCCTTGGTGTGTCGTTCCCGCTACTATCGCCTGGTTCGCCTGAAGCTGTTTCCCCCAATTTCGCTTGACCTGGAGCTCTGCCAGCTCGGCGGTCCTGGCAATAAGAGTAACAAAAGGTATCACTATAAGTAAACACATTTTCTCTGTAAAAACTCTTCTTATAATAAAAAAAATTTGACCTAATTATGAGGGGACAAATTTGTTGTTCGTATATTGAAAGGCAAATGGCTTCATTTACACATCTTAAATCTTAACAGATTCAAACTGGAAAGAAAATGCTGAAATCCATATTTTTTGTAACAAAGAAAAGAAGTATCAACCCACAATGTAACTTACAATGACCAAAAGGGAGCCCCTTCAGTAATAGGCAAAAGAGAAAGTGTATGGTCTAATTAATAATCTAAAGCAAAACAATGTATGATACTCGACGTGTTCATCTTGATGTCCTTCTTTCCCCGGCAACAGGAAAAATAAATAGGGATAACAAATATACTGCAAAATTATTCTTGAGATAATTGTTATTAAATGACAGGTACTTGAAAATAAAGATAAAAAATTGTCGTGCCATATTGACTTACATCTCTGTAGGGGAAATCATCAACTTCAAGCATGTGAATCACATGACCAATCTTCGGCCTCTTGCGAGCTTCAGGGTCTACACATCGCAGAGCCACTAGCAAAGCCTTTTTCAGTGCCCTTGAAGTAGGCTTCTCGGTCATCTTGGGATCCAAAACCCCCTCTGAATTCCGGCTGCTGACCATTGTCTTCAGCCATTCAACGAGATTAACCTGAAAGATTAATCTGCAGAATTTATAAATGCATTTCACAAGTGCTTAATGTAGCACTGGTTATAAGGAGGCACAGCCATTACTAACCTCTCCAGGTGGCCTGTTGTAATCTACTGGTACCCTACCAGATATTATTTCCATAATAAGAATCCCAAAACTATAGACATCACTAGTTTCATTCAACATGCCAGTGCCTGCATACTCTGGAGCAACATACCTGTAATAACAAGAGATACATAAGCAACTATGTTCATGTTTATCTTGTGTGACGATGATTTTATGAGTATCATACTAACCCAAATGTCCCCATAACCCTGGTCGTGACGTAACTCCTCTCGGAGCCCAAAAGCTTTGCTAGCCCAAAATCAGAAAGCTTAGCGTTCCAATGCTTGTCAAGTAGGATATTGCTTGACTTGACATCACGGTGAACCACCTTTGGCTCAAGTCCCTCATGCAAATACATTAAACTGCACAACTAGGTAACTGTGTAAGTATGAAGTAGCGGTAAATATCTTGTTAGATCATCAGTAACTCACATGCACTTACCCTTTTGCTGATCCGAGAATAATCTTCATTCGTATGTCCCATGTAAGAGGGCTCACAGGACCAACATCACCATGAATCCATTGCTCTAAAGTTCCATTATTGACGAACTCATACACAAGCATCCTGAAAAGAGTTCATATACAACACATTTTATGTTACAAGCGCCTCATTTATCGAATACAGCAGTTCAAGTTATCACTCAAGGAGGCACCTTTGGTTGCCCTCAGCACAGTATCCAAGCAGCCGCACGAGGTTCTTGTGCCGCACCCGCCCGATTGCTTCGACCTCAACCTTGAATTCCCTCTCAGCCTGGCCCCTAACAAACCAAGTATATTACTAAATTCAGCAACACAAAAACCACACGTTACACAAACCACACATTTCAGCCTCTCAAATGGCAGCTTCCACGCTAAGCATGCTAACAACGACCCCGCAAAAAAAAACATGCTAACAACGACTTGTCATTTTTTTTATCAAGTTCTTGCACAATGTCACCATCTGAATTGTCAATATCTCAAGTCAGATTCAGTGACCCGGTGCACCCATCAAATTATACATCTTGCTTAAACTCAAATCAATTAGACGCCAATCAGAAACAAGGCTCTAAATTTGGCTATACTTGAGTTCACGGGAAGCGCTGTTACCTGTTATTCAGCAAATTCTTGACGGCGACCTGTGTGCCGTCCTCGAGAATGCCGTGGTACACGATGCCGTAGCCGCCCTCGCCAATCACCTTCTCGTCGGCGAACATTGCCGTCGCTGCCTCGAGCTCCTTGAGAGTGTACCAGTGGCCCCACCCGAGGTGTGAGACCTCCGGCACACCCGGCTCCGGGCCACCTCCGCGGCTCTCGCCGCTGGCCCCTCGCGACGACGGCCCCCCGCTACGCTGATGGTGGGGCGGCGGCTGCTCCGGGAACGTGATGCGGTGCTCCTTGCCGGTCTCGATCTGGATGGACTCCTGCGGGGACGCCTGGAGAATCTGAGCGAGCGGCACCTTGGGCGCGGTGCCCCCCGCGGGGGCCTGCGCGCCGCGAGAGGGCACCTCTTGGATGTCCTTGGGCGGCTTGGTGGGGTTCTTGGGATGGGCACTGGGCGCGACGGTGGCGAGGTGGAGGACGGGGGCGGCGGGGGCCCGGCGACGGCGGCGACGGCGGTTGGCGAGAAGGCACAGGAGGGAGAGGAGGACAAGGAGGAGCACGAAGGCGGCGCCGACGCCGATGCCAACGAGCTCCCACAGGTGGAGCCCGAAGACGACGGTGCTCTGGTCCGAGTCCGACATCGGACCGCGGCGGCGAAGCTCGTCGGCTCAACCAGGAATGGCGGATCTCCGCAACAACTCTGGCTTTCTTGCAGAATTCGGTGCTAAAGAGAGATCGGGTTTCGAACAGAGCAGCCCGCTAAAGCTTGGGTTCCTGCAGAGAATTGGAGCAGAAAGGCTGGATTCCCTCAGAGAATAAATGAATGGGCAATCCAAGCGGCCAAGATTGGATTTCGCAGAGGATGATGCAGTGGGAAACGCTGGGGCTTTTGGGTGAGGAGGGGAATTTAGGACAGGATGGAGTGACGAAAAAGGGTGGATTTGAGGGGCGACAGGGCCCAAGAAGTTGGATTTGGGAGCAATGTGGAGGCAGAGACCAAAGATTAGACGATTGTTTGTGGGTAAAGGGTGAGGGGTGGTTAATTTGTTCTTGATAAAAGATTGGATTGTGGTTGGGAGGAGGGTTTGGGGAAGGGGAGGGTGGTTGGTGGTGATCTTTAGAGTAACAACAAATCAACGAGAGAATGGAGAGCAAAGGATCAATTATTAGGAGCGGTACTCCCTACTCCCACAGACGGTGTGGAGAGAGAGATGAGTGAGGACTGATGGGTTGCAGGAGGGGAGGAGCGCCAGTGCCAGTGCCCAGTGGGAGCTGTGAGGGAGTGGTGAGTGGTGACAGGGTGTGTGTGGCTGCTTTTCTTTGCTTTGGCCATTGCAATTGCATGCATGGAGGATTAGATTAGACAAGTCAAGGGTCAAGACCTAATAAAATAAGCAGATCAGGTCAGAAGAGAAAGAGAAGCATGGATGGAGGGCAGGAGGATGATATTTTGGGGGCCTGAAAAAGGGGAGGAGCTGGAGAGAGGAGAGCTGATGCGAGCTGTCACGCCGTTGGACTAATGAGGGAGAACGTCCAATTGGTTGCACTGTCTGGGATCTGGGTTTTTTTTTCTCTATATATTTTTTTATTGTTGATTGGTTTGGAATGGCTCATCACGTTTGTAGCACATTTTTCTTATTTTTTCATGCGACTTTCCTGTGTGCCTCGGTATCACGAAATTTCGGCATCCGCTCATTGACGTGTGCGGGTGCGACGACGCGGCTTGTCGCAACGTCACTAACAGAGCTGAGAAAAACTTGACCTGTGCGGGTGGGGGAGGGTTTTTAGCTCCGAGCGTTGCTCGGATTAGATAACCTTGCTGGAGGCAGGGGAAATTTGACCTACACAGGTGGGGGTCCTTTTCCTTCAATCCCCTCTCGAATTAGATAACTACTCCGTTGAATGCGGGGACAATGCGGTTTGACATGGCACTATAGCCGAAGGTGAGGTAAGGATGGGTGGAAAGTTGGGTGGCCAAAGGAGAAAAAAGAAAAGCAAGAGTCTAGGAGGAAGAAGATGATACACAAATGTTCGAGTGATCTCTTTTTTACGCTCATTCACGTAGATTGAAATATAGTTCTTTACATTGTATCAAAATGTCTATTATGCATGCATGCGGTTTTTGTTCTCTTCTATTTTGTGAAAACATGTCTATCAAATTTCTGTGTATTTTCCTTCATGTGTTTTTTCTCTTATTGATGTTTCTTATCCATGTGATTACAGGGATGTTTGAATACACATATACTCCCTCCGTTCCTAAATATTTGTCTTTCTAGGCATTTCAAATGGTCACAAGATACGAATGAATGTAGACTTATTTTAGAGTGTAGATTCACTCATTTTGCTCCGTATGTAGTCACTTGTTGAAATGTCTAGAAAGACAAATATTTAGGAACGGAGGGAGTATGAATTTGTCGCACACGATAGTGTAATTCGTGCTTTCCACTTTGGCCAATGGTTTGATGGCCGAAACACCTTATTCTGGATTGAATGGTGGCTTGATGCCCAATCGTAACTTTAGCAAACTCATCATATCGGATGCTTCTATAATTGGTTGGAGTGCCCTTCATAAGTGTTTGTAGGTCACCGAACGTGTGTGCTAATTTAGAGTTGCCGTATCTTTGCGGCCTTCATAATTTCCTCTCATATTTTTTCTATATTTGTGCATATACACTCTTGATTCTCCTTTTCACGTGTATCTAATCTTTTGCCATTCAACAAGATTTTAAACCATACCATATTCTTCAAGAATTGAATTCAAATATAAACATAACATGAAGTTCAACCAAAAGCAATCATCATATGCTCGAAATGCATGAAGGAAAGATGAAGCATCATGCACACATTCGACCGTTGTGTACAAATCACATGCCATCGGCAAGGCTGCGTCTTCCCATGTGTGCACCCCTCCTCCAGTGTATTGGCTGCTCCATGGCATCCTGGAAGCCATGATCTCCGCTCGCAAACTCTGTTAACGATTTTGATGTTTCATACATTGCATTTGGATCCAACATCACGAACCAGTTCTTCTCTGTCATCTTCTCTCTTGCATTAATCAATACTCCTCAAGCTGAAGCATACACGTCTACATCTCTTCCTTGCACCCTTTTACTTTCGTGCATCTGTTTCCATTCTGCCATCTTCTCTTGTTCCTCCCCTCCAACTCCAACTTCTCTTGCTGCCTCTTCTCCTCCAACTCCTTATTTGTCTTGATCAACTCACTAATCTTGTCTTTCATCCACTTCACCTCACCTTGTGTCTTGAGCATCTCTTTTTATTTGTTCCTACCATCGGATCGCCACACGCTTGACCCTAAAGAAGGACCCCCTCAGCCACCTCTCATCTTCATCACCACGATCATCATCATCATCGTTGTCATCATACCCTCATGGACCGTTAAGCGGAAGCGTATATCACGCGGTTGATGTAGTTGTACTCGTCACGATCCAATCGTGGTCCAAATCGATGAAGTACCGAACGGACGGCACCTCCGCGTTCAGCACACATACGGCTCGATGACGTCTCCTCCTCCTTGATCCAGCAAGCGAGGGAGGAGAAGTAGATGGGATCGGCGGTAGCACGACGGCGTGATGGTGATGGTGGTGGAGTGATTCCGGCAGGGCTACGCCGAGCGCTAAAGAAACAACAAAGACAGAGGAGTTACGAAGTAACGGGAGAGAGGGGGGCAAGGGCTTGTGTCTCCTCTTGGGGGTGCCCCCTCCCCTCTCTATATAGGTGGAGGGGTGTGGTGGCCAGCCCTCCAAGCCCTAGGGGCGCACCAAGGGGGGGAGTTGGACTCCTAGTCCAATTCCCTCCTTTTTCCATACACAGGTGGACTTTCCACCTCTCCCAAGCCACATGGGCCTTGAGGCACTTGTGCGCCTGGCCCAATAAGGTGATGCGGCTTGAACTACGTCGTATTTCCCCAAAAAGGAAGGGACGATGCAGCACAGCTATGGTAGGTATTTTCCTCAGTTATGAAACCAATGTATCAATCCACTAGGAGAACCAACCACACTATGTAAACGGTACCTGCACACAAAGAACAAATACTTGCAACCCGACGCTTATGAGGGGTTGTCAATCCCTCTTATGGGTAACAGGGTAGGAAATGGACAAGTTGTCAGGATAAAATTGTGATAGATTGGATAAATAGATCTCAATAAAACACGAAATAAAAGAAGTAACAAAAAAATTAAGCAAGGTATTTTTGGGTTTTTGGAATAATAGATCTAAAAATAAAAGCAAATAAAAATAGATCTCAAATAAAATATGATAAAGAATAGACCTGGGGGCCGTAGATTTCACTAGTGGCTTCTCTCAAGAAATAGCACACGGTGGGTAAACAAATTATTATTGGACAATTGATAGAGCCTCAAATAATTATGACGGTATCCAGGCAATGATCAATATATAGGCATCACGTCCAAGATTAGTAGACCGACTCTTGCCTGCATCTACTACTATTACTCCACACATCGACCACTATCCAGCATGCATCTAGTGTATCAAGTTCATGGAGAAACGGAGTAATGCAATAAGAACGATGACATGATGTATACACTGGGAAAGAACACCGCACGATCGAACTCATCACGAAGCACCTCTTCCCATGGCAAGAAAAATAGATATAGTCGGCCTAACTAAACCAAATATTCGAAGAAGAAATACGAGGCTATAAATAATCATGCATATAAGAGATCAAAACTCAAATAAGTTTCATGGATAAAATAGATCTAATCATAAACTCAAAGTTCATCGGATCACAATAAACACACCATAAAAAAGAGTTACATCGAATAGATCTCCAAGAGACTATTGTATTGAGAATCAAAAGAGAGAGAGGAAGCCATCTAGCTACTGCCTATGGACCTTTAGGTCTACAATGAACTGCTCATGCATCATCGAAGAGGCACCAATGAGGATGATGAACCCCTCTGTGATGGTGTCTAGATTGGAGCTCGTGGTTCTGGAACTTGCGGCGGCTGGAATTGTGTTTCATCGACTCCCCTAGGGTTTCTGGAATATTTGGGTATTTATACGGAGAAGAGGCGGTGCGTGAGGCCACGAGGTGGGCACAACTCACCAGGGCACGCATGGACCCCTAGGCACTTCCAGGTGGGTTGTGCCCCCCTCAAGGCACCCCTCTGGTATTTCTTTGGCCCAATAGGTGTCTTCTGTTCTAGAAAAAATCTCCAAAAAGTTTCGCTGCGTTTGGACTCCGTTTGGTATTGATTTTCCGCTATGTAAAAAAAAGCAAAAAAACAGCAACTGGCACTGGGCATTATGTCAATAGGTTAGTCCAAAAAAATGATATAAAGTTGCTACAAAATGATTGTAAAATATCCAAGAATGATAATATAACAACATGGAACAATCAAAAACCATAGATACGTTGGAGGCGTATCATAAGGCTAGGGCGCCTCCCCTCAGTCCATGCTGGCCCTTGGATGTGGTGGAACCCTTGGTGGACTTACGGACTCCTCCGGAAGTTTTCAGAACCTTCTATCGGTACAATACCGAAAAAACAGAAACTTATTCCGGAACCCTGAAAGCAACTTTCCATATATAAATCTTTACCCCCGGACCATTCCGGATCTCCTCATGACATCCGGGATCTCATCCAGGACTCCAAACAACATTTGGTCACCAACATGCATATCCCAATATTACTCTGGCATCACCGAACATTAAGCGTGCAGACCCTACGGGTTCGAGAATCATGTAGACATGACCGAGACACCTCTCCGGTTAATAACCAATAGCGGAACATGGATGCCCATATTGGTTCCTACATATTCCACGAAGATCTTTTTTCGGTTGAACCATGATGTCAAGGATTCAGTTAATACCGTATGCAATTCTCTTTGTCCGGTGATATGTTACTTGCCCGAGATTTGATCGTCGGTATCTCCATACCTAGTTCAATCTCGTTACCAACAAGTCTCTTTACTCGTTCCATAATACAAGATCTCATGACTAACTCATTAGTCACATTGCTTGCAAGCTCCTTACGATGTTGTATTACCGAGAGGGCCCAGAGATATGTCTCCATCACCTGGTGTGACAAATCCCAGTATCGATCCATGCCAACCCAACAGACACCATCGGAGATACCTATAGAGCATCTTATGATCACCCAGTTATGAATTGACGTTTGGTAGCACACAAGGTATTCCTCAGGTATCTGGGAGTTGAATTATCTCATGGTCTTAGGAATAGATACTTGATATGAAGAAAGCTATAAAAATAAACTCAAGTGATACGACCGGATGCTGAGCTTACGGTTGGGTCTTGTCCATCACATCATTGTCCTAATGATGTGATCCCATTATCAAATGACAACTCATGTCTATGGTTAGGAAACTTTAACCATTTTTTATCAACAAGCTAGTCTAGTAGAAGCTCACTAGGGGCATAGTATTTGTTGACGTATTCACACATGTATTTAAGATTATGGCCAATACAATTCTAGCATGAATAATAAACCTTTATCATGAATAAGGAAATATGATCATAACCAATTTATTATTGCCTCTAGGGCATATTTCCAACAGTCTTCCACTTGCACTAGAGTCAATAATCTAGTTTACATAGTAATGAATCTGACACCCATGGAGTCTTGGTGATGATCATGTTTTGACCATAGAAGAGGTTTAGTCAACGGGTATGCCACATTAGGATCCGTATGTACTTTGCAAAGTTCTATGTCTTCATCCTTGAAAATGCAACTAATCCCCGGGTGGTTTCGGTAATTCATAACAACACATAGCTCATTGAACTAATATCCATTCAAAAAATTAATGTTTCAAAAAGTTCAGTGATTGGTATGGCATGGACTAAAGATGTGGACCCCTCAAAATGCTAAGGACACACATTGGAAAAAGCTCAAGATTCTTCATTTTCATTTTAGTGATCCAAGATCACATTGAGTCCATAGGAAAAGTCAATACTATTAAAAGGGGATGAGGTGTTGCTTAATGGCTTGCTTGCTCAAAATGCTTAGTTATATGCTGCAAAACCATCAACCACTTTCTCATTTCCACATATGTCCTAAACCTAAAGTCAAACTCAGCCCCACTGATTTGATCTATCCGGCACCACCGAGTTCACTTGACATAGCCATAGCAAGAAATCCTAATCAGTTTGGTCACACTGATAGGGATCTCGGTCTCACCGAGATGGGATTACAAACTCTCTGTTTCCTTTTCGTGAAGTTTTGGTCTCACCGAGATGAGCGATCGGTCCCCACCGAGTTTGCAATGCAAACTCTTTGTTTCCTTCTCGTACCATTTCGGTCTCACCAAAATGACCGATCGGTCCCACTGAGTTTGCCTGACCAAGTCTCTGTTCGCTTATTACTGAAATCTGTCTCAGCGAGTTCATGTGATCGATCTCATCGAGATGAGGTTTTGCCCTAACCCTAGCGCATTGGTCCCACTGAGTTGATATTATCGGTCCCATCGAAAACCCTAACATTCACATTTTGAACCAGATCGATCTGACGAGTTTCACTATTCGGTCCCACCGAGTTTGGTAAATTGTATGTAACGGTTAGATTTTGTGTGGAGGCTATATATACCCCTCCACCCCTTCTCCATTTGTACAGAACATGCCTACACTTCCACTACTCATTTTCTGAGAGAGAACCACCTACTCATGTGTTGAGACCAAGACATTCCAATCCTACCACAAGAATCTTGATCTCTAGCCTTCCCCAAGTTGCTTTCCACTCAAATCTTCTTTCCACCATATCCAAATCTATGAGAGAGAGTTGAGTGTTGGGAAGACTATCATTTGAAGCACAAGAGCAAGGATTTCATCATCAACACACCATCTATTACCTTTTAGAGAGTGGTGTCTCCTAGATTGGTTAGGTGTCACTTGGGAGCCTCCGTAAAAATTGTTTGAACCAAGGAGTTTGTAAGGGCAAGGAGATCGCCTACTTCGTGAAGATCTACCCAAGTGAGGCAAGTCCTTCATGGGCGATGGCCATGGTGGGATAGACAAGGTTTCTTCTTCGTGGACCCTTCATGGGTGGAGCCCTCCGTGGACTCGCGCAACTGTTACCCTTCGTGGGTTGAAGTCTCCATCAACGTGGATGTACGATAGCACCACCTATCAGAACCACACAAAAAATCTCCGTGTCTACATTGCCTTTGCTCCCTCCAAACTCCTCCGTTTTACCTTCATATGCAATGATTTACATTCCACTGCTATACTCTTAGAATTGCATGTGTAGGTTGATTGCTTGACTTGTGTTAAGTTGCTAAAATCAACCAAGACTTAAAATTGGGAAAAGGCTAGGTTTTTATTTGTTCAAGTAGTCTAATCACCCCCCTCTAGACATACTTTCGATCCTACAAGTGGTATCAGAGCTTTGGTCTCCATTTTTGCCTTGATTTCCACAGCTTTGGTGATCATAGCCTTGGTTTCACAACCTAGGAGAGTATGGTGTCTAGCAAGGGATATTACCACCATAGAGGTCCTTACTTTGATGGTACAAATTTTGCTAGTTGGAAGCATAAGATGAAAATGCATATTCTTGGACATAACCCCGCTGTTTTGGGCTATTGTGTGTATTGGTTTGCAAGGTGAATTCTTCGATGGGAGAGAACCAAATCATGAAGCAACTGCAGAAGAATTGAAGATATTGCAATACAACGCTCAAGCTTGCGATATCCTCTTGTAACGCCCTCGATGCGGCTATAGCTCCCACGTGCCGAGGCACGACTTAGAGGCATAACCGCATTGAAAGTAATGTCGCAAGTCAGGCAATCATTACAACATCCCATGTAATATATAATAAAAGGGGGAGATAACATAGTTGGCTTACACTCGCCACGTCACATCAGAGTACACAAATAACATCCATCAAACAAATCACTCATGGCCCGACTACGGTGCCAAAATAGAAAAGACCCCCAACATGCGACAAGGTCCTGAATCGATAACCCCAACTAGGCACCACTACTGATCATCCGGAAAAGACACGTAGTATCGCTGAGAGTCCTCGTCGAACTCCCACTTGAGCTCGTAATCGTCAACTGGAGCAGAAACACCTGGACCTGCATCTGAAGTTGTAGTATCTGTGAGCCACAGGGACTCAGCAATCTCACACCCACGCGATCAAGACTATTTAAGCTCATAGGAATGGATAAGGCAAAAATATGTGGAGCTGCAGCAAGCGACTAGCATATGTGGTGGCTAACTTATACGCAAAAGAGAGCGAGAAGAGAAGGCGAAGCACGAGCGAGAAGCTAAAGGAACATCCTGCGCAAGCATAACTCCAACACCGTGTCCACTTCCCGGACTCCGCCGCGAAGGGGCCATCACGGTAACACACACGGTTGATTCATTTTAATTAAGTTTAGTTCAAGTAATCTACAACCGGACATTAACAAATTCCCATCTGCCCATAACCGCGGGCACGGCTTTCGAAAGTTCAATCCCTGCAGGGGGGTCCCAACTTAGCCCATGACAAGCTCTCACGGTCAACGAAGGAATAGACCTCCACCCGAGACACACCGATCAGACTCGGCAACCCGGTACAACAAGACAATTCGACAGGTTAAAACAAGACCAGCAACACCGCCCGAATGTGCCGACAAATCCCGATAGGAGCTGCACATATCTCTTTCTCAGGGCACACTCAGATGAGCGCTCCATACAACTAAAACCAAACCTCGAGTTTCCCCGAGGGGGCGCTGCACAGGACTCTAGTTTGGACCAACGCTCAGAGGAGCACTGGCCCGGGGGGGTTAAAATAAGATGACCTTCGCGCTCCGGAAACCCAAGGGAAAAAGAGGCTAGGTGGCAAATGGTAAAACCAATGTTGGGCATTGCTGGAAAAGCTTTAATCAAGGCGAACTATCAAGGGGTTCCCATTATAACCCAACCGCGTAAGGGATGCAACAATCCGGGAACATAACACCGATATGACGGAAACTAGGGCGGCAAGAGTGGAACAAAACACTAGGCGAGAGGCCGAGCCTTCCACCCTTTACCAAGTATATAGATGCATTAAGACAACATAGCAATATAATGATATCCCAACAAGAAAATAAATGTTCCAACAAGGAACGGCTCCAATCTTCACCTGCAACTAACAACGCTATAAGAAGGGCTGAGCAAAGCGGTAACATAGCCAATCAACGGTTTGCTAGGACAATGGTGGGTTAGAGGATCAACATGGCAATTGGGAGGCTGACAAGCAAAAGGTAGGCATCGTAGCAGTGGCAAAGCAAAAGAGCGAGCAAACTAGCATAGCAAAGATAGTAGTGATTTCGAGGGTATGATCATCTTGCATGCACAGTTGTCAGAGTTGACTGGATCCTCGCAAGCAAACTCAACGGGCTCCTCGGTAGCGAACTCGTCTCCCGGCTCTACCCACAAGACAAACAAGCAACAAGGATACAATCAACCACGGGCAAGACCAAGCAATTTGATGAAATGACGATATGCTATGCGGGATGCGATGCGGGATGCAAAATGCAAGATATGACAGGAAATGCATGAACCTGGCATCAACTTGGAAAACCAAGTGTGCCACTGGATAGAGGGGATGAAATCGCTTGAAAACGATATAAAGATCATAGGAATCGGAGCTACGGTTTGGAAATGGCGAGCGTTTTAAGATATGACACCGGTCTGCGATTTGCAGCAAGTAGGCATCTAAATGCAACGAAATGAACATGCTACAGCCACCAAACATGGAAACAAAATACATGGCAGTGATGTACACAAGATGGTTGACAAAACACTAGCACTGAGCCATAGGCAAATTCATCCATTAAGAGGTTCAAACAAGCATGGTTAAAACGCAAATGCAAAACAGATTCCAGACTTAGTGAAATTAACACTAGTCTGAAATTTCAGATCACGATGCTCTCTTCGGAGAAGCAAAACAACATGATAGAAAACCTGAACATGACAAGTAAGAACATGGCATGGAGCTACTCAACAAGCTTAACAAAACACCCAAAGTGACCTGGGGCCAAAAGGGTTCACAAAATACTCTACCGAGCTCACGAACATAGCTCGAACACAATCAGTTTTCAGACTTAGTGAAAACTGAGACACGCTGAAATATAACTCACGAAGGCATGTAAACGAGCTCGATGCACTCACTACGGTGCAAGTCATGGCAAGGAAAGCATATAACCAGCAAGAAGGCACAATGTGCTAGCTACACATGGCAAGAACAAAGGCATAGCATGCATGGAACACTAACGGTAGCATCGGCAAAATCGCAAACAAGTTGACGATCTGCCCAGATTAACAACGAAGCAAAAGTTGAGCTCGATTGAGTCAACCTAGAGCACTCCACATATGCAAACAAAGACATGGATGGATAGAGCATAACATAAATATCAAAACTCCCTTACTGATCATCCTCAAAAGAGGCACGGATCACTAGGAAACAAGCTGGACATATAGCATCATGAACTAAAATATCCCAGACTTAGTGAAAATCACTAAGTCCCTGAAATCTGCAATCTCAGGTACCTCTCTTCGCAAGCTTGCACAAGACAACACACACATCCTAAAAATACATGGGTGGCACCTCTGGAAAGAAGACAAAATGCTTAACAATTCATCCCAAAGGGGCACAGGCATATCATGCACGAATTAATCATGGCAAAAATGACAAAAGTGCATGATGAACTAACGGATCTGCAATTTAACTCACGAAGCCTCCTTCTAACAGCATTTTGGGGATCAAGATGACCTTAAATGCAAATGATGCAATGTAATGAAGTGATGTACATGTCGAGGCGAAGATTTTGATATATCATACGCCCAAAACGGAGCTACGGTTGCAAAGTTACGGGACCTCGAATAGAGCAACTTGGATCAAAATTTCCAGGACTTAGCAAAAAAATCGGGGGTTAGGGTTTACTGTTCACGCGACCGGATCCAGATCGGGATCACGGCACGGAAGCCGAGGCGGTGCCGGCGGTGGAGCTCGAGCTCGCCGGAGCTGCGGGGTGCGCCGGCGGTGGAGGAGGTCGCCGGGGGGCGGCGCCTGCGAGGAGGCAGCGGAGGGGCGCGACGAGGAGGCGCGGTGCGGCGGCGGGGTCGGCCGGCAGTGGCTCGCGCGCCGGCGAGGTGCGGCGG
>NC_041383.1:469553123-469560785 GCF_002162155.2 Triticum dicoccoides | reverse complement strand
GCCTTCACTCTTCTGCAGACATCACATTCATTCACGAATTGAGCGATCTCGCGCTTCATTCGAGTCCACCAATAAGCTTGCTTGAGGTCCTGATACATCTTCGTACTCCCAGGGTGGATGGAGAGGAGAGAGTTGTGAGCCTCGTTCATGATCACCTTACGAAGTTCACCTTTGGGCACAACAATTCGATCCTCGAAGAAGAGAGTGTCCTTGTCATCAAGTCGGTAGCACTTGTACTTGGACTGACTCTTTGCAATACCAATCTTCACCTTTTTCACCATAGCATCAAGAAGTTGGGCTTGGCGAATCTGGTCTTCTAAGGTAGGAGAGACTTGAAGGTTGGCGAGGAAACCTTGAGGAACAACTTGCAGATTAAGTTTGCGGAAAGCTTCACAAAGCTCGGGTTGATAAGGCTTGAGAATCAGACTGTTGCAATATGCTTTCCTGCTCAAAGCGTTAGCAATCACATTAGCCTTGCCTGGAGTATACTCGATACTCGGATTGTACTCTTGAATCATTTCGACCCATCGAGTCTGCCTGAGGTTGAGATTAGGCTGAGTGAAGATGTACTTGAGACTCTTGTGATCAGTGAAAATATCCACTTTCCTTCCCAATAGAAGATGTCTCCAAGTCAATAAAGCGTGCACAACTGCCGCCAACTCGAGATCATGAGTGGGGTAGTTCTTCTCATTAGGTTTCAACTGGCGAGAGGTATAAGCGACAACTTTCTTCTCTTGCATCAGTACAGCACCGAGACCTTGGATAGAGGCATCACAAAAGACCTCGTACGGCTTGGTTTCATCAGGCGGAGTCAGAACTGGAGCAGTGATCAATTTCTCTTTCAAAGTGTTGAAAGCAATATCACACTCCGGAGACCAAACGTATTTGACGTGCTTCTGAAGAAGATTTGAGAGAGGCTTGGCGATCTTAGAAAAGTTTTCAACGAATCTTCTGCAATAGCTTGCGAGACCGAGAAAACTGCGGAGTTGCTTTACGTTCTGAGGAGGTTCCCAATTCACAATTGCAGACACCTTCTCAGGATTCACGGAAATGCCCTTGGCAGAGATGATATGACCAAGATAAAGAACCTCATCGAGCCAAAATTCACACTTGGAGAACTTGGCGTAGAACTGATGTTCTCTGAGCTTGTCAAGTACCAAACGCAAGTGCTTGGCATGGTCTTTCTTGTTCTTCGAGAAAACCAGAATGTCGTCGAGATAGACCAGAACGAATTCATTGGTGTAGGGGTTGAAGATGAAGTTCATCATGCGAGAGAACGTCGGAGGAGCGTTGGCGAGGCCAAAAGACATGACGGTGTATTCATATGAACCAAAGCTTGTCCTGAACACCGTCTTGGGAATATCTTGCTCATGAATACGAATCTGATGATAACCCATACGGAGATCAAGCTTGGAGAATACTTGAGCACCTTTGAGTTGTTCGAACAGCTCATTGATGTTGGGAAGTGGGTATTTGTTCTTGATGGTCTTCTTGTTTACTGGACGGTAATCAACACAAAGTCGACTCGATCCATCCTTCTTCTTCACAAAAAGAACACCACAACCCCATGGAGAAGTACTAGGCCGAATGAGACCCAATCTTTCTTGCTCATCGAGTTGTTTCTTCAACTCCTTCAACTCTTCAGGTCCGAGCTTGTAAGGACGTTTGCACACAGGTTCCGTACCGGGCTCAAGTTCAATAACAAATTCAACCGGCCGGTTTGGAGGCATCCCTGGAAGTTCTTCTGGAAAGACGTCTTGATATTCGCAAACGACAGGAATCTAAGAGATGGCATCCAATTCACCCTTCTCATTGAGAGAAAACAACCGGATGGTATTATCCCGAGCGGCAAAGACAATGACATCCTCAGACGAATGAGTCAATTGAATCTGCCTGGCAGCACAGTCAAGATGTGCCTTGTGCTTAGAAAGCCAATCCATTCCGAGAATAAGATCAATATCCGAGTTACCGAGAACAATTGGGGAAGAAAGGAACTTGTAGTCACCCAATGTGATAGTAACCTCAGGGACGCAGGTGTTAGCTGTCATCTGCTTGCCCGGTGACACAATTTGCAAGGAACTTTGCAGATACTGATAATCACACTCATACTTTGATGCAAAAGGTTTGGAAATGAAGCAATGCGATGCACCTGTGTCAAAAAGAACTTTTGCAGGAACGTCGTTAACAGGAAGGTTACCCATGATCACATCTGACGAGTCCTCTGCCTGAGCTGCATTCACCATATTGACCTTGGCGTGCTTGGGATTGTGCTTGACCACAGCTGTACTTGCCGATCTGACAGGAGGAGGAGGAGGAAGTCTGGTTGGTACACTTGTTGGCATAGTGACCCTTCTGTTGGCACTTGTTGCACGTGACCTCTGAAAGCGGACGATGATACGGAGCACTCGATCTTGGCGCTTGAGACGAAGACTTGTTCTAAAAGCCTGGGTTGGGTGGGTGGGAGAAACCACTGCCACCTTTGCTCTTCTGCTGATACGGCTGACGGAACGGAGGAGGAGGAAGCCAATACTTCTGCTGCTTGACCACTTGAGTAGAGGAAGAAGGAGTAACATCTCTGGCACGCTTCCTGGAAGCATCACACCTCATCTGAGCAGCCTCTTGCTTCAGTGCCATGTTGTAGAACTCATCGTATCTCAACGGCTCAAAGAGGACAAGAGCGAGCTGAATTTCCTCACGAAGACCACCCCTGAACTGATAGATCATGCTCTTCTCATCAGGAACATCCTGCTTGGCAAAACGGGCGAGCTTCTGGAACAACTTGTTGTAGTCATAGACAGACAAAGAGCCTTGCTTCAGATTGCGGAATTCCTGACGCTTACTCTCAACCACACTTTGAGGGATGTGATGAGCGCGGAAATCTTGACGGAAATCGTCCCAAGTGATCAGACGTCCACCTCTGGAATCCTTGTACTGCTGGAACCACTCTGCAGCCTGACCTTTGAGCTGGAAAGAAGCAAACTTGACGAAATCTTCAGGCCTGACGTTGCTGCATTCAAAATGCTTGCCCAGATCCACTAGCCAATCGTCAGCATCGGTAGCCTCAACACAACTGCTGAACGTCTTTGGGCCATTTGCGAGGAACTGGTTCAGAGTAGCAAAGTGGTGCTGATTATGGCCTTGATTCCCTTGACTGCCTTGATTGCGCTCTTGGAGGATTTGCATGATCAACTGTGTGTTTGCATTAGTAGCGGCCATCACAGCTTGCCATGCTTCCCGAGGAGGCGGAGGTGGAGGCGGATCAGGATTCGGAGTCGTGCGCGTTGGAGGAGCCATCCTGAAGAGGTTGACCACCATTAGCACATAGATAGACAACAATATAGAAGCTGAATCCAACGGAATGAAAATTGCAACATATAGTCTTCACATCCGAACAAAATGAACGAATGCATTCCTCTTCAAATGATCACATATCCATAAATTGAGAAGCCACGAAGAATTAAGGAAGAGAAATAATTCAACAAGGTACGGATCAAGAACGAATAATCGGTAAGAAATCCCAATCTCAAACCAATATCCGTGGAAGAAGAACTGGAGCTACTAGAATTCCCACCTATGAAATTCCCGAACCTTTCCGGTTATGCAATCAGGTGTTGGGGATACAGGGGAAGCACAATATCTCACCCAAACTAGCAAATCCTACATCCAGCTGTATCCATCCTTCAACACATAACCAAGAAAACTTCGGAAACCATCTACCTCAACCTTTGAAAAGCATCCGTTATACAAGTTATGGCGATACTCCCGAACTCCCGCCCCAGTACTGGGTGGCGTCGAGGTTATCTCACCAACGAACTACATAAAAGAGATTTTCGATGTCGGCGAACATATCTCAAGTATACCAGAATTGCAACGATAAAATTGTGACGACAACACCTCGGAGCTCAACTCCCCGGGACACTGCCACAACCCCTAAAGACAGGAGGCACCAAGAACAATGTTCTCGTCACAAAACCATCGGAACAAAACCAAGATACTCGCGTGATCCTAAATTTTTTTTTTAGTGAAATTTGAGAAGAGAAGAGTCAAAACTCTACGCCAGGATGCCTTACCAGAGCGATGAGGAGACTGGGAAGTAAAAATAATTCCTAAGCTCTCCGATATATAATTCCTAAGGACTCAAAACATTTTTCTAGACACAACTCGGCTGCTAAAAACGATCAAGCAATGGGGCTCCTAAGGTCGGGGAAGGCTCTGATTACCAACTTGTAACGCCCTCGATGCGGCTATAGCTCCCACGTGCCGAGGCACGACTTAGAGGCATAACCGCATTGAAAGCAATGTCGCAAGTCAGGCAATCATTACAACATCCCATGTAATATATAATAAAATGGGGAGATAACATAGTTGGCTTACACTCGCCACGTCACATCAGAGTACACAAATAACATCCATCAAACAAATCACTCATGGCCCGACTACGGTGCCAAAATAGAAAAGACCCCCAACATGCGACAAGGTCCTGAATCGATAACCCCAACTAGGCACCACTACTGATCATCCGGAAAAGACACGTAGTATCGCTGAGAGTCCTCGTCGAACTCCCACTTGAGCTCGTAATCGTCAACTGGAGCAGAAACACCTGGACCTGCATCTGGAGTTGTAGTATCTGTGAGCCACAGGGACTCAGCAATCTCACACCCACGCGATCAAGACTATTTAAGCTCATAGGAATGGATAAGGCAAAAATATGTGGAGCTGCAGCAAGCGACTAGCATATGTGGTGGCTAACTTATACGCAAAAGAGAGCGAGAAGAGAAGGCGAAGCACGAGCGAGAAGCTAAAGGAACATCCTGCGCAAGCATAACTCCAACACCGTGTCCACTTCCCGGACTCCGCCGCGAAGGGGCCATCACGGTAACACACACGGTTGATTCATTTTAATTAAGTTTAGTTCAAGTAATCTACAACCGGACATTAACAAATTCCCATCTGCCCATAACCGCGGGCACGGCTTTCGAAAGTTCAATCCCTGCAGGGGGGTCCCAACTTAGCCCATGACAAGCTCTCACGGTCAACGAAGGAATAGACCTCCACCCGAGACACACCGATCAGACTCGGCAACCCGGTACAACAAGACAATTCGACAGGTTAAAACAAGACCAGCAACACCGCCCGAATGTGCCGACAAATCCCGATAGGAGCTGCACATATCTCTTTCTCAGGGCACACTCAGATGAGCGCTCCATACAACTAAAACCAAACCTCGAGTTTCCCCGAGGGGGCGCTGCACAGGACTCTAGTTTGGACCAACGCTCAGAGGAGCACTGGCCCGGGGGGGTTAAAATAAGATGACCTTCGGGCTCCGGAAACCCAAGGGAAAAAGAGGCTAGGTGGCAAATGGTAAAACCAATGTTGGGCATTGCTGGAAAAGCTTTAATCAAGGCGAACTATCAAGGGGTTCCCATTATAACCCAAACGCGTAAGGGACGCAACAATCCGGGAACATAACACCGATATGACGGAAACTAGGGCGGCAAGAGTGGAACAAAACACTAGGCGAGAGGCCGAGCCTTCCACCCTTTACCAAGTATATAGATGCATTAAGACAACATAGAAATATAATGATATCCCAACAAGAAAATAAATGTTCCAACAAGGAACGGCTCCAATCTTCACCTGCAACTAACAACGCTATAAGAAGGGCTGAGCAAAGCGGTAACATAGCCAATCAACGGTTTGCTAGGACAATGGTGGGTTAGAGGATCAACATGGCAATTGGGAGGCTGACAAGCAAAAGGTAGGCATCGTAGCAGTGGCAAAGCAAAAGAGCGAGCAAACTAGCATAGCAAAGATAGTAGTGATTTCGAGGGTATGATCATCTTGCCTGCACATTTGTCAGAGTTGACTGGATCCTCGCAAGCAAACTCAACGGGCTCCTCGGTAGCGAACTCGTCTCCCGGCTCTACCCACAAGACAAACAAGCAACAAGGATACAATCAACCACGGGCAAGACCAAGCAATTTGATGAAATGACGATATGCTATGCGGGATGCAAAATGCAAGATATGACAGGAAATGCATGAACCTGGCATCAACTTGGAAAACCAAGTGTGCCACTGGATAGAGGGGATGAAATCTCTTGAAAACGATATAAAGATCATAGGAATCGGAGCTACGGTTTGGAAATGGCGAGCGTTTTAAGATATGACACCGGTCTGCGATTTGCAGCAAGTAGGCATCTAAATGCAACGAAATGAACATGCTACAGCCACCAAACATGGAAACAAAATACATGGCAGTGATGTACACAAGATGGTTGACAAAACACTAGCACTGAGCCATAGGCAAATTCATCCATTAAGAGGTTCAAACAAGCATGGTTAAAACGCAAATGCAAAACAGATTCCGGACTTAGTGAAATTAACACTAGTCTGAAATTTCAGATCACGATGCTCTCTTCGGAGCAGCAAAACAACATGATAGAAAACCTGAACATGACAAGTAAGAACATGGCATGGAGCTACTCAACAAGCTTAACAAAACACCCAAAGTGACCTGGGGCCAAAAGGGTTCACAAAATACTCTACCGAGCTCACGAACATAGCTCGAACACAATCAGTTTTCAGACTTAGTGAAAACTGAGACATGCTGAAATATAACTCACGAAGGCATGTAAACGAGCTCGATGCACTCACTACGGTGCAAGTCATGGCAAGGAAAGCATATAACCAGCAAGAAGGCACAATGTGCTAGCTACACATGGCAAGAACAAAGGCATAGCATGCATGGAACACTAACGGTAGCATCGGCAAAATCGCAAACAAGTTGACGATCTGCCCAGATTAACAACGAAGCAAAAGTTGAGCTCGATTGAGTCAACCTAGAGCACTCCACATATGCAAACAAAGACATGGATGGATAGAGCATAACATAAATATCAAAACTCCCTTACTGATCATCCTCAAAAGAGGCACGAATCACTAGGAAACAAGCTGGACATATAGCATCATGAACTAAAATATCCCAGACTTGGTGAAAATCACTAAGTCCCTGAAATCTGCAATCTCAGGTACCTCTCTTCGCAAGCTTGCACAAGACAACACACACATCCTAAAAATACATGGGTGGCACCTCTGGAAAGAAGACAAAATGCTTAACAATTCATCCCAAAGGGGAACAGGCATATCATGCACGAATTAATCATGGCAAAAATGACAAAAGTGCATGATGAACTAACGGATCTGCAATTTAACTCACGAAGCCTCCTTCTAACAGCATTTTGGGGATCAAGATGACCTTAAATGCAAATGATGCAATGTAATGAAATGATGTACATGTCGAGACTAAGATTTTGTTATATCATACGCCCAAAACGGAGCTACGGTTGCAAAGTTACGGGACCTCGAACAGAGCAACCTGGATCAAAATTTCCAGGACTTAGCAAAAAAATCGGGGGTTAGGGTTTACTGTTCACGCGACCGGATCCAGATCGGGATCGCGGCACGGAAGCCGAGGCGGCGCCGGTGGTGGAGCTCGAGCTCGCCGGAGCTGCGGGGTGCGCCGGCGGTGGAGGAGGTCGCCGGGGGGCGGCGCCTGCGAGGAGGCAGCGGAGGGGCGCGGCGAGGAGGCGCGGTGCGGCGGCGGGGTCGGCCGGCAGTGGCTCGCGCGCCGGCGAGGTGCGGCGGCCGGAGAGGCGGCCCG
>NC_041383.1:469531278-469552849 GCF_002162155.2 Triticum dicoccoides | reverse complement strand
CCAAATGAGGTGCGGTTTTCGCCCACACGATCGTGATCGAACGCTCTAGGACATGGAGTAGAGTTTGGTGGGTTTTGGGCCAAATTTGGAGGGTGTTGGGCTGCAACACCCACGCGGCCTTTTCGGTCCCTCGGTTAACCGTTGGAGTATCAAACGAAGTCCAAATGACCCGAAACTTGACAGGCGGTCTACCGGTAGTAAACCAAGGCCGCTTGGCAAGTCTCGGTCCAATCCGGAGATGTTTAAACCCCACACACGAAAGAAGACTAGAAATGACCACCGGAGGAGAACGAAGCGCCGGAATGCAAAACGGACAACGGGGAAAATGCTCGAATGCATGAGATGAACATGTATGCAAATGCAATGCACGAGATGACATGGTATGAGATGCATGAAAACGAAAACAACACACGGAGACAAGGACCCAAACCCGAGAAATAAATATAACTTGACACCGGAAACGGCAAGAGTTGGAGTACAAATGGGGAAAGTTACATCTGGGGCGTTACACTCTTCAACGGATTGTGCCCCGAAGAATTCAACAAAATTAGCCGTCTTGAGAATGCAAAGGAAATTTGGGATACTTTGACTGAGATGCACGAAAGTACTGAGTCCGTCAAGGAATCCAAGTTGGATGTGCTTCAAAGTCAGCTTGACAAGTTCAAAATGAAGGATGGTGAAGGTGTTGCTGAAATGTACTAGAGGCTTGCTCTCATCACAAATGAGATTGCCGGCATAGGAAGTGAAGAGATGACTGATAGATTCATCACCAAGAAGATCCCAAGAGACTTGGATGTAAAATATGATACCGTGTGCACGTTGATCCAAATGATGCCCAATTACAAAGATCTCAAGCAAATGGAAGTCACTGGAAGAATTGTTGCTCATGAGATGTCACTCAAGGATAAGGAAGAGCTTCATAACAAGTCCAGTGGTGCTTATAAAGCTTCATGTGATGCTCCTGCCACATCAAGTGAAAAACAAGTCTTCAATGAAGAATTGTGCTTAATGGTGAAGAACTTCAACAAAGTCTACAAGAGTAGAAGCAAAGAGAGAAGCTCCAAGTCAAGATCCTACCATGACAAAAGATCTTCTAGTCGTGATCGCAATTGCTACAATTGTGGAAGACCCGGACACTATCCCAATGAGTGTACGACTCCCTACAAAAGAGAAGAAGACTCGCCTAAAAGGAGAAGTGGAAGAGAAGAATCACCTCCAAGAGAGAGGAGTAGAGATGATCGTTATGAACGAAGAACCTCTCGCAGAAGCAAGGATTCGAAAAGGAAGGACAAGTCATCAAGGAGCTACACAAAACAAAGACATCAATCTCATGCTGGTGAATGGGTATCCGGTTCTGACTCCGACCACCACTCCGAGAGAAGTTATCACTCCGACTCCGAATATACTCAAGATGAAGGTGTTGCCGGTCTTGCACTTGTGTCAACCAACTCCTACAACATATTTGACTCACCAAATGAAGGAATTGGAAAATGCTTCATGGCTAGAGGCCCCAAGGTATCACACCTCGAGTATATTGATTTCAGTAGTGATGAAGATGATTTGCTAGGTGATGATGAGTTACTTGTTGACAATGCTAGTGATGAAAACTATGATGAATTTGCTATTAATCATGCTAATCAAGATGAAAAGAATGACAATGATAAGAAGGAGAAATTGAGCGTCTAACTCAAGAACCAAACACTCTTAAGTTAGCTCATGAAGCTACTTTAGAAGATCATCGAGAACTTTTAGAAACTCGTGAGAAGCTACGCTTCAAGAAGCTCAACCTAGAGCAAGAGCATGTGTTATTAAAAGAAATCAATGATGATCTTCGAAAGAAAAGTTCTTCTTACATTGACAAGCGTTTACTCTTGTCTACTTACATGCCACAAGTAAAATCTAGCAACAAGAGTAAGAAAGATTCTTCTTCTAGTAGTAACAATAATCATGCTAAATCCAATAATGTTGCTTCTAGTAGTTCTCTTGATTCCACTAATGATTCTCTTAGCCAAGTTACACTTAAGCAAGAAAATAGCCTATTGAAGGGAATTATATAGAAAGGTGTTTACAAGAGCCTTGCCGGAAGTAAGCAATTTGAGGAAATTGTACGCAAGCAAGGAAGGCACTGGAAGAATCAATGTGTTGGGTTTGAACGGAAGTTCAATGCCAATGGAGTTGAGTGGGAAGAAGATCGATACCCCAAGACAAAGTTTGTTCCTCAACAAGAGAAGTATGATCCTACTTCCTTCAAGGGAACACAAGCTCAAGATGATCTTCCACCACAAGACCACAAGCTAAAAGGCAAGGACAAGCTTCAAGAGGAGATTGATGCATTTGAAGAAGCATCAAAGGCCTTGGTCAAGTGGGTTCCCAAGACTACTTCAAGTTCTACTTCATCAAGTACATCTACAACCCCAAGGATTCCCATAAAGATGATGTGGATCCCGAAGAAGAAGAACTAGAGAGTTCTTGAGGGTGACTCCGCCAACATACTTCACTCATATTCATATTGGCAAGGACAAGTGCAATCAGCTTCCACATCTTGCACTAGTTCAAGGAGTCACAAACCCTCTTGTTAGTAAGTCAAGGGACAAGGTAACCTAATGCTTTCATGGACATCATCACATGTGTAATTCACTCTATGTCTATGGATATCCTTGTTTGTTCCTTGTGGGACTAACCCATGTAGGTATTGAAAGTGCAACTCACTCCAATGGATTGCTCCAAATGATCTACAACAACATTGAGCATCCACATCTTCAACATCTACATGAGGTCATCATCGACAAAACCCAAGGTTAGTTCATCCTCTAAAAGGGGATATCACATCTAGGAGGAGCTTTACTCTAAGAATTGAGGTAAAGCAACTCTAATGGTGTGAACACAACAATGCTTTATGTAAAAGTGGTAACCCCACTTGTGCTTAAATGATGAGTATGATCTATGATCAAATGTTCTCATTTGAGTCCTAAGTCAATATACTCATATATGGATGACCTAGTCATCATAAATTGCTTGATAGATGCTAGAGTGTTTGTGCATGCTTCGCCACATATTTCATTTGCTATGTTATTGTGTGAGCATGTTGGTTGCATAGTTTTCTTCATTCGAGGACATCCATTTGTTGCTTTGATTGGTTGGCTTTTTCTTTCTGCCAAATGTCTGGACAAGAATGCCTAAGTACTGCCTAGCTATCTATGCTCTTCTCGTCTCAAACTCTATTCATGCTACACCACAAAGCTTGATCAAATCATATTCGAACCCTCTGGGTGAGGAGCACTCGGAGCCACCGATTCGTCATAGACTTAAACTTCCAAAACCTCTTAATGCATTTTGGTCTGGCCGATTCATCCCATTTGGTCATACCGAGTTCATTGAGTTGATCTAGGTTTCAATCTCGGTGCAACCGATTTGAACTTTTCGGTCTCACGGAGTTGCAGCAACTGCTTGAGATTGTGCATCTCGGTGCCACGGAGTTGTTCCACTTGTTCACACCGATAGGGTCTGGATATAAATACCCACGGGCCAAATTTTGGAAATTTCTCCAAACCTTTCGCTCGTGCCTGGCTCTGCCGACTCGAGGTCTTTGGATCGTCTCATTGTTGCTAGCGACCTCCTGCCGCTGGTCTTCGCCGCCATCAATGGGAATCTTCGCCACCATTGTCGCCGTAGCAAGTTCACCACCGAGTTAGGGTATGAACTCGTCCCCTTGTGCAATCTTTACTTCTGATTCTTGCACTAAGGTCAATGCCATGATTCTTGCCACGTTTGAGATACTTCTATCCAACCAAAACTTCCTCTAGATTAGTTTTGATCCAAAAACTTAGGGTTAGGTTTCCGCCGAACTCATCTCGGACAGACTGATTTGGCCCAGGCCATTGCACTTGTATTTTTCGGTCTGAACGAAACATACAAATCGGTGTGACCGAGTTCATTTCTCTGTGAAACCCTAGCGATCTTGGAGTCACCGAACTGTGTCTCGGCCTGACCGATTTCACATGTTTAGACTCTAAAAGTTGCTTCGGTGTCACCGAGTTTGACATATCGGTAGCTCCGAAATGATTTCTGTAGAAAACTGAAACTAAGTTTTTGACTCATTTGTTTTGGAAAATCTCTGCACTTTGTGATGCTCATCCACTCTATCTCAACACTATCTATTCATAGGGTCAGCTTTCAGTGTCAGCCATGTCAGAAAACAGTGACAGCTAGAACAAATCTGAGGAGCAGGTACACATGAGTGAGGGCACTAGTCCCTCTAACAACAGTTATGATGATGGGAGCAGAAGCACACATAGCAACCTTCCTAAGGCTGTAACCAGGCAGAAGAAGAAGAAAACATCTGAGTCATAAGATGAAGTCTTTGTGGTTGATGAGGAGGTCACCTCAAAGAAGGAAGTTGTCAAGAAGGAATTTGGCACTGCAGCTTCAACCAAGCCAGGTCTAAAGAAGAAGGCACCTACCAGAAGGATCCCCATGTCGAAAGCCAAAGCCTCAACTCAAGAAGCAATTGAGATCACCCTTGAGACAAAAGAAAAGGAGGCTGCTGAGGGCAAGAAGAGAAAGGAAAGGGTCAAGAAGACCATGGCCAGAGTGATTGGAAGCCATCTATGATCAAATCATCAGATGAAGAGGAGGAGGAAGAGCCTGCTGCACCTCTTGCCAAGACCCAGAATCTGATGGGGGATGCCATCAAGTCAGGGGTTGCTCCATCAAAGCCAAGACTGCCCCCAAGGCTGTTGCTACTGCTGCACAAGCTTCTAAGCTACTGAGAAGAACAAGGCCCCAGTGCCTGAAGTTGAAGAAGAAGAAGATGCCCAAGTGCTCAGAAAGTTAAAACCCAAGATACCAGATCATGATGATACACATCCACTTGCAGAGAATATGAAGCTGAGGAAAGATGCATGTCTCAGGCTATGGAGACAGACAAACCCATATGCCACCAGGAGAAGGACTATTGTAAATTACAGGTTCCACACTAAGGAGCAGCGGGACTTCTATGAGGCAGTACTCTTGGACAAGAAGCCCATTGTCAGTGACATGAGATGGGTTGATTGGGAGTACACTGACAACAATGCTGATTATTTCCCAGGAGTTCATGACAGCTTCAGACTAACTGGAGTTGATAAGTTTGTTGGTCAGAAACTCACCAAATGGAATGATGAGATGGTGATGCAGTTCTACTGCATTGCACATTTCTACCCAGATGGTAAAATTGTCTGGATGACTGAGGGTACAAGGTACCAATCTTTTATTGCTGAGTGGGCCTAGCTAATCAATGCCCCTGAAGAACAAGAAGATGACACATATGTATATGCCAAGCCCAGGAAAGGACACAACTCCATGGTACACATGTACAAGGAGATTCCTGATGCTGCCTTGGAGAGTCACAAGTTTGGCTTGGTATATTATCTGTTGTCTGGGCTGCCCACCATCAACACCATTCAGAGGCACACATTGTTGCCCAAGTCTGGAGATGACAGGATGATCAGAGGGCATTCAATTAACTTGCTGCATATGTTTGATGTGCCAGAGATGTTCAAGGTGATGACCTTGATTGTTGAGACAATAAAGAGGACTGCTGCTGATCAGAAGAGATCTTGTGGATATGCTCCACACATTCAGATGCTCATTAACTCTAAGATGGGCAAAGGCATATATCTTTTGGACAAGGAGCACCTTCCCTGTTGCCTGAGTTTGAGGACAATGAGGTTGTCATGGATGCATCACATCCTACATCAGTAGAGGCCCAAGAGAAGAGGAAAAAAGCAAAGGCAGAGAAGGCAGCACAATCTTCACAAGTTCCAGATGCTTCAGCTGTACACCTCAAGACCAAGAAGGATCTGCTTAGGTATCTGCTTGAGGCCACTGTGAGAATTGAGAAAGGATTGGCAACCCTGACTCAAAATCAAGAGAGTCTTGAGAGGATCATCGAGACAAAGTTTTATGATCTAGACTTGAAGGTCACAGAGATCCAGACTACAGTTGAGAAACTCCAGGAAGAAGCTGAAGGGAGAAGAGGGAGAGCTACCACTTAAGTTTTTCAGAGAGTGACAAGGGCACAAAGGTCTGCAGCTGTGCCAGCTAGTGACACTAGGGCTACTGCTTCAGTGATAATCCCCAAGTGCAGGGAATCATCGTAGCAATTCCCAAAGGTGGAAGTGATAAGTACGGAGTGTCGAACCCACAAGGAGTTAAAGGTAAGATCAATATTCTCTCAAGCCCTATCTGCCACTGATACGACTCTACGTGCACCGAACGTTTGCTTCCAACTAGAAACAAGAAATAAAACTGTGTTGTGGGTATAAAGAGGATAATTTTGCATGATATTGGAGAGCTAAAATATGAAAGTAGGTGATGTTATCATAAAGTTAGAATATATTACTAAATATGATAAATAACGAGTGTGGAATAATGGTGGATCGGTGTGCGGAATTGTCCTAGGCAATTGTTAACAAGATCAGTAGTCGTCATTGCAATTTCATATGAGGGAGAGGCATAAGCTAATATACTTTCCCTACTTGGATCAGATGCACTTATGATTGGAACTCTAGCAAGCATCCGCAACTACTAAATATCATTAAGGTAAAACCCAACCATAGCATTAAAGCATCAAGTCCCCTTTATCCCATACGCAACAACCCCCTTACTCGGGTTTGTGTTTCAGTCACTCACGCAACCCACTATAAGCGAATCATGAACGTATTGCAACACCCTACAGCGGGAATCCCTCACGCTTGCGCGACATGGAGGGCACCATAGGACAGCACCAAAATAAAACATACAACTAGTACAAATCTAGACCATCAATCAACCCAAGGACAAAAGATATCTACTCAAAACATCATAGGATGGCAACACATCATTGGATCATAATATGTGACATAAAGCACCATGTTCAAGTAGGGATTACAGCGGGGTGCGGGAGAGTGGACCGCGTAAAAGAGATGAGGATGGTGATGATGATGGTGATGTTGATGAAGACGATCACCGCGACGATGATTCCCCTCCCGATGGCACTCCGGTGCCACCAAGAGAGAGGAGGAGAGGTTCTCCTCCCTGTGCTTCCTCCTCCATGGATTTCCCCCTCTGGTCCTTGGCCTTCATGGCGATGATGGCCCCTCCGAGATCCTCCTCCATGGCCTCCGATGATGATGCCCCCCTCCGGCAGGGTGCCGGAGAGGGCCTAGATTGATTTCTCGTGGCTACAGAGGCTTGCAGCGGTGGAACTTCCGATCTAGGTTATTTCCCGAAGGTTTTTGTATTTATAGGAATTTTTGGCGTAGGTTTCACGTCAGGGGGGGTCTCCGGGCTGTCCACGAGATAGGGGGACGCGCCCTAGGGGGGTGGGCGCGCCGCCCACCCTCGTGGGCAGCCCGAGACTCTTCTGGCCCAACTCCGATGCTCCGTGGTCTTCTTTTGGTCCATAAAAAATCATCAAAAATTGGCACGTCAATTGGACTCCGTTTGGTATTCCTTTTCTGTAAAACTCAAAAACAAGGAGAAAACAGAAACTGGCACTGGGCTCTAGGTTAATAGGTTAGTCTTAAAAATCATATAAAATGTCATATAAATGCATATAAAACATCATAGATGGATAATATAATAGCATGAATACTTCATAAATTATAGATACGTTGGAGACGTATCAGCATCCCCAAGCTTAATTCCTGCTCGTCCTCGAGTAGGTAAATGATAAAAGAAATAATTTATGAAGTGTGAATGCTCGCAGGTGCACAAGTTTGATCAATGATAATTTCAATCACCTTTTCTAGCATCAATATGTGTCATAATAGTAGCTTAACTCATAAAACTTTTCATGATCAAGTAACAATCTATTCACAATGTCAAATATGGTTCAGAAACTTCATTGAGAACTAACAAACTATAATCTCAGTAATTGAAGCAATTGCAATTTATCATAACATCGGAAAGAGTCAAGAATAGAGATTTTCAACAAGTCCACATACTCAACTATCAAGTAGTCTTCTACAATCGCTAACACTCGCGCAGTACTTGTGGTTATGGAGTTTCAGCCGGACACTGAGAAAGATAGGGGCTTATTGTGTTACCTCCCAACGTATTCACCTTTAGGTGATGTCAACAATAATAATCCATGCTAACTTATATCCAATTGGATATATATATATCATTATCTTTCAAACACGAGGAGCTTGCCAAAGGATACAATGAAAAAGGGAAAGGTGAGGATCACCTTGACTCAAGCATAAAGTAAAAACATAAAGTAAAAGATAGGCCCTTCGCAGAGGGAAGTAGAGGTTGTCATGTGCCTTTAGGGTTGGGTGCATAAAATCTTAATGCAAAAGAACGTCACTTTATATTGCCCCTTGTATGTGGACCTTTATTATGCAGTCCATCGCTTTTATTACTTCCATAACAAGATCGTATAAAGCTTATTTTCTCTGCACTAATAAGTCATACATATTTAGATAGCAATTTTTATTGCCTGCAACATGACAACTTACTTGAAGGATCTTACTCAATCCATAGGTAGGTATGGTGGACTCTCATGGCAAAACTGGGTTTAAGGATAATTGGAAGCACAAGTAGTATCTCTACTTGGTGCAAGGAATTTGGCTAGCATGAGGGGGAAAGGCAAGCTCAACATGTTTGGAAGGTCAATGACAATATACTTTAACTGAGATGTGCGAAAACATAAACCATTACGTTGTCTTCCTTGTCCAACGTCAACTCTTTAGCATGTCATACTTAATGAGTGCTCACAATCATAAAAGATGTCCAAGATAGTATATTGATATGTGAAGCTTCTCTTTCTTTATTACTTCCTATTAATTGCAACGATGACCAAAACTATGTTTGTCAACTCTCAACAACTTTTATGCCTCATACTCTTTATATGTGTAGTCATTACTATCCATGTTATAAGCATATGAAACATATATAAATTCAGATTTATGACATTCAATTCAATCCCCCATTTACTCATAGGATATACATGAAGCACATGAGTAAATGATAAACTACTCCAAAAGATATGAGTGAAGGACACCGAGTAGTCAAATAGTTAACTAGCCATGGGGGGGGGTTCCTTTTTATTAAATATTTCAGATCCAATGATTTTATTCAAACAGCAAGTAAAATTGAAAATACGCTCCAAGCAAAACACATATCATGTGACAAATAAAAATATAGCTCCGAGTAAGGTATACCGATAGTTTTGAAGACGAAAGAGGGGATGCCTTCCGGGGCATCCCCAAGCTTAGGCGCTTGAGTCTTCCTTTAATATTACCTTGGGGTGCCTTGGGCAATCCCAAGCTTAGGGTCTTCCCACTCCTTATTCTCCTCCTATCGATATATCACCCAAAACTTAAAACTTCAACCACACAAAACTTAATGGAACTTCGTGAGATAGGTTAGTATGATAAAGAGTAAACCATTCACTTTGGTGCTGTAAAAGACAAGGTTCATAATTGTTTTCACACAATTCCTACTGTACCATATCATTTCTACAATTTATATTGCGAAATATAAGCCATAGAAACTAGAAGACAAGCAAACTATGCGATGAAAACATAATCTGTCAGAAACAGAACAGTCTGTAATGATCTGAACAATAACCATACTTCTGCTACTCCAAAAATTATGAAATAAATTGGTGGACGTGAGGAATTTGTCTATTAATCTTCTGCAAAATAATCAACTCAAAAGCACTCTTATGTAAAAAATGAGGGCTAATCTCGTGAGCACAAAGTTTCTGTTTTTTACAGCAAGATCACATTAACTCTCACCCAAGTCTTCCCAAAGGTCTTACTTGTCACTTTATTGGAACAAAAGCTATAAAACATGATTACTACAGTAGCTTAATCATGTAGACACACACAAAAACAGTAAGGGTAAATATTGGGTTGTCTCCCAACAAGCGCTTTTCTTTAATGCCTTTTAGCTAGACATGATGATTTCAATGATGCTCACATAAAAGATAAGAGTTGAAACATAAAAAAAGCATCATGAAGAAAGTGACTAGCACATTTAAATCTAACCCACTTCCTATACCTAGGGATTTTGTGAGCACACAATTTATAAGAACAAGAATCAACTAGCATAGGAAGACAAAACAAGTTTAACTTCAAAACTTTACACACATAGAGAGGAAACTTGATATTATTGCAACTCCTACAAGCATATATTCCTTCCTCATCATAGTTTTCAGTAGGATCATGGATAACAACTTTGTTCTAATACTCAATTGGAACCTCTTCCGAAATAGTGGAATACTAACTAAAGTTGACACTCTTCCAAATCCACTTTCATAAATATCACTCTAAGATTCAACACCCTCCAAGATAGTGGGATCACTAATTCCTAAAGTTGACACTCTTCCAAACCCACTTTAATTTATAGTATGATTCATACTCCAAAATATATATGTGAAGTTCATGGAGCATTCTACAATTAATATAGACTAACCAATGTCCAAGCTCAAAATATATAAGTGATGCACATGAAGCATTCTATAAAACCACACTCAAACGATTTAAGTGAAGCACAAAGAGCAATTCTATAAGATCATACTTAAAAGATATAAGTGAAGCACATGAAGTATTATATAAATCAGTGAAGAGCTATCTCATACTAGCATGATTCTTAAAGAAAAATAAAAACACAAAAGACACAAATCATGTGAACAAAACAAAATCCGAGGTATACCGATATCTGTTGAAGAAGAAAGATGGGATGCCAACCGGGGCATCCCCAAGCTTAGATGCTTGAGTATCCTTTAAAATATTTACTTGGGGTGCCTTGGGAATCCCCAAGCTTGAACTATTGTCTCTCTTTATTCTTCTCACATCGGTAACTCCTTGTTCTTTAAACACTTCATTCACAAAAACTTAAACAAAAACTTTGTGAGATCCGTTAGTGTAATAAAGCAAACTACCACTTTAAGGTACTGTAATTAACTTATTATTTATCTATATTGGTGTTAAAGCTAATTTATTCCAACTTATCTATGGTTCATACCCTTACATACTAGCCATAGATGCATCAAAATAAGCAAACAACACATGAAAAACAGAATCTGTCAAGAACAGGACAGTCTGTAGTAATCTAGAAGTTTAGTAAACTTATGTAACTCCAAAAATTATGAAATAAATTTGAAAATTTGAAAAATTTGTACAGAAGAAATGTGCTAAAAGTTTAAGACACATTTGGCTTTCCAGTAAAAAATGTAAATTCATGCACTACAGCCAAAGTTTCTGTTTTTGTTCTGCACATAGTAAGCAAGCAATCTTATCATACTAAAACCAAAGCTTGGCACATTATTTTTATAATACAATGGATATATACAAGGGGATAATTATTTACAGAGAAACTTCCATGAAAAATTCTACATTGTTTCCGTGAGCATGAACACAAGTGCTCAAGGTCGACCCTCACTTCTTCAATGCATAACTTTCCAATCACTTCTCTTTTTGAAAAACTTTTTTAGGCATGAGAGGCAAGTAATATATTTTTTTGTATTTTCATTATTTAATTTTTTTGTATGTTTCACCCACAACTAAACAGAAACAAAAAGGAAAAACAAAATCTACTTAGTGAAGAAAGCAAACAAGCACACACGAGAATATCAACCCCACGCTATTGCTCCCCGGCAACGACGCCAGAAAAGAGCTTGATAATCCCCAAGTGCAGGGAATCATCGTAGCAATTCCCAAAGGTGGAAGTGATAAGTATGGAGTGTCGAACCCACAAGGAGCTAAAGGTAAGCTCAATATTCTCTCAAGCCCTATCTGCCACTGATACGACTCTACGTGCACCGAACGTTTGCTTCCAACTAGAAACAAGAAATAAAACTGCGTTGTGGGTATAAAGAGGATAATTTTGCATGATATTGGAGAGCTAAAATATGAAAGTAGGTGTTGTTATCATAAAGTTAGAATATATTACTAAATATTATAAATAACGAGTGTGGAATAATGGTGGATCGGTGTGTGGAATTGTCCTAGGCAATTATTAACAAGATCGGTAGTCGTCATTGCAATTTCATATGAGGGAGAGGCATAAGCTAACATACTTTTCCTACTTGGATCATATGCACTTATGATTGGAACTCTAGCAAGCATCCACAACTACTAAAGATCATTAAGGTAAAACCCAACCATAGCATTAAAGCATCAAGTCCCCTTTATCCCATATGCAACAACCCCCTTACTCGGGTTTGTGTTTCAGTCACTCACGCAACCCACTATAAGCGAATCATTAACGTATTGCAACACCCTACAACGGGAATCCCTCACGCTTGCGCGACATGGAGGGCACCATAGGACAACACCAAAATAAGACATACAACTCGTACCAATCTAGACCATCAATCAACCCAAGGACAAAAGATATCTACTCAAAACATCATAGGATGGCAACACATCATTGGATCATAATATGTGGAATAAAGCACCATGTTCAAGTAGGGATTACAATGGGGTGTGGGAGAGTGGACCACATAAAAGAGATGAGGATGGTGATGATGATGGTGATGTTGATGAAGACGATCACCGCGGCGATGATTCCCCTCCCGATGGCACTCCGGTGCCACCAAGAGAGAGGAGGAGAGGTTCTCCCCGTTGTGCTTCCTCCTCCATAGCTTTCCCCCTCTGGTCCTTGGCCTTCATGGCGATGATGGCCCCTCCGAGATCCTCCTCCATGGCCTCCGGTGATGATGGCCCCCTCCGGCAGGGTGCCGGAGAGGGCCTAGATTGATTTCTCGTGGCTACAGAGGCTTGCGGCGGCGGAACTTCCAATCTAGGTTATTTCCCGAAGGTTTCTGTATTTATAGGAATTTTTGGCATAGGTTTCATGTCAGGGGGGTCTCCGGGCTGTCCACGAGATAGGGGGGCGCGCCCTAGGGGGGGTGGGCGTGCCGCTCACCCTTGTGGGCAGCCCAGGACTCTTCTGGCCCAACTCCGATGCTCCGTGGTCTTCTTTTGGTCCATAAAAAATCATCAAAAATTGGCACGTCAATTGGACTCCGTTTGGTATTTCTTTTCTGTAGAACTCAAAAACAAGGAGAAAACAGAAACTGGCACTGGGCTCTAGGTTAATAGGTTAGTCCCAAAAATCATATAAAGGCATATAAATGCATATAAAACATCATAGATGGATAATATAATAGCATGAATACTTCATAAATTATAGATACATTGGAGACGTATGATTCAGCACCAGCAGCTACAGCCTCAGTTGTTCCTCCAGTTGCAACTCCACCAGCTCCACAGACCTCTTCATATGCATTTGTTGCAGGACTCCTCTCCACGCCACCTTAGCACACCGGAGCTCCTAGAGGTCGTGCTTAGAGCGCCGCATAGCACTATGCATTTTCAAGCATTCTGGTAACTTGTTGCCAAAGGGGGAGAAAGTGTATAGATCATAGGCTTCGAGAGAGAGAGTGTGTGTGTGTTTTGGTTCATTTGCCTCTCTTGCTACTTGTTTTACTTGCTTGTTTGTTTGATACACTATTTGTGCTTGTGCGTGAGATACTCCTATGATCATGTGTATGATCATATTATGCTTGAATGATGATATTCTATCCCTTATGTATAATCATTTATATCTTGCCTTGGTGATGAGTGCATATTTTATATTCTATCATTTTGAGGGCTCCACCAAGATGTATGTGACATGAAAGAGTAACCCATGATCCTAATTGATTGTGCATTTGCATTCAAAAGCAAATTTTAAAAAATGCACAAATTTAGGGGGAGCTCTTGCTTAGCACATACTTCTCAAAGCGACGATGCACATCATTTATATTATTATTTATCGAAGCTCTGATCTATATGTTGCCATCAATTACCAAAAAGGGGGAGATTGAAGTGTAACAAATCCCCGGGTGGTGTTGGTAATTCATAACAACATATAGCTCATTGAACTAATATCCATTCAAGATTAATATTTTAGAAAGTTTAATGATTGGTATGGCATGGACTATAGATGTGGACCCCTCAAAATGCTAAGGACAGACATTGGCAAAAGCTCAAGACTCTTCATTTTCATTTTAGTGATCCAAGATCACATTAAGTCCATAGGAAAAGCCAATACTATTAAAAGGGGATGAGGTGTTGCTTAATGGCTTGCTTGCTCAAGTGCTTAGTTATATGCTCCAAAAGCCCTCAATCACTTTCTCATTTCCACATATTTCTTAAACCTAAAGTCAAACTCAGCCCCACCGGTTTGATCTATCCGGCGCCACAGAGTTCACTTGGTGTAACGCCCCGGATCCGATGCGCCAGGTGTCTGCCAGTTATTCGCCGTCGTTGCCATGTCATTTGCTTGCGTGTTGCATTTTGCCATGTCATCATCTGCATTTCGTCCGCATGTTTTTCAAAACTTGCATCCGTTCGGGTTCTCCCGGTTCTCTCCGTTGTCCGTTCGGAGTCCGGATCTCTCGCGCGCGCCCGTCACCCCTCTCAGACCTTGTTTTCGTGTGCGGGTGTTAAACGTTCTCGGAATGGACCGAGGCTTGCCAAGCGGCCTTGGTATAGCACCGGTAGACCGCCTGTCAAGTTTCGTGCCATTTGGAGTCCGTTTGATACTCCAACGGTTAACCGTAAAGCCCCTCTCTCTTTGCAGCCCAAAACCCCTTCCAACGTGGCCCAAAACCCAGCAAACTCTCCTCCATGCTCTCGGTCGTTCGATCACGATCGCGTGGCCGAAAACCGCTCCCCATTTGGACTCTCCTAGCTCCCTCTACCTATAAATCAGTCCCCTCCCCCCGAAATTCGCGGATGAACCCTAGCAGTCTTCCTCCTCGCGCCGCCGGACATGTCCATCCGCGCCGGACATGTCCGCCGGACACCTCGCTCCGGCCAATCCAGCGCTGCCACGTCTCCCCGCCGCCGCTCCCGGCCAGTGGCATTGCGCCACGTCGCCCCAGCTCCTCCCCACCGCGCCTCCTCTCTCTCTCCCCGCCGCCCGCGGCCCGTGGGGCCCGAGGCCGGCCCGCCCGGGCCCGGATCCATGCCCGCCGCCGCCCGATGCTCCGCTCGCCCGCGCCCGCGGCCCGCGCGCTCGCCTTCGCCGCCGCTGCCGCCCGGCCGGAGCTCGCCTCCGCCGCCGGCGCCGCGGCACGTCGCCCGCCTCCCTGCCGCCCGAAGCCTCCCTCTGCCGACTGCGCGCCGCCCCGTCGCCAGTTGCCCCAGCCGCGGCCGGCCGGAGCCGCCGTGGTCCGCACCGGTGAGCCCCGCGCCCGCCTCCGCCTCGCCGGCCCCGTGCTCCGGCGAGCTCGCCCCCGCCTCGCCCGTGCCGCCCCTGCCGGGATCCGGCCCGATCCGGCCGAGGGAGCCCCGGATTTATCTTCCCCGCGCTCCGGCCGCCGTCTCCTCCAACTCCGGTGGGATTCATGCCCATTTTTGCAATTATGGAGTAGTCTAGCATGTCATTTTCGTGCTCTACTTTTGCTTCAAAATGTTTCCTTGCAGATTGTTTACATGTTATTCAATTTTGCCAAGGTTGTTGTAGTTGATCCTTGCATGCTATGAACTTGTTCTTGCCTTGGTTTGTTTCATAAACATGTCTTCTTGATGATGCTATGCTTATCTTGTCATGCAATGACTTGTGGTGAGTGAATCGAGCTTGTTAAGTAGGGTACTTGCTGTTACTGTTTTGCTAGGCTGAATCTGTTATTTCGTGATGCTATGTAAACCTGCTGCTACTAGTCATTCTATGCATAATCTGGAGATGTTCACTAAATATCTTTTGTTCTACATGTCATGCTCTATCCATCCATGCCCCTGGTTGCAATTATAGCTTGCTGTAGCTTGTTCATATCTTGCTTCAAAGTTGCTTGATAATGTTGCTGTCAGCCTGTTAACATTAAGTTCAGTTGTTGCCATGATTGTTGCTAGTGTTCCATGCACCCTATGGACTTGATCTTGCCATGCTTAGCTTCACAAACATGTCTTCTTACTGTTGGTTGCCTTGCCATGCTATATATTGCTCTGTGGTGAGTGGTACAAGCTCATCTACATGCCTTCATAATTCTGTTTCTGCCATGTTTGAATCTGTAATATAACTTGCCATGTTTACATGGGTGCCATCATATTTTTCTGATCCTTTTTGGCTCATGGTCAGTAAAGGACTTTTGTTCTATGCAATTAGTACATTCATGCCATGCCTTTGTTTGCCATGATATGTTCCTGTAACATGTTGTTTGATAGCTCTAAACATTGCAACCTGATTTTATTTTCTGCAAAGTCTGAACTGTTATTATTTGCAATCTTGCCATGTGTGTTTGAGTATGTTCTAGTGATTTCTGGAGATAGCTCAGTGTTCATGTTTTGTTATGCTTTACCTGTACATCATGCCCATGCCTTTTGTTTTCTTGTTGAGGTCCTGTAGCATGTTGTTTTGGTGCTTGCAATATGCCTAGTTGCTGTTTTGGGCAGATTGTTGCTATAACTTGTTTCATGTGTGTGTTGAACCGTTGCTCCGTTTTGAGTGTGCTCTATATGAAACTTGCTTAGTTTTGCATGTAGTTTCATATTATCATGTTGCATCCATGTTTTGAGGTGTTTGCTTGATGTTTGTATGCATTTTGCATCAATGCCATGTTTAACTTGTTTTGCTCATATCTTCTAGGCCGTAGCTCCGAACTAAATGAACTTTATATGTAACTTGACTAGAATCTCGTGTAGATCATCTTTGTGCATCTTAACTTGCTGTTTAACAACTTGAACATAAGGTTTATTCAGATCTGGACCAATTTCAAAATGTGCATGTGAGGACTTACCGGAATTGTTATATGTTGTTCCCGGCCTCATTTAAACTTGTCTTGATGTGTTGCTCTTGTTTGCGTCATCTCTCGCCATGAGTAGCTTCATGTAGCTTTGTCATGCATCATGCTTGTTGTGCATCATGCCTTGTTCTTGTGTGGTGTGTTTACCGTGTTATGTGCTTCTTTTCGATAGTTCCTGTTTCGTTGCGATCGTGAGGATTCGTTCGTCTACGCTTGGTTCGTCTTCGTGGCTTCATCTTCTTCATGGACTGGTTCTTCTTCCTTGCGGGATTTCAGGCAAGATGACCGCTACACTGGATCTCACTACTATCATTGCTATGCTAGTTGCTTCGTTCTATCGCTATGCTGCGCTACCTATCACCTGTTTATCAAGCCATCCCAAATTGTCATGAACCTCTAACCTTTGACACCCTTCCTAGCAAACCGTTGTTTGGCTATGTTACCTCTTTGCTCAGCCCTCTTATAGCATTGCTAGTTGCAGGTGAAGTTGAAGATTGCTCCATGGTGGACAGGATTATGTTGGGATATCACAATATCTCTTATATTATTAATGCATCTATATACTTGGTAAAGGGTGGAAGGCTCGGCCTTATGCCTGGTGTTTTGTTCCACTCTTGCCGCCCTAGTTTCCGTCATACCAGTGTTATGTTCCCAGATTTTGCGTTCCTTATGCGGTTGGGTGATTTATGGGACCCCCTTGACAGTTCGCTTTGAATAAAACTCCTCCAGCAAGGCCCAACATTGGTTTTACCATTTGCCTCACCACCACCTACTTTTCCCTTGGGAGCCGCTCTCTCGAGGGTCATCTTTATTATAGCCCCCCCGGGCCAATGCTTGTCTAAGTGTTGGTCCAAACTAGAGCACCGTGCGGGGCCATCCCTTGGCAACTTGGGTTACGTCGGTTCCTGTACGCTTCGCTCATCCGGTGTGCCCTGAGAACGAGATATGTGCAGCTCCTATCGGGATTTGTCGGCACAATGGGAGGCTTTGCTGGTCTTGTTTTACCATTGTCGAAATGTCTTGTAAATCGGGATTCTGAGTCTGATCGGTTCTTCCTGGGAAAAGGTATATCCTTCGTTGATCGCGAGAGCTTGTCATGGGCTAAGTTGGGACACCCCTGCAGGGTATAATCTTTCGAAAGCCGTGCCTGCGGTTATAGGCAGATGGGAATTTGTTAATGTCCGGTTGTAGATAACTTGACACCAGATCCGAATTAAAACGCATCAACCGTGTGTGTAGCCGTGATGGTCTCTTTTCGGTGGAGTCCGGGAACTGAACACGGTTTTGGGTTATGCTTGACGTAAGTAGGAGTTCAGGATCACTTCTTGGTCATTGCTAGTTTCATGACCGTTCCGCTTGCTCTCTTCTCGCTCTTATTTGCGTATGTTAGCCACCATATATGCTTAGTCGCTGCTGCAGCCTCACCACTTTACCCCTTCCTTTCCCTTTATGCTTTGCTAGTCTTGATACCCATGGTAATGGGATTGCTGAGTCCTCGTGGCTCACAGATTACTACAACAACAGTTGTAGGTACAGGTTTTGCGATGATCGCGACGTGAGAGCGATGCTTGCTTGTGTTGAGTTCTTCTTCTGCTTCTTCGATCAGGGGATAGGTTCTAGGTCGGCAGCCTGGGCTAGCAGGGTGGATGTCATTTGAGTTTCTGTTTGTGTTTCATCCGTAGTCGGATGGTGCTCTTATGTAAGATGATGTTTTCATGTGGCATTGTATGCCTTTTGTATGTATCCCCATCTATTATGTAATGTTGATGTAATGATATCCACCTTGCAAAATCGTTTCAATATGCGGTTCTATCCTTGGTGCGACCTTCGAGTCTCTTTAGGATAGTATCGCATATTGGGCGTGACAAGTTGGTATCAGAGTCTCGACCGACCCTAGGAGCCCCCTTGATTGATCGTGTAGTTTGGCCGTTGTTGAGTCTAGAAGAAAACTGTTTTCTAAGTCTAGTTATATTGGAGAGTAGGAATTCTTTTTACTCCTCTGCCCCTTCGTCGCTCTGGTAAGGAATCTTGATGTAGGTGTTTTGAATTACTCCTCTTCCCCTTCAAATTTTCTTTAGGATCACGTAGTTGGTTTTTCGGTCGTTGGTTCTCGTCTCTTTTCATCCGGTGCATTTCTCGTCAAGTCGACTCGAGCCTCTTCATCCTTGAGTTCAATCCTCAGTTGTTTTGTTTTCCCACCCGCCCACCCTTCTTCTTCTCGGAACCGGAGTCCGTAATCGAGTATCCATCCTACTCATGTGAAGTCTTTGCTTTCTTTCCTCAATGATTTCAACCGGTGTTTTCTCTTCAATATATTCGTCGATTTCCCCTTCCAAGTTGCCTTTGTTTTCCCGCCCTCCCACCCTTTTTCTTCCCGGAGCCTGATCTCTTCCGACCATCAATTTCATTTGTGCGGAACCCTTCAATCTTTCGTCAATTGTTTCAACCGGTGAATTCTCTTTTGTTTGGCATTCTTCATCTCTTTTCCGGTGGACTCAATTCAAGTTTTTCAGTGTTGATCATATTCTTTTCCTTGGATCAAGTGTTCTCCTTGCTCGTTTGCCTCTTGCCATTCAATCATTCCGGAGTTCGGAAGACATCTCAGGAGATTCGTCTGTGTTCCAATTAATTCGAGGTTGCCACCTCATTCAAATATTTCAATTGTTCCGGTGCTTCACCTATCTCTTCAACAATCCTTTTCAACGGTGTTTCTTTTAGTGGGCCCTAACCCACAGGTCTTTTCCCAGGATCTTACCTGACTCTTCTAATTCCCCCGGAGTTATTCTCAATTCTTTTCAAGTGTGACGTAAGAATGAATTTCATCAGTCAGATGCCTTTCCAAGATCAATTTCAAATCATTTCATTGTTGGCTCAACCTCCCTGCCTTTCATTCTACCGGAGTATCTCAGTAATTCTGGTGGTGTTTCTCGTCGTCATTTGAAGACCGAAGGAGAGTTTTTCCTCTCAATCTTGTTTGTTCTCCCGAAGTTTCGCGGTTCTAGCCTCTTGTTATCCTTTCGAATTATTCCTTTTGTCAGATATTCTTTCTTACCTATCCAGAGTATTTTAGGAGTTGTTTTCTTTTTCGTTTCACCGGAGGCCATCATTCCAGCTACCATTATCCATTTATCCCGGTGCTTCATTCAAGTGTTCTTTAATCAGCTCATGATCTATTTGTTCTTTTGCATCTAAATCCCCCTCAAACATATTTGTTTCTTCCCGGTGATTCATTCTCTTTCGTCATTCAAATTTGAATTCTTACGGTGGTTCGTTCAAGATTCTTTTTCTTTGATTATCATATTATTTCATTTGTCTTTTCCAATCCTACCGGTGGTCCATGAGGACCTTCTCAAGTTTGCGGCATGTCCCTTCTCAATCCTTTTCAAGAAGAATAAGTAGTATGGAGAAATCCATTGCTTGTCATCAATTTAATTTGATGAAGGATAAGCATACAATAAATCTTATTCTTATTTCATCAGAGTGATTAATCCCTTCCTTCAGAGTTTGTTCTTGATGAATAAATTCTAGTTCCAAGTGTTTTTATCTTTTCTTTTCCGGAGTTCAAATTTTCCTCGGCCTTTTTGTCGGAACCTCCATCCAAATCACCGCAAGCTCATCTTATTCTTTCATCCTTCATTCTATCGCATCATCCTTTTGTCACCGGAGTTCTTCATGGTGGTTCTTCATGATTTAATTCATTCTTCAAGAGTTCATCAAGTATCATTCCATCCTCTCAAGTTCATGTTCTATTCTTTCCATGACAAGTCAGAGTTCTGCCTAAATCCTTTCAGTCTTATTCCTTTCCTATCTTGTTCTAACCGGAGTGATTTCATAGTCTATCTGGTTCCGTGAGCTTTCGATTCTCGTCATTCTCGTCGTTCCTCTCTTCTTCTCGAGTGCTCTCGATTATTTGCTTCTTCTCTTGAGTTCTTGTTTCACCTCTTCCTTTTTCTCTTTCGTCTCGGTCCTAAGATCTCGGGACGAGATCTCTTGTTAGTGGAGGAGTGTTGTAACGCCCTGGATCCGATGCGCCAGGTGTCTGCCAGTTATTCGTCAAAGTTGCCATGTCATTTGCTTGCGTGTTGCATTTTGCCATGTCATCATTTGCATTTCATCCGCATGTTTTTCAAAACATGCATCCGTTCGGGTTCTCCCGGTTCTCTCCATTGTCCGTTCGGAGTCCGGACCTCTCGCGCGCGCCCGTCGCCCCTCTCAGACCTTGTTTTTGTGGGCGGGTGTTAAACGTTCTCGGAATGGACCGAGGCTTGCCAAGCGGCCTTGGTATAGCACCGGTAGACCGTCTGTCAAGTTTCGTGCCATTTGGAGTCCGTTTGATACTCCAACGGTTAACCGGGTAACCGTAAAGTCCCTCTCTCTTTGCAGCCCAAAACCCCTTCCAAAGTGGCCCAAAACCCAGAAAACTCTCCTCCATGCTCTCGGTCGTTCGATCACGATCGCGTGGCCGAAAACCGCTCCCCATTTGGACTCTCCTAGCTCCCTCTACCTATAAATCAGTCCCCTCCCCCCAAAATTCGTGGATGAACCCTAGCAATCTTCCTCCTCGCGCCGCCGGACATGTCCATCCGCGCCAGACATGTCCGCCGGAAACCTCGCTCCGGCCAATCCAGCACTGCCACGTCTCCCCGCCGCCGCTCCCGGCCAGTGGCATTGCGCCACGTCGCCCAAGCTCCTCCCCACCGCCCCTCCTCTCTCTCCCCGCCGCCCGCGGCCCGTGGGGCCTGAGGCCGGCCCGCCCGGGCCCGGATCCGCGCCCGCCGCCGCCCGATGCTCCGCTCGCCCGCG
>NC_041383.1:469508509-469531268 GCF_002162155.2 Triticum dicoccoides | reverse complement strand
GAAGTCTCCCTCTGCCGACCGCGCGCCGCCCCGCCGCCGGTTGCCACGGCCGCGGCCGGCCGGAGCCGCCGTGGTCCGCGCCGATGAGCCCCGTGCCCGCCTCTGCCTCGCCGGCCCCATGCTCCGGCGAGCTCGCCCCTGCCTCGCCCGCGCCACCCCTGCCGGGATCCGGCCGAGGGAGCCCCGGATTCGTCTTCCCCATGCTCCAGCCGCCGTCTCCTCCAACTCCGGTGGGATTCCGGCGAGATCCACCGCCCGTTGACTCCCCCCCCCCGAGGTTGTTTTTCTGCCAAGTCCCCGGAGTATTTTGAAGTTATCATGCCATGTTCATCATGCCGTATATCTGCATCCGTAGCTCCGTTTTGTGCGTGTAATATGTCAAATTGTTCGCCTCGACGAGTACTTCATTTCATTCCATTGCGTCATGATCATTTGAGTTCATCTAGATGCCCGAATCTTTGTTGCAAGAGTGCTTCATAATGTTAGTTCCTGTTTCTTAACAGAATATGCTCATTTGTCATTTTTGCCATGATTGACGTGTGCATCCTATGAGGTTGATGTCTACATGTGTTTTGAAATATGCCATGCCATCTTTACAGAGGTGCTTACCATGTATTTTTGTGATCAATGTGGTGACTAACACAAGCATGTAAACTAGACCTCGTGATGTTGCTGATTTCAGTCCCTGTTCTGCTGTTATTTTTATACCATGTAAACATGATGCTACAGAGAGATCCATGCATATTTTGAGATACTTCAATAAGGATGTTTTTAACATATGGTTATGATCTATCCATTCATGCTCATTTTTGCAATTATGGAGTAGTCTAGCATGTCATTTTCGTGCTCTACTTTTGCTTCAAAATGTTTCCTGGCAGATTGTTTACATGTTATTCAATATTGCCAAGGTTGTTGTAGTTGATCCTTGCATGCTATGAACTTGTTCTTGCCTTGGTTTGTTTCATAAACATGTCTTCTTGATGATGCTATGCTTATCTTGTCATGCAATGACTTGTGGTGAGTGAATCGAGCTTGTTAAGTAGGGTACTTGCTGTTACTGTTTTGCTAGGCTGAATCTGTTATTTCGTGATGCTATGTAAACCTGCTGCTACTAGTCATTCTATGCATAATCTGGAGATGTTCACTAAATATCTTTTGTTCTACATGTCATGCTCTATCCATCCATGCCCCTGGTTGCAATTATAGCTTGCTGTAGCTTGTTCATATCTTGCTTCAAAGTTGCTTGATAATGTTGCTGTCAGCCTGTTAACATTAAGTTCAGTTGTTGCCATGATTGTTGCTAGTGTTCCATGCACCCTATGGACTTGATCTTGCCATGCTTAGCTTCACAAACATGTCTTCTTACTGTTGGTTGCCTTGCCATGCTATATATTGCTCTGTGGTGAGTGGTACAAGCTCATCTACATGCCTTCATAATTCTGTTTCTGCCATGTTTGAATCTGTAATATAACTTGCCATGTTTACATGGGTGCCATCATATTTTTCTGATCCTTTTTGGCTCATGGTCAGTAAAGGACTTTTGTTCTATGAAATTAGTAGACTCATGCCATGCCTTTGTTTGCCATGATATGTTCCTGTAACATTTTGTTTGATAGCTCTAAACATTGCAACCTGATTTTATTTTCTGCAAAGTCTGAACTATTATTATTTGCAATCTTGCCATGTGTGTTTGAGTATGTTCTAGTGATTTCTGGAGATAGCTCAGTGTTCATGTTTTATTATGCTTTACATGTACATCATGCCCATGCCTTTTGTTTTCTTGTTGAGGTCCTGTAGCATGTTGTTTTGGTGCTTACAATATGCCTAGTTGCTGTTTTGGGCAGATTGTTGCTATAACTTGTTTCATGTGTGTGTGTTGAACTGTTGCTCCGTTTTGAGTGTGCTCTATATGAAACTTGCTTAGTTTTGCATGTAGTTTCATATTATCATGTTGCATCCATGTTTTGAGGTGTTTGCTTGATGTTTGTATGCATTTTGCATCAATGCCATGTTTAACTTGTTTTGCTCATATCTTCTAGGCCGTAGCTCCGAACTAAATGAACTTTATATGTAACTTGACTAGAATCTCGTGTAGATCATCTTTGTGCATCTTAACTTGCTGTTTAACAACTTGAACATAAGGTTTATTCAGATCTGGACCAATTTCGAAATGTGCATGTGAGGACTTACCGGAATTATTATATGTTGTTCCCGGCCTCATTTAAACTTGTCTTGATGTGTTGCTCTTGTTTGCATCATCTCTGGCCATGAGTAGCTTCATGTAGCTTTGTCATGCATCATGCTTGTTGTGCATCATGCCTTGTTCTTGTGTGGTGTGTTTACCGTGTTATGTGCTTCTTTTCGATAGTTCCCGTTTCGTTGCGATCGTGAGGATTCGTTTGTCTACGCTTGGTTCGTCTTCGTGGCTTCATCTTCTTCATGGACTCGTTCTTCTTCCTTGCGGGATTTCAGGCTATACTAGTTGCTTCGTTCTATCGCTATGCTGCGCTACCTATCACCTGTTTATCAAGCCATCCCAAATTGCCATGAACCTCTAACCTTTGACACCCTTCCTAGCAAACCGTTGTTTGGCTATGTTACCGCTTTGCTCAGCCCTCTTATAGCATTGCTAGTTGCAGGTGAAGTTGAAGATTGCTCCATGGTGGACATGATTATGTTGGGATATCACAATATCTCTTATATTATTAATGCATCTATATACTTGGTAAAGGGTGGAAGGCTCGGCCTTATGCCTGGTGTTTTGTTCCACTCTTGCCGCCCTAGTTTCCGTCATACCGGTGTTATGTTCCCGGATTTTGCGTTCCTTACGCGGTCGGGTGATTTATGGGACCCCCTTGACAGTTCGCTTTGAATAAAACTCCTCTAGCAAGGCCCAACATTGGTTTTACCATTTGCCTCACCACCACCTACTTTTCCCTTGGGAGTCGCTCTCTCGAGGGTCATCTTTATTATAGCCCCCCCGGGCCAATGCTTGTCTAAGTGTTGGTCCAAACTAGAGCACCGTGCGGGGCCATCCCTTGGCAACTTGGGTTACGTCGGTTCCTGTACGCTTCGCTCATTTGGTGTGCCCTGAGAACGAGATATGTGCAGCTCCTATCGGGATTTGTCGGCACAACGGGAGGCTTTGCTGGTCTTGTTTTACCATTATCGAAATGTCTTGTAAACCGGGATTCCGAGTCTGATCGGGTCTTCCTGGGAGAAGGTATATCCTTCGTTGATCGCGAGAGCTTGTCATGGGCTAAGTTGGGACACCCCTGCAGGGTATAATCTTTCGAAAGCCGTGCCTGCGGTTATAGGCAGATGGGAATTTGTTAATGTCCGGTTGTAGATAACTTGACACCAGATCCGAATTAAAATGCATCAACCGTGTGTGTAGCCGTGATGGTCTCTTTTCGGCGGAGTCCGGGAAGTGAACACGGTTTTGGGTTATACTTGACGTAAGTAGGAGTTCAGGATCACTTGTTGGTCATTGCTAGTTTCACGACCGTTCCGCTTGCTCTCTTCTCGCTCTTATTTGCGTATGTTAGCCACCATATATGCTTAGTCGCTGCTGCAGCCTCACCACTTTACCCCTTCCTTTCCCTTTAAGCTTTGCTAGTCTTGATACCCATGGTAATGGGATTGCTGAGTCCTCGTGGCTCACAGATTACTACAACAACAATTGTAGGTACAGGTTTTGCGATGATCACGACGTGAGAGCGATGCTTGCTTGCGTTGAGTTCTTCTTCTGCTTCTTCGATTAGGGGATAGGTTCCAGGTCGGCAGCCTGGGCTAGAAGGGTGGATGTCGTTTGAGTTTCTGTTTGTGTTTCATCCGTAGTCGGATGGTGCTCTTATGTAAGATGATGTTGTATTCATGTGGCATTGTATGCCTTTTGTATGTATCCCCATCTATTATGTAATGTTGATGTAATGATATCCACCTTGCAAAAGCGTTTCAATATGCGGTTCTATCCTTGGTGGGACCTTCGAGTCTCTTTAGGATAGTATCGCATATTGGGCGTGACACTTGGCATAGCCATTTCCAGAAACCATAATCAGTTCGGTCTCACTGATAGGGATCTCGGTCTCACCGAGATGGGATTGCAAACTCTCTGTTTCCTTTTCGTAACATTTCGATCTCACCGAGATGAGCGATCGGTCCCACCGTGTTTGCAATGCAAACTCTCTGTTTCCTTTTCGTAATGTTTCGGTCTCACCGAAATGAGCGATTGGTCCCGCTGAATTTGCCTGACCAAGTCTCTGTTTGCTTATTAGTGAAATCGATCTCACCGAGTTCATGTGATCGGTCTCACCGAGATGAGGTTTTGCCCTAACCCCAGCACATCGGTCCCACCGAGTTGATATTGTCGGTCCCACCGAAAACCCTAACATTCACATTTTGAACCATATTGGTTTGACCGAGTTTCACTATTCGGTCCCACCGAGTTTGGTAAATTGTGTGTAATGGTTAGATTTTGTGTGGAGGCTATATATACCCCTCCACCCCATTCTCTATTTGTGAGAGAGCCATCAGAACATGCCTACACTTCCACTACTCATTTTTTGAGAGAGAACCACCTACTCATGTGTTGAGACCAAGACATTCCAATCCTACCACAAGAATCTTGATCTCTAGCCTTCCCCAAGTTGCTTTCCATTCAAATCTTATTTCCACCATATCCAAATCTGTGAGAGAGAGTTGAGTGTTGGGAGACTATCATTTGAAGCACGAGAGCAAGGAGTTCATCATCAACACACCATCTATTACCTTTTGGAGAGTTGTGTCTCCTAGATTGGTTAGGTGTCACTTGGGAGCCTCTGTCAAGATTGTGGAGTTGAACCAAGGAGTTTGTAAGGGCAAGGAGATCGCCTACTTCATGAAGATCTACCCAAGTGAGGCAAGTCTTTCATGGGAGATGGCCATGGTGGGATAGACAAGGTTGCTTCTTCGCGGACCCTTTGTGGGTGGAGCCCTCCGTGGACTCGCGCAACCATTACCCTTCATGGGTTGAAGTCTCCATCAACGTGGATGTACGATAGCACCACCTATCAGAACCACGCCAAAAATCTCTGTGTCTACATTGCGTTTGCTCCCTCCAAACTCCTCCCTTTTACCTTCATATGCAATGATTTACATTCCACTGCTATACTCTTAGAATTGCATGTGTAGGTTGATTGCTTGACTTGTGTTAAGTTGCTAAAATCTACCAAGACTTCAAATTGGGAAAAGGCTAGGTTTTTATTTGGTCAAGTAGTCTAATCACCCCCCTCTAAACATACTTTCGATCCTACAATCATTAACATAATTATGAATGGAGTTGAAGCAACGCTTGATGTGCTTGTTTCTTTTGTGAAACCTGGGCTCCTTGGCAATGGCAATAGCTCCAATGTTGTCACAAAAGATAGTCATTGGATCCGATGTACTAGGTACTACACCCAGATCGGGTATGAACTCCTTCATCTAGACTCCTTGCGCTGCTTTCGGAGCAGCTATATACTCTGCTTCACATGTAGATCCCGCCACAACACTCTGCTTAGAACTGCACCAACTGATCGCTCCACCATTCAATATAAATATGTATCCGGTTTGAGACATAGTGTCATCTAGATCTGTGTCGAAGCTGGCATTGACGTAACCCTTTACGACGAGCTCTTCGTCACCTCCATAAATGAGAAACATCTCCTTAGTCCTTTTCAGGTACTTTAGGATGTTCTCGATCACTGTCCAGTGATCTACTCCTCGATCACTTTGGTACCTCCCTGCCAGACTTATGGCAAGGCACACATCAGGTCTGGTACACAACATGACATACATTATAGAGCCTATGGCTGAGGCATAGAGAATGACTTCCATCCTTTCTCTTTCTTCTGCCATGGCCGGGCTTTGAGTCTTACTCAACTTCACACCTTGCAATACAGGCAAGAACCCTTTCTTTGACTGGTCCATTTTGAACTTCTTCAAAATTTTGTCAAGGTATGTGCTTTGTGAAAGTCCTATTAAGCGTCTTGATCTATCTCTATAGATTTTGATTCCCAATATGTAAGCAGCTTCACCGAGGTCTTTCATTGAAAAATTCTTATTCAAATATCCTTTTATGCTTTCCAGAAATTCTATATCATTTCCAATCAACAATATGTCATACACATATAATATTAGAAATGCTACAACGCTCCCACCCGCTTTCTTGTAAATACAAGCTTCTCCATAAGTTTGTATAAAACCAAAAGCTTTGATCGGCTCATCAAAGCGAATATTCCAACTCCGAGATGCTTGCACCAGTCCATAGATGGATCGCTGGAGCTTGCATACTTTTTTTAGCATCCTTAGGATCGACAAAACCTTCTGATTGCATCATATATAACTCTTCCTTAAGAAACCCATTAAGGAATGCCGTTTTGATGCCATTTGCCAGATCTAATAATCATAAAATGTGGCAATAGCAAACATAATTCTAACAGACTTAAGCATCTGACTTAAATGAATAACCAGCTCGCAATAAACAAGATCCAGATATAATGTTCATCCTCAACACATGCACCAAATAACAATTTAGGTTTAAAACTAATCCCGAAGGTAGATGTAGAGGTAGCGTGCCAACGGCGATCACATCAACCTTGGAACCATTTCCGACACGCATCGTCACCTCGTCCTTAGACAGACTTCGTTTATTCCGTAGCTCCTATTTCGAGTTATAAATATTAGCAACCGAAGCAGTATCAAATACCCAGGCGCTACTACGAGCACTAGTAAGGTACACATCAATAACATGTATATCAAATATACCTTTGTTGAAATTGCCAGCCTTCTTATCTGCCAAGTACTTGGGGCAGTTTGGATTCCAGTGACCATTCCCCTTGCAGTAGAAGCACCCAGTCTCAGGTTTGGGTCTAGCCTTGGGTTTCTTCACGGGAGCGGAAACTATCTTGCCTTCTTTTTTAAGTTCCCTTTATTTCCCTTGCCTTTCTTGAAACTAGTGGTTTTTCTCACCATCAACAATTGATGCCCCTTCTTGATTTCTACATCTGCGGCCTTAAGCATTGCGAAGAGCTCGGGAATCATTTTATCCACCCCTTGCATATTATAGTTCATCACAAAGCCCTTATAGCTTGGCAGTAGTGACTGGAGAACTCTGTCAATGACCGTGTCATCTGGAAGATTAACTCCCAACTGAATCAAGCGGTCATGAAAACCCAGACATTCTGAGTATATGCTCACTAACAGAACTGTTCTCCTCCATCTTGCAGCTAAAGAACTTGTCGGAGGTTTCATACCTCTCAACCCAAGCATGAGCTTGAAATACCAATTTCAGCTCCCGGAACATCTCATATGCTCCATGTTGCTCAAAACGTCTTTGGATCTAGGGTTCTAAGCCGTAAAGCATGTCACACTGAACTATCGAGTAGTCACCAGAACGTGCCTGCCAAATGTTCACAACATCCACAGACAACGCTGGAGGGGGTGCGGCACCTAGCGGTGCATCAAGGACATAAGCCTTCTGTGCAGCAATGAGGATAATCCTCAAGTTACGTACCCAGTCTGCATAGTTGCCTCCATCATCTCTCAACTTAGCTTTCTCTAGAAACACATTAAAATTCAGGGGAACTATAGCGTGAGCCGTTGATCTACAACACAAATTTAGCAAATACAATAAGACTAAGTTCATGATAATTAGTTCAGTTAATCAAATTACTAATGAACTCCCACTTAAATTAACATCCCTCAAGTTGTCTAAGTAATACATGATCAAAATCAACAACCCATGTCCAATCATCACATGAGATGGGTTAGTCATCAATGGTGAACATCTCCATGTTGATCATATCTATTATATGACTCATGTTCGACCTTTTGATCTCATGTGTTCTGAGGCCATGTTTGTACGGATTGTCAAGTTTAACCCAAGTATTTTGCATGTGTAAAACTGACTCACTCCCATTGTATGCGAACGCAGAGTATATCACACCTGATCATCACGAGGTGCTCTGAAACGACGAACTTTTGCAATGGTCCATACTTAGGGAGTACACAATTTCTTGAAATTAAGTGAAGGGATCATCTTATAATGCTACCGTCGTCCTAGGCAAAATAAGTTGCATGAAAAGATAAACATCACATGCAATCAATATGTGACATGATATGGCCATTATCATCTTGTATCTTTGATCTCCATCTCCAAAGCACCGGCATGATCTCCATTTTCACCGGCATGACACCATGATCTCCATCATCGTGTCTTCATGTGGTCATCTCACCAACTATTGCTTCTACAACTATTGCCAACACATAGCGAGAAAGTAAAACAATTACATGGCGATTAATAAATTAAGGATAACCCTATGGCTCCTGCGGGTTGTCAAAGACATCGGCATGCAAGTGAACCTATTACAAAATATGACCATATCATACATCAATATATATCACATCACGTTTTTGGCCATACCACATCACAACATGCCCTGCAAAAACAAGTTAGATGTCCTCTACTTTGTTGTTGCAAATTTTACGTGGCTGCTATGGGCAACTAGCAAGAACCGTTCTTACCTACGCAAAGCCACAATGGTGATAATCAACTTGCCTTTTAATCTTCTATAAGCGCCACCTTCGTCAAATTAGATTCACCTAAAGTAGGAGAGACAAACACCCATTAACCAGTCTCATGTGCGAGGACATGTAAAGTTGGTCCGAGCCGCTTCATCCCACAATACCATCGAATCCAAATAAGATAAGAGAGGTAAGCAATTTGAGCATCAATACCCATAAATCTTTGTGTTCTACTCGTGCATATACACCTACGCATAGACCTAGCTCATGATGCCACTGTTGGGAAACGAAGCATGAAAATCAAAAAAATTCCTACGAACACCCAAGATCTATCTAGGAGAATAATAACAACAAGAAGGGAGAGTGTTTATATGTACCCTCGTAGACCGCTAAGCAGAAGCGTATATCACGCAGTTGATGTAGTCATACTCGTCATGATCCAATCGCGATCCAAATCGATGAAGTACAGAACGAATGGAACATCCGTGTTAGCACATGTACAACTCAATGACATCTCCTCCTCGTTGATCCAGCAAGCAAGGGGAGGAGAAGTAGATGGGATCACCGACAACATGGTGGGGGTGACAGTGATGGTGGTGGAGTGATTCCGGCAGGGCTACACCGAGTGCTACCGAAATAATGAAGACAGAGGAGTTACGAAGTAACGGGAGAGAGGGGAGCCAAGGGCTTGTGTCTCCTCTTGGGCCCCCCCTCTCCTCTATATATAGGTGGAGGGGTGTGGTGTCCAGCCCTCCAAGCCCTAGGGGTGCACCAAGGGGGAGGAGTTGGACTCCTATTCCAATTCCCTCCTTTTTCCATACACAGGTGGACTTTCCACCTCTCCCAAGCCACATGGGCCTTGAGGGACTTGTGCACCTGGCCCAATAAGGACAGGGCACCTCCCCTCAACCCATGCTGGCCCTTGGTACATGGTGGAACCCTTGGTGGACTTCCGGACTCCTTCGAAAGTTTCTGGAACCTTTTCGAAGCTTCCCGGTACAATCCAAAAAAATGGAAACTTTTTCCGGAACCCTGAAAGCAACTTTCCATATATAAATCTTTACCCCCACACCATTACGGTGCTCCTCGTGACATCCTGGATCTCATTCGGGACCCCAAACAACATTCGCTCACCAACATGCATATCCCAATATTACACTAACGTCACCGAACGTTAAGCATGCGGACCCTACGGGTTCGAGAATCATGTAGACATGACCGAGACACCTCTCGGGTTAATAACCAATAGCGGAACCTAGATGCCCAGATTGGTACCTACATATTCCACAAAGATCTTTTATCGGTTGAACCATGATGTCAAGGATTCGTTTAATCTCCTATGCAATTCCCTCTGTCCGGCGATATGTTACTTACTCGAGATTCGGTCGTCGGTATCTCCATACCTAGTTCAATCTCGTTACCAACAAGTCTCTTTACTCATTCCATAATACAAGATCTCGTGACTAACTCATTAGCCACATTGCTTGCAAGCTCTTTACGATGTTGTATTACCGAGAGGGCCCGGAGATATCTCTTCATCACACAAAGTGACAAATCCCAGTCTCGATCCATGCCAACCCAACGGACACCTTCAGAGATACCTATAGAGCATCTTTATGATCACCCAGTTATGAAGTGACATTTGATACCACACAAGGTATTCCTCCGATATCCGGGAGTTGCATGATCTCATGGTCTTAGGAATAGATACTTGACATGAAGAAAGCTATAGCAATAAAGTCAAGTGTTATGATCGAATGTTAAGCTTATGGTTGGGTCTTGTCCATAACATCATTCTCCTAATGATGTGATCCCATTATCAAATGACAACTCATGTCTATGGTTAGGAAACCTCAACCATCTTTGATCAACGAGTTAGTCTAGTAGAGGCTCACTAGGGACATAGTGTTTGTTTATGTATTCACACATGTATTTAAGTTTCCGGTCAATATATTTCTAGCGTGAATAATAAACTTTATCATGAACAAGGAAATGTGATAATAACCAATTTATTATTGCCTCTAGGGCATATTTCCAACACAAACAACCCACCCAATGGTTGCAACTCTCTAGGATCATACACAGTTAGTTTGTGAGAGATTGGACCGCACACCTGAGATGGTGATACGTCCATTTTTGCATCATGTTTTCCTACTATTATTTATAATGATTTTATGCATAATATGATTTTTGGAGTATTTCTAATGCCTTTTCTCTCATATGCAAGGTTTACACAAAGAGGGAGAATGTCGGCAACTGGAATTGTGGACCTGAAAAAGCTACGTCAGAGTTACCTATTCTGCACATCTCCAAATGAGCTAAAAATTTACGGAGAATTATTTTGCAATATAAAAAAAATACTAGAGAAAATAACTACCAGAGGAGGCCCACCAGGTGGGCACAACCCACCTGGGCGCGCTAGGCCCCCAGGCGCGGCCTGGTGGGTTGTGACCTCCTTGGCCCACCTCCGGTGCCCATTTTCTGGTATATAGGTCATTTGGACCTAGAAAAAAAATTAGGGGGTACTTTTGGGACGAAGCGCCGCCGTCTCAAGGCGGAACTTGGGCAGGAGCACTGTTGCCCTCTGGCGGAGCAATTTCACCATGGGAACTTCCCTCCCGGAGGGTGAAATCATCGTCATCGCCATCACCAACAACTCTCTCATCTTTGGAGGGCAATCTCCATCAACATATTCAACATCGCCATCTCCTCTCAAACTCTAGTTCATCTCTTGTGTTCAATCTTTGTACTGGAACCTTAGACTGGTACTTGTGGGTGACTAGTAGTGTTGATTACATCTTGTAGCTGATTACTATATGGTTTATTTGGTGGTAGATTATATATTCAGATCCATTCACCGGTGTAGAGACCTGCTATACAGACGGTTTTTAACCCCTTTCCATGACGGTGTTTGGAACCGTCGCCAAGTGAGTGTGGGTGATAGGGGCGTCCTTCCCACACGACCTAGAAACCGTCGGGGATAGACCTTCCTGGAACACAGGCTGGGGAAAAATGAGCTCATGTACGATCTGGCGAGGCATCAAAACCCAATCGTTTCTGTTTGTATGTATATCCCACACGGTGAATCCCCAAAAAACATTTCCGTTCATATGTATATCACACATAGTTTTTTGTGTGGAAACGTTTGTGCAAGGTGGCCTAATGCAAATAGTTCTCTGCCGGAAGCCGTGTGTGATTGTTAGTTGATCTAACACGCCCACTTTCTAGAAACTGTGTGGGTTGTTTGAGTTCATCACCCACGGTGCTGTCTGAGTAACCGTCTGCAATATAAAACCCCAATAAGCAGGGTAATTAGCCTATTATTGATAATCCATGTAGTAATCAAATTGATATTTCTTATAAAACACACTATATATTTCATATCCGTATAACAACAACCATGATTTCATAATCGAATTACACAAGATAGCTTCGGCACTCAGTTACGCCATTATACAACAGCACCAAGTTTCACATGCAACATCGAAAAACTTTGGAAAGTAGCATCATACACGGTAAATAGACAGATGAATCTCATCTGGGAAACTGCAGAAGTGGAAGGCAAATATTGAGCCTTCAGTGATGTTGAATGTCCTTGCAACTTTAGGCCAGTGGCTATGGATAATTGCCCGCCCAACCTTCGTCCTCTTCAGGAAGACTTCAATATTGTACCATGGGTGTTGAATGAATACCTTCCTCTCCTATTGACCATGCAGGTGGTTTGAGAGGTAATCATTAGTGAACTGCTTTGAAAAGTACTGAAAACAAAGATATGCATAAATCGTTGTTATAAATTTTGAACTGGCGCAAGGGGTAAAAACAAGGTAAAAGAGTTAGTACCATCCTATAGTTGACTAATGTCTTCTTCATTGTGCAAACAAAGATATTGCTGTTATTCGTCGCAAGTTTCTTCATCCTAACAATATTTCTGAGTTTCTTGACTTGACTGATATCATGGACATCTCATTTCCCCATATGCAAAATGGGTCGAATAGTGGGTATAAGCCTCTGACAGCAGGACCTACATGTGCAAGACCAAAATGTAAGAAACCTAAATATTAGAATGATTCCCGCAATTGAACAATAATAAACATTACATTTCAGAGGACCAAACTATTAACTGAACATTACATTTCAGAGGACCAAACTGTTAACTGAACATCAGATTGCATATTAACATTACAGAGGACAAATCACTAGAAGGCACTGGCTGTGGCCTCGAGAAAATAGCACGAACTGTATTTTAAAGTAGACAACCGCGTGGTGGTGTTGACGGTGGCCTCGAAGACGAGGTGCTCCTCCAAGATCTGGCGGCGGGCACGCTTGGCAGCCATAGCGACCTGGTGCGAGCGTGCGGTCTTGATTTGCTTCTCCACTCCCAGATGCTACTGAGCTCCACATTATACTGCGTGCAAAATGGCTGTGGGCAGCGCTTAATTGGAGGAGGGGGACAGTGATTTTGGTGGAAGGTCTCGCGACGTCAGTCGGGGCATGTGGAATGGGGAAGGAGGAGGACGGTGTGGGTGGGGTATGGATTATCTGACCATATCGACGAGGCCGCGCAGCAAGAATAAGGGTCAGTGGCGAGGAGGCTGTGCAGCAAGAAGAAGGGTCACCGGCGAGGAGGCGGCGCTACAAGATGAAGGGTCGCCAGCAAGGAGGCAACACTGCAAGAAGAAGGGTAGCCGGTGAGGAGGCGGCGCTGCGAGAAGAAGGGTCGCCGGCGAGGAGACTGAGCTGCCAGTAAGCAGGAGTGAAGGTTTTAACTTGGAAAGCAAGTAGGAACAGTGGAAATGTGGCTTTTGGTGGGAGGGAGGGGGCAGGGAGATAGGTATTTCTGCGGTGGTAGAAATTTTTTGCTCGGTGCCGCGAGAAATTGGCGCGCAAGTGTGGTTCAAGCGGGGGCGGTGGACTGTAGACGATGAAGCTTCCTTCGTAAGCTAGACAAGACGGTGCGCCAAGATATTTTATATCGCATCCCACACGATTCTTTCTAGTGAACTATTTGTGGTATACCTGAATTTTCCATTATGTTTTGAAAGACAAAATGGTGTTACGGAGGGAAAGGATGGTGTTTAAATTGCTAGAACATTTATGTACAGTGAACGTGCAACTACATGAGTGTCACATTTAATTTGGAATTTCGGGTTCGTTTGGCATTTTTATGCATTAATTGAGTTTTTAGGCATTTAATGTGCATAATTCGAATTTGAACTACAAACACATGCTCCAATGCACCAAAGTTTGTTTAAAAATCACATGTGTGTCTTTGGGGTGAATTTATAGGTCCCATGCAAGAAATGGGAATGAAATTCAAACATCTAGGCATCATGGCTCGGTCGGGAACATTGGGAAACTTGGTTTTTAAATTCCTGGAAATTCAAAACTCGCGTGAAAATCATGAAACTTGGCATGGTGTAATTTCATGGCACTAACATGCCATGGTAAAAAAGTTGGCCGCATTTGGACAAGTTTTTGGTATAAGCTTGTTGCAAACCGGAGCTTCTCTCGAGAAGACTCGTGGTTCCTGAGGGGAGACGTGTCACCTTTGTGTGTGGAATGATATACGTTGCCTCCCCCCTTTATTTTTTACAAAGGCAACATAGAACTATATGAGTGCCATGTTAAAATTTCGAATTATTCTGGGTTCGTTTGGACTATCTTATACATTAATTGAATTTCTGGTCATTTAATGTGCATAATTCAAAATTGAACTACAAGCACATGCTCTAGTGCACCAAAGTTGGTTGAAAAATCAGATGTGTGTCCTTGGGTGAATTTCTAGGTCCCATGCAAGAAATGGGAATGAAATTCAAACATCTGGGTGTCATGCCTATCGGGTTCCACAAACCCTTGAGAGGTTCGAACTCTGGGGTGCGTGCGGAGATCTCAACCTACCCAGCATGCCAACTTGCAAACCTCACAGCCTAGCGCGTCGAGCTCGATGGGAAAGAGAGACACGACAGTTTACGCAGGTAAGGGCTACCTTGCGATGTAAAACCCTACTCCTGCTTTGTGGTGGATTTGCCTCAAGGGGCTAAGGAAGAACTAGTACAGTGGGAGAACAGCCTCAGGAGGCGTGTTCTTGAGCTCGGGTGAGCTGGTGAGGGTGGAAGGGATTCGATCCCTCTGTCTCACTTCTGTGTGTTCGACCCCTCTCCATGGTGGTGGCTAGGCCCTCTTTATAGTGGCCTTGGTCTTCTTCCCAAATGTAGGTGGGAAGGGATCCCACAACGACCAAATTTGAAGGGAGACAACAAGTACATCCTATCCTGACTAAAGTGGTCTTCGCCTGCAAAAGCCTCCGATCGTGACGCTGCGGTGGGCTCGGTGATGACCTCCGTCCTGCCATCCTGGCGGTCTTGGTCTTGCTGCACCAGAATGGAAACCTTTGGTTGATTCCTCGGGACTATGCATCTGCTGCTTGCCTCCCTTGCACCAAAGAGGAAACTGGTACTCTACGCCCACTAGCGCCCGCCTGGCCTTGGTCGTCATGGCTCACGTCAGCCGAAACTCTTGAGGTGCACCTTGCATAGAAATCTCCGCTCCTCGGAGCCAGCCTGAGGGGGCTGATCCCCTTGGGGTTCTTGGTGTCGTCCGCCTCGCGAGGCTTGGCCCCTCGCGAGGGTCTTGAGTTGTTGATGCTGAAGCTGGGCCATACCAGGCCATCAATGGAGCCATGCCGTGGGCCGCAGGCAGGCACGTCTGGGTACCCCCATATCCAGAACACCGATAGTAGCCCCCGGGCCCAAGGTGCGCTTGAACTTGGCTTCTAGGCGAAGCCAAAGGGCAAGTACGAAGCGCCGCGGGCCATAACCACCTGCGGCCTTGGACGACGCATGGAGATTGATGGGACGTGGGCGTCTCCACTTCCCCATGCTGCCTCGAGATCCGTCCGACTTGACGAGTCGCTGCTGCATGCAGAGAAACATCATTGCGAGATCGTGGAGGCCGGCGGTTGGCCTCCCTCTGGCTATAAATGAGGGGAGGGGCGGATCCCCCCTCGCTCATCTCTTTCTTTGACTTCTCGCTGCTCGTCCCTTCTTCTCCACCTTGCCGTAGCATCCATGGCGCTGACGAGGAGATTCTCGGCTGCCGAGAAGGGGAAGGCTCCTAAGGAGGGACCAGCTTCACCACCACCCAAGAGGGGTCGCGGCCGTCCCCGTAAGCATGCCGCGACCCCAGCAGCAGCCCCTAGAGGGCGTGTGCACACTTCTCCAGGGGCCGACGTCTCCCTTGGGATTCGCGGTGGTGCTTCTTCTCCCGGCGGGGGCCACTGGCCACGGGATAGCCCCCATGACAAGGGGAGGCGCGCTATGGTCGCTCGCCCTCCTTGACCGCGCTTCTCCTCGATTGATGTGCTCCCGGAGTTCGCGGTGTGGTCGGAGAGGTCCGCCGGCACCTCGTTCCGGCTCCCGCGCTTCTTCACTGGTGAGCTACCGACCTCGGGGCTCGACGGTCTCTGGCTGCAAGACGACGGCTACTGTAGTAGGGCCTCATGGGTGGGGATTGAGGTCGCTGCTGCGGGCACCATGGTCCTGACCCGCGGCTGGCAGGCATTTGCCCGCGCACGAGGCCTGAGCGGGAGGTGCACCCCCCACTTCAAGTACGATGGCCTTGCGACCCTCTTCATGAGGGTGTTCAGGGAAGACGGCCACCGCGCAGGGTGCTGCCCAGAAGACGGCAGTGACTATGAGCTTGGTCTTGACGACGTCCACACTTCCTCCCACAGTAGCAACTCTTCCTCGGACAAGAGCTCAAGCAGCGGCGGCTACGATCTATTGGGGAACGCGGTAATTTTAGAAAATTTCCTACGATCATGCAAAATCTATCTAGGTGATGCATAGCAACGAGGGGGAGAGTGTGTCCATGTACCCTCGTAGACCGAAAGCGGAAGCGTTTCAATAACGTGGTTGATGTAGTCGAACGTCTTCGCGATCCAACCAATCCAAGTACCAAACGTACGGCACCTCCACGATCTGCACACGTTCAGCTCGCTGATGTCCCTCGAACTCTCGATCCAGCTGAGGCTGAGGGAGAGTTTCGTCAGCACGATGGCATGGTGACGGTGATGATGAAGTTACCGGCACAGGGCTTCGCCTAAGCACTACGACGATATGACTAAGGTGGAAATCTGTGGAGGGGGGCACCGCACAGGGCTAAAAGATCAACTTGATCAACTTGTGTGTCTATGGGGTGCCCCTGGCCACGTATATAAAGGAGGGAGGGAGAGAGGAGGCCGGCCAGGTTGGGCGCACCAGGGGGGAGTCGTACTTGGACTCCCAGTCCAAGTAGGATTCAGCCCCCTTTTCCTGTCTTCCACCGGAGGGAAAGGGAAGGGAGAGAGAGGGAGCAGGAAAGAGGGGGGGGGGCGGCCCCCTCCCCTAGTCCAATTCGGTTTGGGCAAGGGGAGGGCACGCCCCTCCCTTGTGGCCTCTCTCCTCTCCTCCAATAAGGCCCAATAGGCCCATTACTTCTCCCGGGGGGTTCCGGTAACCTCCTGGTACTCCAGAAAAATGCCCGAACCACTCGGAACCATTCCGATGTCCAAATGCAACCTTCCAATATATGAATCTTTATGTCTCGGCCATTTCGAGACTCCTCGTCACGTCCATGATCGCATCCGGGACTCCAAACAAACTTCTGTCATCAAATCACATAACTCATAATACAAATCGTCATCGAACGTTAAGCGTGCGACCCTACGGGTACGAGAACTATGTAGACATGACCGAGACACATCTCCGGTCAATAACCAATAGCGGAACCTGCACTAAAAATACACTTCCATGATGATACATGTTTGTCACAGTAGGTCGCGTTTTTTTTCATGCATGACATCCATGACGATTTTATGACAGAATCAAGATAATCATACCTGTGCTGTCGTAGAAGTGTTCCATGACATTACCAAAATTATCATCATGGAAGTGTCCACTTCCATGACGATAAATCGTGCGTCACAAAAGTGCTTTCGTCAAGGGTGACCGACACGTGGCATCCACCGTAACGGAACACCGTTAAGCTATCGGGTCCGATTTTGGATCCGATAACCCGTTAACAACCCCGACCAATGGGGATTTTCCACGTGTAAAATCATCATTGGCTGGAGGAAACACGTGTCGGCTCACCGTTGGGACAGATGTCATCCACTCATTGGACCCAAGGCGCCTATGATACGTCGACACGTGGCACGACCCAACAGAGGCCCATTCCTGTGAAAAGGCCGGCCCGTTTGACTTGGTCAAAAGGTGGCGGGCGAGCCCACTGAAAGTCTGTTAACGACATGTTCGCATATAGCCCATTTATAACCCGCTAACCCAGGGCCCGTTATGATCTCTCTGAATTAGGCCTAGTAGCTTCATCTGGGCCGTCCAATATGATTCCAGCCCATTTTAACTTCTGGCCCATGTATGGCCCATGACGTCTTTCGGCCCATATGAGGCCCTTTGTAACTCTTGGCCCATTAACGGCCCGTGGTGAAACTGGCCCGTAATGAACAGTGTATCACTTTATACCCATTAACGGCCCATTATTCCATTGGGCCGTTTCCAGCCCAAGTTATCTTTTGGCCTTCTTAGGGCCCATTTATTCTTGGGCTCATTTCCAGCATTCAGTTACTTACGGCCCGTTACTGTCATTTTCTGCTTGTGGGCCAAATTCAGCCCGTCATTACAGTCGGCCCATTTGTGGCCCGTTAATACGTTGGGCCGTTTTCATGTAAAAAAAACGTTGGGCTGTTTTCATAGAGTTATCAAATACGGCCTATTAACGGCCCGCTATGGTCCATGAATAGTACGGCCCATGATTGGCGAAATGATGATACGCCACGTAGAAGGCCCATGGATCCTACGGCCCGTAGAAGGCCCATGGATCGTATGGTCGGTAGAAGGCCCATGGATCGTACGGCCGGTAGAAGGCCCATGGAACCTACGGCCCATATAAAAGGCCAATGGATCCTACGGCCCGTAGGAGGCCCATGGATCATACGGCCCGCAGGAGGCCCATGGTTACAACAGTCCGTTTGTTGCCATGATTATTTTGGCGTAGTTACCAAAAATAGGCTATTGTGGCCACTAGAAAAACACAGAAAAAGAACTGCAGTGACTACAAGCAAACAACTAAACAAGACAATAAGGAAATAAATAAGCAAGCAATTAACGCTAGCCTATTACCACTATTACACATATTACATCCACTGGGCATCAAAGTTCGCCACCAGTGCAAATATAGGGAACAAAGCATATTACATACACTGGCCGTCAAAATTGGCCACTAGTGCAAATAAACGCGTCAACAAAACAAGAGCATAACTGAAACAGCTTCAGAAGAGCTCAAGAAACGTTATCCTGGGTATCCACCATGCTGGCAATAAGCTTAGCAAGCTTATTAGCTTTGTATTGTTTGGTGCTAAAATCCTCCAACGCTTGCTGTTGCACCAAAAAGTATGCATTTGAATGCTGCAGGGACTTCCGCAGTCCTTCCACTTCTTGTCGCAGCACAGCTGATCGATGTCTTTCAGCTTGTAGTTGAGACTCAAGAAACCGAACTGATTCAGACAATGAGTTTGAATAGCTTGTGCAAGCGGTAGTGGCCAGTAACTCGAACACTAAACCAAGACAGGACTTTGGGGTTGTCTCACTATCTTCAAGATAGTCTTCCTTAGTTGTTTTATCAGCTTTGCTGGAGACCAACAAGGATGTGTCACTATCCTGAACCTTATCTGCATTACTTCCTTTAGCATTGCTTAATAAGGCACTCTCCCCCAATATTCTGTCAGCATTCTAAAAGAAGAAACAAGCAGACACATGACATGTTTAGCATGTACTAGTATATGAAACTCATTTCGGTGAACTAGTTCATTAGTAAGGTGGACAGGATTGAACTACCAAGTATTCTATTGCCAAGTACTAGTACATAATAAAAGCATCAAACAAACATATATCTATGTCCTATGGTCACTGCATTGTCTTGCCAAATCAAAATAGAGACACGGTTCAAATCATATCAGTTCAAGACAAAGCAACAATGAAAGAATACAAAGTGTGGGAAACTACACGGCACAACAAGATTTCAGATGGGTACCACGGGTCTACATGTACAACAACACTATTGGCTCTGTTGTGATGCTAGTAATGTGCATGATATGAGAAGTCAACTGTATACACAATTGAAATTGAAATCAACAGAGCTATTGATAAGAGCAAACCTGTTAAAGAAACATGCGTGAACATACCTGCTGTGCCATGGAGTTTTGATTGGATCCTTCGATTTAAAAATAAGTTTGTATGAGCAAATACAGTGATACAAGAGCAAAGCAATCATAGTTTAAAAAGGCATGCCTAAGCAAGCGCTTAAGCGCTCCTAGGCTCTAGGTGTTGGCAAAACGCATTGCGCATAACTACACCTAATCTGTGCATAACTACGCATAAGCATGCGCTTTGGTTAGTAAAGCGCAAGGCGGTGGCAAAATGCACAATTAACGCCTAGCGCTTTTTTGAACTATGATAGCAATGAATCTTAAATTAGAACAGTTGTTCTTTAGGTTTAGGCACTTATTCTACATGAACAGAGTACAATAAGACGCAAGAATATAGTACTTAAAAATAGAAAATGAGCTCATAGACCTTACCACATTCTTGTTTCGGGACCAGTACAGAACAAGGCGTTCCCAGTCATCGTCCAGTAAATGTGTCTCAGGAGAACGTAAGGATGAGTTTCTTTGTCGATGAAGTACGTTTTCTTTAGGTAATTCTGATACTGCCACCAAGCATTCTTGAAGATAGCAGAGGTATTAGCACAGGTTACCTCATCCCGAGTTTCCAAATGGGTCCTTCTCTATAGAGAAAAATGGGAAAATTTGCTGTATTATAACCATCATGGAGGTAGGATGTATGGGACAAAGCAAAGTAATTGCCATGAATAACATTACTTACACATAACTCCTGGACAAACACCTGCAACTGGCATTTTCCTTCATCTTCAATTTCCAAGATGGGAAGATACGCACATACGATTTAACAACATCAAATGCGATAGATGCTAAACTACGACTATCTGGTTGTGCTTCCTCCACAGGAATAGGCGTACTAACTGGTGGAGTTGGGGTTCGCCGTGGTAGTACTAGCCCTTTGGGCACTGGAGTTGCCTTACTAACTACTCTTGTTTGGGAGCTCTGTGGTGGAGATGGTGTTGTGTCAACAGGAACTAGGTTACTATCTGCTAGGGTTTGGGTTAGATTGGGTGAAGCTGGTTCTCTGTCCATCGCAGTAGGGGTACAATCTGTGAGAGTTTGGGTTATGTGTGGTAGGGCTGGTTCTCGTGCATGTACAACCGGGGTGCTATCTCCACCAAGAGGTAGCACTGTTTTATTTGAAGATCGTGTTTTTAGTCCGCTAGATACTGGCATCACCCGTTCCAATTCAAATGGCTGATAAACAGGAAACATAGTTGAATGTACAAACATTGTATGAGAGACAAATGCAATAGATAGTGTGGAAAAAAGAGGGCATGAAATAGTTGACATGTATATTATTTAACTAAAACGGATAACATGACATAATTTCACATATATGATGTCTATCTAATCTGGATAGCATAACATAACATAATTCAAAGATATGATGAATAACTAAACATGATCGCATGACATAATTCACCTACATGTTATCTAAGTAATTAGGATCACATCATTTAATTCACATATGTGATTTATATGCTAAACAGAGGGCATTCGATATGATGTCTGAGCTAAGAACATGGTGTTGAATATTGTGTATATGATGTCTAAACTATGCAATGCAAGACACCATATGCATGATATGAGCAGTATAACCGTGCCAAGTTAGAGCATACACCTCAGTGGGGGAATATGACTGGTCATCTATCTCTGAATCCATCTCTGAGGAGCTATCGGGACCCAACAAGAGATCTGCTTTGACAGGTAGCACTGTCTGCTCCGAAGGCCTTGTTTTCACTCTAGATTTTTCCATCTCCCACCCAAATGGCTGATTCACAGGAAGAGTAGTTTAATGTACAAACATTGTCGACAAATGGAAATGTAATGAAGAAAAGGATGGGCAAGATATCATTCAAATATATGATGCTTGGTTAAACAGGATGGCATTGCACATCTCACATATATTATGGCTGGCTAAAAGACATGAGATAGCATAATTCCCATATATGATATAGAAACTAAACAGGTGGCATTACAGAACATGTCTAAACTAAGCAGATGACATATATGATGTCAAAAGTAGGCACTGCAAGGAAACTGCATGATATGACTAACATCATCATGGCAAGGTAGAGCAAACACGTTGGGGGGTAAATAGGAGTGGTCAGCGGTGTCTGAATCCGCCTCAGAACAGATATCTTCCTGTGGATTACAATCTGGAGAGGGGTGTGGAGGGTTTGCCATTGAACCCACCATGGAGCGATGTCTACATGACATTGTATTGTCGCGCAAAACTCTTCTCTTTTTCTCTACATGTTCAGCATGACTGTGTACAATATCTGACATGCATACGAAAAAATATGGTGAGATTATGTAAGGAGAGCATGCAGAAATTTAGAGTGATGGTAACAACCAGGATGGATCCAAAAAAAATGATAGCAGGCTGATGATTGCTTTAATTTAATAAAAAGATAGATGATGATTGCTTTACTATTTGTTTCCCACCCAAGATGAACAACATAGGCATACCCTAGGTGAACCAGATATTAGACAGATATACTATTCATTGCTTGCTGGATATGTGCCCCACAACTAATTTAGAACTCAAGTTTGAACATTAATTTGGACCTGACTTGGAGTCCAATAGATGATGTAAAATAGATGTAAATTTACATCACCAAAAACCACCTGACTAGAACAGATGAGGTAAAAACTGTTGACTCTGAACTTAACTGTTGAAACTGAAATTTACTGTGGAATCTGAATGTTACTATCGAAAGTGAACGCAATGGTAGTAGAGACGCACTTGACATGTAGTATAGGGAGGGCCTACAGTTCATCTTCAACCTGCACCCCCTGAGCCTCCTTGCCCATCGCTGCCTCGCCGCCCCGAAACAACTCCCCACCGCTGGTCTGCCACTGCCCCGCCACCCCGGCCAGCCCTCTAGGCGCCCCGCCCCCACCCTGAACTCTAAGATAGATAGTGGGGTACCTCTTCGGCTAGCCCCCGTCCCCGCTGCAGGTGGTTCTTCCTTA
>NC_041383.1:469414574-469508172 GCF_002162155.2 Triticum dicoccoides | reverse complement strand
CCCCCCCTGAAAATTGACTGACCCAAAAGTTGATTCAGTCGACTGAAGTGTAGCTAAATCGGAGCAGAGCAGCTGCACGAGCGAGGGGGAGAGCAGCAGCAGCTGGGCGAGCGAGCAATCGAGCGAGAGCTAGAGCAGTAGCAGCAGCGCGAGTGACCGAGCGAGAGCCGGAGCAGCAGCAACATATCCGGTTAGTATGGACGCCGCTGCCGAAGGGGCCTCGCACTGGGGGAGAGCCGCCGTGGAGATGTCACCCGCGGCGCTAGCTTCAAGGTAGCCACTCCATGGGGGTGCGGGATGGAGCACCGTTGGCGCCGGGAGGTCGAGCTAAGGAGAAGGTGCGATGCAATGAGTGTACAACCTCTTTGGTGGCGCCGAGTAGGCCTCGGCTTTGTCCGAGGAGTTGGCGAGGATGCTGCAGTTCCGGTGGAGCAGGTTAAGGCGGCACAGTGGGGATGGAGCAGCCGCGATAGACGAGCCGAATGTCGAAGCAGCTCCTTGGAGGTGGAGAACGGGGCGGCTGAACCGGCGGACGATGAGATGGATGGCGGATCCTCATCCGGGGAGGTGGACGAAGGACGTTGAGCTATTGTGGTGGACGATGTCGTCAGGGAAGAAGCTCCGGCTGGGCAGCGGTGAGGTGGCGGACGGAGGAGGGTGGGATTTCGTGGCTGGAGCGGGGAGGTTATGGCGGCCTGGGATTTCGAATGGCGAAAAGGGGACGATGGGAGGGGGTGAACCATGACTTATGGACGCGCTTGTCCAAAATGTAGGGTGTGTTACAAAAGTAGCCCCCACCGATTTGAACTAGCGGCCCTTTCGGCTCAGGGTCAGAAGGGGGATTTCGCGTATCGGGATTTGGTAGCTGGAGGGAGTTTTTGCGCGCGTTGTAATTTCGGGATAGCAAGGCGCGGGTTGTGAAGGCGCCAGTTTTGGGAGCACGATATCTGAATTTTCGGGATATAACAAGATGCGGGTTGAATTTTAGGGACAAGCCTAACATGTAGTAATATTGTACTTGTACGTACCAAATCAATTTGCACTTCCCTCAACCAAAAAGAAAACGAAAAAATGAAACTATTCACACCACACAAAGAGAGAGTCTTGCCTCGTTTTACTATACAAATGCTATTCAAAGCTACTCCCTCCTTCCATCTATATAGGCCTAATACATTTTTCGACGCTAACTTTGACCAAATATTAGAGCAATAATATATGGCATGCAACTTACACAAAGCACACTGTTAAATTCGTTTATGAAAGGTTCTTTCAATGATATAATTTTCACATTGTGCATGCCATGTACTATTAATCTTGTCAATAGTCAAAGGCGGTCTTAAAAAACTCATTACGCCCTATATAGATGGAAGGAGGGAGTATGAATCCATGTTATGTCCAATTAATTTTTTTTGCTTGCTGTATAATGCATGTAACCTACTCATACCAACATTTTAGTGCATTAAATGTCTATACTACCGCTGCAATTCAAACTAAATTTGAATTGGTTTCCCTATTTCAATAAGAATCTACAATCATGATTGTTGCCAACTTCAACCATCATTCATGTATTACCTTAATAACACACCACATGATTACTATAGAGATAGATATGAACTATGTGTACTACATGAACTCGAATTCTATTTTTTGAATACACTTGATGTTGATTCCAAATAATAGTACATTTGATGTACTAACTATATATTCATAATCTAAACCATGTTCCATACGTACACCGTGTTTATCACACAAAGTATAGTGCCCCGCCCCCTACATTATGACAAGTATTGTGACCTGAGCTGCAAAAGCCACACATTAGCCCAAATTATAATCAATGTTCTATGTATTATATGTAGTACTAGCAAGATGCCCATGCATTCCACAGAACATCAACATGATCAAGGGGCCTAATTTGCAAATATGGAGAGGGGTGTGGGTATGTTTTTTCAAAATTGCCATAGTTTCCTTCCTATCCGCCAGATATAAATCGGACGACCTATATTGCAGCATGGCAGGCACACCATCATCAACAACTCCGTTTTTTATAAGAGAAGAGATAAAATATATTATATGTAGTATAACATGTTCATAACCACACCATGTGTATCACCATTATATATATTCACACATGCGTTCGTTTAAAACACTATGATAAATTGTGCAAATATCCGAATTCACTTTTTATAGTGAATTATGATCTCTATTCGTCTTTTACACCCACACAATCCTCTTATCTTTGTAGCTAGCGCTAACTTTCTCTCATGCATGCACACGCCCGCATCCCTCTCACCCTCCCTCAGCATTCTCTAGCTCTATCGTGCAAATTCGTCTTTTCACTTTAGGTCGTTCACCCACGGTGTGTGTAGGCCCCCCAGATCCTTCTTTACGGCACACATCGATCGATATGCCTCTCTAGCCAGGTGTGCCTAGCACAAACACAAGCTTCCCCTCTTCTCTTATCACCGTCCATGCCTCACTCCCACCACTCTTTTCATCGATCTCGTACTCGCACACTCCTTCCCCCTCGATATAGTATGCCTCTCGTACCACCTCCTAGATGCATCCCTCTCTCTCTATCCTTCTCCCCGTGCCTCATTTGCTTCTAACACACACATGCATGTATACCGATCGGTCTCCCAACATATACCTAGATCGACTTTAACTATTCTCCCCCATCGATCGACGTACCTCACAAGTTATGTCTCTCCTTTCTCTAACAAAGGGTAATTGATCTTCCTATGTAGTTACGTCTGCTTACCGCAGCCATATCGTCCTCCCTCATCGTTCGTGCATGCCTTCTGACCCGTCTCTCACACGCACGTGCACAAACAAGCAGCCATCTCCTCTCTTATTGATATTGCGGGCGTGCCCTCCGTTTGTCTAGCAAGCCTACCCCACCATTTGTTAGAAGCAACTCCACTACCACCCCCTCCAACACTCTAGCTCTGTCTCTCTCCCAACCTTACTCCTCTCCTACACATATGCATGGATGTCGATCGATCTCCCTTAATACATGAGGTAGATCGATCTCCTTAATACATGAGGTAGGCCTCTCTCCTCCTCCACACATATACCAGCCATTGCACCTCTATAGTTAATTAGGCCTCCCTCTCCCCCCACCACACACCGATAGTCGAGCGATGTAGGTAGGTATCCATGCCACAGAGACAAACTACACATGTCCCCTCTCACGTTCCAGTAGGCCAGCCACTCTATATCTTTGACGTGGGCACACACAAATTCGATGGCACTCTTTATCGATCATGCGCGCGCGCACACACACACACATCATCCCTCTCTTCGATTCTATGGACACCTCAAGCCGATGATACCTCCACTCTCTGATCGTGGATTGCCCCCTCTATATACATGATATATCTAGGACTCTATTTCACACACATTGCATATGTTACATTTTTGATTGCCCCCCCAAAAAACTCTCACGGACCCACACACTATATCTCTCTAGGTTTGTATCTCTATGACACAACCCCACGTAGGTGGTGTACGTATACAAGAAGAGAATAGGTGCACAGTGCATGTACTCATGCTTCGTGCCCAGCCACACCCGCGCGGGTACACGGTGGAGCTCATTTCTTTACAAAATGGCAGCCCATGTGCTAATTTGAACGCGTGTAGCGGTTGTTTACCTAGGGAGGTCGTGGTACCAGGTGTGCACGAAACAAAGTTTGACTTGACGCGTTGGCGCGTTATTTTTAAATAAAGTTATAGTGCTCAATGGCACGTACACAGAATATAAAACAATTTGTATGGAGAAAACGGTAGTCCGCTCCACTATATACAACGGATCTTGCCTGCCTGGTTTGTCTCTCTTCAGAGTATCTCACACAAGGTTGCGGTGGCCTCTCTCTCTCTCACTGTTGGTCACTGATCCGGCCGCATCCTGTCCGCCGGGGGAAAGGGAGGAAGTGCATCGTTTCTCCGTCCGACGGCACCGAGGCAGCACGTCCCGATCAGCGGTACATGCTGTTCTCTCTGACCAAGCTCCGGCGCGGTAGGGCCAATGCCACCTGCTCGCGGCCGCAGTATGGGCAGATTCCGCCCGCCGCCGCTCACCTAGTTACATCCCGACGACTTCCAGGTATCCCCTCCGACCTTGCTCCACTGCCCGTCTTCCCACATCGCTGCATGTGGATCTTCCATAGTTCTTTGCCCAAAACGTAGCTCGTCCGGCGTACTTTCCATATTGCAATCTCGTCCTCACACTATTTTAGACAAACACAACCGTGTTGTTATCTTCCCTTAGGAGAAGGAATATGCTTCTTTTTTGTCGTCACATGTGTCATCAACTGTTATTGGCCAGTAATTGTTTCCTTTCTACCTCTTTTTTGCAAACAGGGCTATCCATTTCACCTCGTTGCTATTGCGACCCTTTGGTGAACTGTACAAATCACTTTTTTCTTATGAGTGTTTTGTGCAGTTGTACTAAAATGTCACACGGGCAATGTCTCTACATTTCAGTGCGACTGCACAAAGGGAGATTGGTTTTGCTCTATCCTCCTCATCCAACTCCGAGCCTAATCTTCTCCAACTAGTTAGTCTTAAGAGAGATTGCAAAGGTGACCGACTTCTATTTCTGTGTTTATTGTTTCATCATCAGTCCTCTATTATCGTAATCACACTTAATATCTTTAGAACAGGGAAGCTCAACTCTATTTTAGTGGAACTGCACAAAATGATCGGAATGTTACATGCTCCAGACAGCTACCTTTTTTCCCAACATGCCTTGTTGATTTAGACAGAGCTGGGTGGACGTTGCTGCCAATGAAAGCATGGATCAATTTTAATTTAACACCTTCTCACAACTTTGTCTTCAGTTGTGATATAAATATTAGCTCTGATCTGCTAATAATTGAGATGCATTAGCAATGAAGTTAGTTTTTTATTGTTTCAAAAAGAGCATCGATGGCAAGACACATGAAACAAAAGGTGAAATCTCACACCATTGTACAATTTCATGTCGCTGGAAAATTATTTGTATAGTACGTCAATTATGTAAACAATTGTTGGAAGCTTGATAGCATTGCCAAAAGCCTCTTCAGCATCCGGGTCCATGTGCCATGCACAAAATTATACTCATTCGTTCCTAAATATTTATCTTTTCACAAATTTCAAATGGGCATATTTTAGAGTGTAGATTCACTCATTTTGCTTCGTATGTGTACTCCCTCCGTTCCTAAATACTCTATTTGTCTTTCTAGAGATTTCAACAAGTGACTACATACAGAGCAAAATGAGTGAATCTACACTCTGAAATATGTCTATATACATCCGTATGTAGTAGTCCATTTGAATCTCTAAAAAGACAAATATTTGAGTAGTCACTCGTTGAAATCTCTAGAAAGACAAATACTCCAGAGTGTATTTAAGAACCGAGGGGGTAGTGCACAACCACATGGGAGACTCAACCCGGTCGTTGTGTCGCATTAATAGTGAGTAATGAGCAGTCAAATCATAAGCCCCACCTTTCCCACTGTAAGTTGCTCGGAAGAAGCAACCATCAATACACTCTTCTTTGGATCCGCTCATACTACTCCATCTGTCACTGTTTATAGAGCGTGCTTCAGAAAAAAGAAAAATATCCGTGGGACCAAGGCGACTAGCGATTGGCCTGAAAAATAGCACTGCTAGTTATAGCACGGCGTCTATTACTAGAGGAAATAATGCGTACACACATGCATGCAGTGCTTCCACCCCGGGTACACACATGCATGCACTTACTCCACTCCGTAGTAGTACATCGAGAGAAAATTGTGGACTTGATTGCGGTTACCACACCCTAATTAATTGAGCATTAAACCAAACATGTCTAAAGTCTCTCTGGTGGTGGAAATGCATTGAGAGAAATGCATCATAATGAAGCGCACCCTGTAAACTGTGACGGAGGGAGGAGTTGTATATGAAGGTGCAAAACCAAGTACGCGTATGGCCAGTCGGTCAACGCACCTCGTCTTGGCATATCACTGACATGTGGGGCAGGAGTGTGAGCAAACCGATCTCAATTGACGACAAAATGGCCAACCCGCCATTCCTTGAGAGAGACGAGGAGCGAGAACACATAGATAGGCTCGCACGGAGGCCAAGATATATTTGAGCATGGTTGGTTGATCGATATCATCATTACATGTTGGGCTGCCGTTTTCCGCCCTTCTCCAGAATAAACGTGTACTTTATCAGAAATTAAAAAAATAAGAGTATAGACGCTCCACCGTGCGGATCTAATAGTAGTACTACTCGTACTACTGAACCTTGCGCTTGGCTCTTCGCCTCTTCGTGAAGTCGAACAATGATGGTACTCCGCATGTTGGGTACTACAGTGTATGCCTCTGACAATCTGACACCTAATGGACTGATGCATGTCCACCGAGGGTAGGTTGCGTTAGTCAAAAGGCGTAAGCGAGCTTCACCTTGTCCTGCAAGCTTCTCCTCATTCTACGAGTTGACGGGACACACCAAAAAGTAGTCTAGTCCATACTCCCTCCTTTCCGGTTAATATGGCTTAATCTTTTTTGCGGGTAAGTGAGAGAGCTTTATTCATATATAAGCATTCTTAGGACGACCAGCCAAGACACTGGTCACTAGGAAGCGAGGTACCCCGCAAAAAGACAAGTAGGAAGCAAGGTGTTTCATCAAGCCAGCTCTCGGCCACATTCAAAGTGCAGCAAGCACGGTTCACACAAAGATGCCCCGCAAGGTTTGCTGACCTGTTTACATGCTGAATAACAAAAAAAGAGGAAATATTACCGAGCGCTCCTATTTGTAACAAGATATGAGCCAGAATTAAGCGAGAATTGTGGCGAGTATTCCATGCAATCAACTTCCATTATCACATGCGAGAACCCTCGAAGAGAACCAAATGTGTTGAAGATTGCTTTATCACATTTTAAAATTATAATAAGAGTGCAGACGCTCCTCCATCCGGTTCCTAGTACTAGTATAGTACATACCTCTATAGACTATAGTAGTAGTACTAGTACTACTAGTAAACTTTGCACTTGGCTGTTCGCCTATTCAGGAAGTCGAACAATAATAATACTAGTATAGTGTATGCTTCTGGCAATCTGACACCGAATTAACTGTTGCATGTCCACTGCCTGAGCGAGGGAGAGCTTGCATTGGTCAAAAGTTTCTCCTTGTCCTGTGAGCTACCACGCGCAAGCTTCTCCCACCCTGCAACCTTCACCTCGTTCGGCAGGTTGACGGGACATAACAAAGTAATGCTAGTCCATACTGCCTCCTCTCCGGTTAATATGGCTTAATTTCAAATGAGATAAATACACTATTTGTCACTGTATATTTGTAAAAATACGGTCAGTGGACTTCATAATACGCTCATTGCGCTCAATATATATATATTCGGTGTTTATACGGTCACTAGCTCATCCTGACTGAGTATGTGTGTGCATGCACGTGTAGGTTGAGCACTTGAGCGTGACTGTGTGTGTTCCGTCGTGTGCTCGGACATGCATGCATTAGGGCATCACATGCGTTTTCGCGTCCATGTGTACGTGTGACTGTTGCATACATGTAGGGGGAGTACGTGTAGGGGCCACTAAGGAGCAGTCAAATCACACAGTAAGTTAGTCGGAAGAAGCAACCATCATTTCACTCTTCAATGACACATACGCAATATAAAATGGTTGATATGGAGAGAAAAAGAAAACCACTATATATACACTAGCAAGAGCCTAAGCTACAAGCCTGCTTTCTTAGGTTGCTCTCTTCACAAGCATAGAAAGACGGTGGCCACACCGCTGGTCACATATCCGGCCTGATCCCGCAGCTGGGAAAAAGGAACAATGTTCTGCGTAGACGCGGTCGACATCGGCGAGGGAGAAAACCCACAGTCGGTGCGTCCCAATCAGGGGTCACCGTGGTATGGGCCGATGCCGCATCCCAACCGCCCTTCTAGCTACAGCCCGACGTCCCAGGTAGTCCATCTTCCTTTTGGAGCCGGCTTGCTCCACTACCGTGGCTCCATCTCCATGTCGATCTTTCTCTACTTCTACCGGCTTCTACTTGTGATGTGTTTATGTCTCATGAACTAGTGCCAGTACTATTATTCTAATCACACTTCTTCAATATCTTTGCCATCAGGGATGCTTAGGTCAATTTTAGTGGAACTGCACAAAAGCATCATATGATCCGAGGGTGCCAACCGTCTTTCCTTCGACAGGTTCTACCAGGCCAGGAAATTAAATCCTGTTTAGGGTTTAGGGTTTAAGTCGTAGTGACCCCATCAGTAGTTTTTCTTTCGTACACGCTCTCACAACTTTTGTCTTTAGTTGTGAAGTAAATATTGGCTATGATCTGTGAATCATTGAGATGCATCAGCATGCGTGTTAGTTTTCCTTTGTATTTGATGGAATGTTGTAATGGGGCAACCTTGGAATAGGAATGAAAACCAACGTTTCATTTTATTGGATCGCGCCATCGAGCAAAACCAACGTTTAAATCACGTCTGTCGTGTTCATGTCTCACCCTCCTCCACGGCTCGACCCCACACGGTCGCTCGTCATGCCACTCACCGCAAACCGAGTATACGATAACTTTCCCGCCTGCTTGTCGATGGATCGCGCCATGGAGTACTAGCACTACTGGAAGAGATTGACAAGTTGGGGGAGGACAACTAGCTGTAGCACGGACTCCCAAGAACTTTTTACATGCATGTTGTGGCCGGCTATTGCGACCATTGAACGCGGAGTAGTCGCGTGCACCAGGAAGCGACGCGGGGACGCTCTCTCGGCTGGCATGCCGCTTCAATGGTGCCACCAGTGAGAGGTCGCGTCCGCTCTGGCCGGGCATGAATGCGGCACTGACAGTTTCAGGCGGGAAGCATGAGCGGGTGATGAAGAGGGTTTGGGTTGGTCAGGACCGGCCGTGGCAGCGGTCCAGACGCCCGCAAACAAGAGATGTTGTATGTTAATATTGCTGCATATATAATTAACAACGTAAATAATGTGCCAGTTGGACAAATATGATTGGAGATGGAGATGGAAATGGAATTTTACGTAAACACAGATATGCATGTCTATGTCTATGTGTGTGTGCGCGACGACTGTCGCAACCTAGAAGTGGGGGAGTGTTTTTGATCGAGTTTTATTTCTTGCTACGTTAAAAAATTGTCCGCCTGTTTTCGTTTCTTTTTTCCGGGAACACGCGTATTCTATTTAAAACCACTGCTATGGAGAGATTTTTTACTCCATTATAGCCTCTTGTTTGATAGAGTTTCTCGCATCTCGCTCTCTCACCCTCTCCATATCAAAACAAGATGACAGTGTCCACTCTATCTCTCTCCTCACCGGTGGTCATAGATCCGGCCGAATCCCATCCACTATGGGAGGTGAGGAGGTGCAGCGTTGACGTTGTCTCCGTCGATGATGGAGGAAGCTGATGCGCACCATCCTCTCGGAGCCAGCGCTGGCGCGGCCAAAGGTCCTCCGCGCCCTTGTTCACTGCCGTCGTGTGGGCAGATCCCGCCCGGCCACCTAAACGACATCTTGCCCACCAGAGGTATAACTTCTTGTACTAGTCCAGCTCCCTAGGTCGCTGCATGCGGGTTTTCTTCTATGCGACTACTCCCCAACTCCCCATGTATAGTAGCTAGGGTTCGTCTGCTGGTCCAACATCACCTACTATTATAGAGGAAATGCCACTCGAAAAGTTGTCCTGATTTATGCCTCGGTGGAGGTATACATGTTGTTTCGACAAAAAGTACATGGTGGTTCTGCGGTCATTGTCTATATGCTCCTATTGATGCTGCTAATCTAATACTATCACTGGTTAAATGAGGAAATGCTTTTTTTCTCAGGTATCCTGGTTTAGTTCCCATCAAGATAATCATGATGCTTCTGTTTGTTGGTGTACTTTTCATTAATTCTTATTGACAATTGAGATGTCGTTGCTAATCTTGTAAAACAAAGTAACAACACTATCCCTTTTTATATTTTTGGAAACATCGATGCGTATCTCCATACCCGGGCATGTCTTCCTCAATTTTAGTGGAACTGCACAAAATTGGATGGCCATTGTTGTTCCGCCTCACTATCCTCTGGCACGTGGTTCTTCCTTCCTCGAGCTTGATTACTGAGAAGAAATAGACCACAGTGAGGATTTGTCGAACTTCATAGGTGCCTCACCCAAACTTGATGCCAAATGGATGATGCATCACCATGATGACCTATCGATGCTCATGGTTGCGTCTCATATTTGCATCGGCTGGTGAAGCTGATCGATTTTCAATGAAAAACAAGTTGTCTTCCATCAGTGCTCTTTGCTTGTTACACACAAAGATGATATCCTTCGTCAGTTCACCTTGGTTGCGTTGGAGACATAGTCGTCTTTCACGTTGGTGCAATTTTACACAATTGGCTATGAACCAAATGTTTCCTTGAAGAAGGATCGATGTTGGTACTAAGAGCATAAGTTTTGTATTGATTTCTAAGCCTTCTCACAACTTTGTCTCCAGCTCCCCTGTAATTTTATTTGTCCAGCTATTAACTTTGATTTAAAAGATGGTGTGGACTAAAAACCCGGATGGACATAGTAGCCCTCCATTTTTTTACTCTGCATATTAGATTTGACTGAAGTCAAACTTTGTAATACTCTCAAACCTTTCCGATAATTGAAATTAAATTTTTTTATTTGTACACACTCTGACACATTTCCGATAATTTGGTGCATGTGTGGTTGTTCACTTAAGGGAGGGTAGTGTACCGCACATGAAGGACAGGAAGTGCGACCAGGACGCATGGATCATTAGTTCATCTGAAGTAGTAGTAGTTTTCTTCATTGTACGTTAAATAAAGAGTTTCATTTTGTACTTACACAATTTAAAACGATTGTTATGGAGAGAATAAGAAAACCACTCCACTATATATTAGTCGTATACACGAGTACTATATGGACGCAGCTTCATTGACTTAGTGCACCTGCCTTTGGGTTTATGACAGGTGGGCCCAAAATGTGGCTGGCTCGCCTGTCATATAGCCAAAAGCAGGTGCAGTTAAGGCACCAGAGCTCAGTCCGTACTACAGTAGTATATATATAAGCTGGAGCCTCAGCGCTTGTTCGCTAGGGTTTGCACTCTCCACACTCTCGCCGCACTACATATATATATATATATATATATATATATATATATATATATATATATATATATATACACGCTGGAGGCTCAGCGTTCATTTGCTAGGGTTTGCTATATTCACAGTCTCTCACCCTCTCTTCACCAGATCTAAACAAGACTACATTGGCCTCTTGTATCTCTCTCCCCCCTCACAACTGGTGAAGGAGGCGTCCGGATCCCGTCGCACCGAGAAGGGGAGGAGGTGCAGCGTTCACTCTATAACCTTCGGCGAGGGAGGCAATCCACTGCCGGCTGCGCTGTTCTCTTTCACCCAGCGCCTGTGCGGGAGGGCCACCGACCCCTTCTTCCTCGCTGCCGTACGTAGTGTGGGATGATCCGGCCTCCCGCTGCACGCCTTGCCACATCCTGATGACCCTAAGGTATAAGTTTCTTTGAAACCGTCATTGCTCTAGCTGCATGTGGATCTTTTTCGATCTGTAGTCGAATCTAGGTCTTGGTTCAAAGAGGAAAGAAGGGTGCGGTGGGCTGGAGCATGAATCTAGGACGTGGTTCAATGAGGAAAGGAGGGAGGGAAAGTAGTATAGGCTGGCTATCCAGCCGATTTGTTGGTCGAAAAGGGAAAAGGGGGGTAACCCGAAACTGGGGGGTTAGGTAGTTTGTGCAGGACTAGATTTGCTGCCCTCACATAGGAAAAAGGTTGAAGAGAACAAATATGGGACCAACACAGATATACCGCTTGTCTACATACTCTGCATCACCCATTTATACGTGTGGACACACATGGTGCTGGCATGTCCCATGTCCCATGTCCCATACAACTATTTTGCTATTGTTAATCTAAGAATGCCGCCGGAAAATTGAAGCAATGCCACTGTTAAAAGTAAATTACTTTTTTAACGAATGTTGTTCTAAGAGAATGTCTATGTTAATATGAATCAATGCAACCGTTTTAGAAATGCTACTATCCTACTTTGTTTTCCATCAAGATAAGTTAGATGCTTCTTTTTGTTGCCGTTTGTTTCATCCTCCTTTACCGACAAGTAATTGTTTCCTTTTTTGCCTATGTTAAAACAGGGGTATCTATTCAACTTGTTGCTATTGCGACATTTTGCTTCGCTAGAAACACTTATGTTTTATGAGTGTTTTGTGCAGTTCAACTTGAATGTCACACCTGTGGCTTTGCTTAATTTTGGTGGAACTGCACAAAAGGAGATCGAGATTTGTTTCCAGTCTTCGTGGTGAGTTGTTTCAAATCTTGGTCTCATCCACATCATGTGCAGTGTGCTTTGAGATGTTGTGCTACTTGTTTTGGTACTATTTTAAATAAATGTTGAATTGAAGCTATTGTATTGCTGTCTTTTCCCATTAAGTAGTGAACAAAAATGGAACCAACCCATACATGATGCTTGTTGCTTTGTTACAACAAATTTAGCATCACCCCCTTTATAAGTAGATGGTAGCACATATTGTTGTTGTGCCCACTCTCCCCTGGAACTGTTTATGCTTTTCGTTAATCTAATGCCACTGGTAAAATTAAGCTATGCCACTCTCAGAATTAACTACTGGATCTTATTTCAAAACTGCAACACTTGTTAGGGATTGGCGGGATTACCATTTTTGTGGCCGCATGTTTCATCCTCCTTTATTAGCCAGTAATTGATTCCTTTTTTGCCTCTGTTTAAACAGGGATATCTATTCAACTTGTTGGTATTGTGACATTTTGCTTCGCTACACGAAACACTTATGTTTTAAGAGTGTTTTGTGCAGTTCAACTTGAATGTCACACCGACGACTTTGCTTAATTTTGGTGGAACTGCACAAGAGGAGATCCAGATTTCATATATGTGTTGGCATATGTGTCCAGTCCTCCTCTCGAGCTGTTTCAAATCTTGGTCAAGAAAGGTCAGTACCAACTTTCATCCACATGATGCTGCAGTGTGCTTTGAGATACTTGTATTGGCACTGTTTTGGATAAATGTTGAATTGAAGCTATTGAACTGTTGTCTTTTACCATTAAGTGAGCAAAAATTGTTCCAACCCAGACATGATGCTTGTTTCTTTGTTACAACAAAACTCTGCATCACCCCCTTTATAAGTAGATGGAAGCACATGCTATTGTTGCGCCCACTCTTCCCTGGAACTATTTATGCTTTTTGTTAATCTAATGCCACTGGTAAAATTAAGCAATGCCACTCTCAGAATTAATTAACTAGTGAATCTTAGTTCAAAACTTCAACACTTGTTAGGGATTGACGGGATTACCATTTTTGTCGCCGCATGTTTCATCCTTCTTTATTGGCCAGTAATTGATTCCTTTCTTGCCTCTGTTAAAATGAATCAGTCGCATTGTTTTAGGAATGGTAATATCCTACTTTGTAGTTCTTTCTACATGTTTAACCAAGGTATTGTTAAGATAATGTCTCTGTTAAAATGAATCAGTCGCATTGTTTTAGGAATGGTACTTTTCTGCTTTGTCGTTCTTTATACATGTTGAAACAAGGCATTCTTAAGATAATGTCTCAGTCAATATGAATGAATTATTGATGGAGAATTGCTACTCTCCTTCTTTGTTTCCCATTAAGATAAGGTAGATCAGTAGATGCTTTTGTGAGTACAAGTCATCAACCTTTATTTCTTAGTAATTGTTTCCCTTATACCTATTGTTGCTTATAGGCATATCAAAATTAAAGCTTGGTTTTATTCCGACTTTTATTTTAGTTGAACTGCACAAAAGGAGCCAATGTGTCCAAGGCAAACTGCTGCATTACTGGGTCCAGTTGGTCGTTCCACTTTGCAGAAAGAAGTAGTGACTGTTTGCGCTACATTACAGAAGGAATGACCGATAAGCTTTACAGAGTATTAGTTGACGCTGGTGACATGATTAGTCTGCAGAGAGCATTGGCAATTCTACAACACGTGGAGTGCACTGGGCCAAAAGTGCCCAAACAAGGACAATAAGCCACGACAAGACTCCTCAATCATAGGCATTACATATTTTGAATGGGAAAAGCTTGTCAAAGTTTAATCATTGATGTTAGCTAGAAGACGTTAGTTTAATATATTGGAATTGGAAAACCTTGTCAAAATTTGCTCATTGATGTTAGCCAGAAGACATGCATTTGATATTTTTGAGTGGGACGCCCTTTGCTGTGAGCAGCGTTGATCATTTTTTCCGATTCCTGTGTTCAGTTTAGAAGTAAATAGTTACTCTGCTGAGATATTCCTGTGTTAAGAGTTTGTTCTGAATATTGTCTATGTAATGCCAGGCCTTGTGTTTGATTGCAAAGTTGAGCTTGGAATGTTGTGGCATGCGGCATCACGATTTGTTCACCATGCCTCGTGAGAATAATGCTTCGTATTGTTTTGCATGTCGATCTAATGCCAGTGATTTTCTTGTTAAGAAGATCATCCTCTTCTATTGTTTTCGTGCTTAAGAAGTTCATCGTATTATGTTTCATTCATACCCCATACGACAATTCGGGTAGGTTAGACGTGAAACCATATGATCTTCTGACCAACTCATCATGTTAGGCCGTGATTGGATCGTCGTTTTCCAACCAAAACCGCTTGTATAACTGACGCTTGTAAATAAAAGCAGATGATCTCGGGTGAAGCGCTTGGTTGGTCGATTTCGACTAGTAAAATATACACTGGTCTCTCAAATTACACGCGTAACCCGCCGGGTTTACTTACAGACCTCGGGCCCTCGGTTTCATTACGCATGTATTTTACGTCTGATGACGAGTAAATTACACTTGTATGTTAATACAAGTGTGAAATAAACCAGAGCTCTTAAGCGCAGCCTTACCATTTCATGCCGTCTCAGTCTCTCGAAGGTGCTCATAGGTGTCCGATGATCCTGGCTTCCTGAATGAGCAGCGAGCGCTGTATAAGACTATCCGTAGGGCCCGCGGGGCCCTCTCCGCCGTCCTTCGAGTTGTTGCGCTCGCCGTGGCGTCGAGCATTGTTAACATGGTCAACGAACATGAGGATTCAGGAGATGACTTTATTTTGACTGGATGACAGCAGGGACCCACCAGGGCCATAGTCGTACGTACGCAAGTGCCTCCTTATTAGGTACAACTATATTTTTTTGCTTCCTCCTGGTTTCCTGACATCACGGTCCCACACCATTGTCAACCTATGTAGTCAATATAAATGAGAGAATTGCACAAGGTGCGGCCGACAGCTGGGACCAGGCAGCTCAAGCAGTATTTGTGTTTTTGAGGCGTGAGCACTTCAGAGCTTTTCTTGGCGATGTTTTTGTTGTTGTTCAGAAGAGAGCAGGGTATTAACTAGGTAGGTTGTGGCCCGTCTAGCCCATGCCAGACATCCAGCCTAGATATTAATTTTTTTCAATATGAAAATGGCTAGCCCAGCTATACTTTTTTTGAGGAATACCCACGCAAGGCCAACTTGTTATTCTCCGCCCCGCTAGGCTGCAAATCTTTCCTAGGAGGGATGCATTAGGCTTAACAGGGATATGTGCTTTAAAAAATAATAAATGGGATGTAATTATAAAAACTGGGCAGTAACTATAAAAAATGCACCAAACACGAAATTAGTTTCTAAAATATTATTTATGGATTTTGAAAATCTTAATTTTTAATTGTTGCGCGTGCAATGTTTCGTTGGATTTTTACGTAATACAAATTTATATTTAATCTGACTAGAAATTTCGGGATAAAAATATTTCGGATCCCATCAAAAAGGGGGAGATTTATTGAATTATGTCTTGAACGATTGGTTGAAATTATTAATCGTTGTCCTAGCTAGAAAATGGGCTGTACTTTTAACAAACTGTAAATGGGCTGTAGTAAATTCTATTAGAATCCCAAAATGGGCTGTACATTCTTACAAGTCGGAAACGGGCAATAAGTTCTCTGCGACACACTTGTGGGCCTACTAAGTTGACGCGTCCCCTAAAAAAAGAAGTTGACGTGTATTCCTCTTCGCGTGGGCATCCACTACCGCGTCTTCCCTGGCTCCGCGTCGTCCCCTTCCTAGGCCTCACCGTCGTCAACCGTCGTGGTGCTCTCGGTGCGGCATGGTCAATGTGGTCAATGACCGACTTCCATCGGAAGAATACTATACGTGGAGAGGCTGACAACTAGGTCCACGACAGCCACAAGGAAGTGCCTCCTTATTACGTGCAAAATAATTATTCCTCCACCTGACAGCAGGGACCCACCGGACGGGCCACCGTATTTCACAAAAAAAAAACGTTTCCCCCTGACTACTGGGACCCACTGGACAGGCCACCGTATTTCGCCAAAAAAACGTTTCCCCCTCTGTCAGCTCGGACCCACCGGAAGTGCCTCCTTATTACGCACAAAAAAATGAATACTCCCCCTGCTAGCTGGGACCCTCATTGGTGGGAGGCTTACTTGTGGGCCTACTAAGTTGACAGGGACGGAGGGCTTTGTCAACTTAGTCAATATGAACGATTCTAGCTCCAGTGACCATATGATGTCCATCCAACGTCCGTAGTGCTTCTTCAACCTCCCTCGTCTTTGTGCTCTAGCCGCCCAAAGCAGCGCTGGTCATGCCACATGCTCCTGTCTCCCGTGGCCGGCTATGCTACCGCGGAGGCCTCACTGCCCCCTACTATTCCCACCGCTGGCTAGATTCTGCGGCGACAACACCCTCACACCGCAGCCGAACTAGTGAACTCTCGTACTCCTCTCCGCGTGGGCATCCACTGCCGCGTCTTCCCCGACTTCGCATCGTCCCCTTCCTAGGCCTCGCCATCGTCCACCGCCGTGGTGCTCTTGGCGCGGCGTGGTCAACATGGTCAAGGAACGACTTCCATCGGACGTGGACTGTACGTGGAGAGGCTGACAGCTGGGTCCATGGCCGCAGCAAGGAAGTGCCTCCTTATTACGTCGAAAATAATGATACCTCCACCTGACAGCAGGGACCCATCGGATGGGTCACTGTATTTCACGAAAAAAACGTGTCCCCCATGACTGCTGGGACCCACCAGCTACATCTTCACATGCAAGGAAGTGCGCCCGGGCAACAAAAAACGATTCGCCCCCTGACTGCTGGGACCCACCAGCTACATCTTCGCACGCAAGGAAGTGCCTGACAGTCGGGACCCACCTAGTCGAAGCGTACGTAGCATTGTCATTCTGGTCGCGAACGTGTACGTACAAACTGGTGGATGTAGAGGCGCGCACGTGTCGTAGTAGAGGCACACACGTAGCATGTACACGTACGTACATCGGCCAGTGTGCAAGAAAGAAAATACGACCACGTACGTACATATGGGCGGGGTCTCGAACGCCTACTCACGCATACGTACGGCCAGGGCTCGTGTACATGGCTGGGTCGGAACAGAGAAACATCGTCATCGTCGTGTTCATGGGGAGCCAACCGGCTGGGTCGGAACGAAATGCGTCGTCGTGTTCATCGGGAGGGCTTGGACGGAGCAGGCGATGGAAACGAGGCCTAGTGTACCGCAGAACAGAGGAAAGGGCCTTATGTTCGACCAGCCACGTTAGAAACGGGTTCCTGTTCATCGGGAGGGGTCTGGTGTACCGCAAAACGGAGGAAACAGACTTGTGTTGGACCTCCTATGGTCAAAACGGGGTCCTGTTGATCGGAGGGGTGTGGCGTACCGCAAAACGGACGAAACAGACTTGTGTTGGAGTGCTACGGTCGAAACGGGGGTCCTGTTCATCGGGAGGGGTGTGGCATACCGCAAAATGGGACTCCACGGGATACTGTTCATCTCCACCGTCGACCTCCTCCAGCCTCCACGGGCTACTGTTCATCCACCATTGACCTCCTCCAGCCTCCACTTGCGACTGTTCATCCATGGGCTCCTGTTCATCCAGCCTCCACCGCGCGCTACTCCACTGGCTACTGTTCAACAACCTCTCTCCACGGGCTCCTGTTCAACCACCCCTCCACCATCTACTGTTCATCCAGCCCTCCACGGGGTCGTCCTATTCATCCATCCCTCCACGGGGTCCTGTTCATCCGGCCCCAACCGGCTTCATCGATCGGGGTCCTGTTCATCCAGAGGCAACACAACGGGGTCCTATTCATCCACCCCCACCGCTCACTGTTCATCCACCCCCCCGCAACGCTCACTGTTCATCCAGAGGCAACATCGACCAGCTTCAGTTAGTAGCAGTAGCGAAGGAATCGCTCGATCGGGTTCAGTTAACAGCCATCGATCGATCGCTCGGGTTCAGTAACGCGTAGCCTGCAGTGCAATCGCTCGGGTTCAGTTAGAGCCCAACGCCTCGCTCGGGTTCAGTTACAGCCAATGCCTCGCACACACGCGCGTACGTGTACGAGAGAAACACCCATCACTCGGCCCCGACCACCCACCGTAACCGGGAACACCCCGATATTTTCCTCGCCCTCGCTTCTACCACGTTTTTTTCCATCATGGACGGCCCAAAGAATGTCACACAGCTGCGTCTCCGGCCCGCCCAGGACAAAAAGCCCATTTTCTGTCATGATTTTTTGTCATAGAAGTAGGAGCCCACCACATCTATGATGATACCAGGTTTTGTCACAATTATCATCATAGAAGTGTCATAAGTATGGCAGAATTTTTTTTTCGTTCGGCCCAAAATGTCACAGATGTGTCTTTTTTTTGTAGTGCTAGATGCTCATATTGGCTCCTACATATTCTACGAAGATCTTTATCGGTCAAACCGCATAACAACATACATTGTTCCCTTTGTCATCGGCATGTTACTTGCCCGATATTCGATCGTCGGTATCATCATACCTAGTTCAATCTCGTTACCGGCAAGTCTCTTTACTTGTTCCGTAATACTTCATTCCGTAACTAACTCATTAGTCACAATGCTTGCAAGGCTTATAGTGATGAGTATTACCGAGAGGGCCCAGAGTTACCTCTACAAAACATGGAGTGACAAATCCTAATCTCGATCTATGCCAACCCAACAAACACCTTCGGAGACACCTATAGAGCACCTTTATGGTCACCCATTTACGTTGTGACATTTGATAGCACACAAAGTGTTCCTCTGGTATTCGGGAGTTGCATAATCTCATAGTCTGAGGAACATGTATGTCATGAAGAGAGCAGTAGCAATGAAACTGTAACGATCATAATGCTAAGCCAACGAATGGGTCTTGTCCATCACATCATTCTCCTAATGATGTGATCCCGTTTATCAAATGACAACACATGTCTATGGTCAGGAAACATAACCATCTTTGATTAACGAGCTAGTCAAGTAGAGCCATACTAGGGACACTCTGTTTTTTCTATGTATTTACACATGTACTAAGTTTCCGGTTAATACAATTCTAGCATGAATAATAAAAACTTATCATGATATAAGGAAATAAATAATAACTTTATTATTGCCTCTAGGGCATATTTCCTTCAGTCTCCCACTTGCACTAGAGTCAATAATCTAGTTCACATCGCCACGTGATTTAACACCAATAGTTCACATCTGTATGTGATTAACACCCATAGTTCACATCGCCATGTGACCAACACCCAAAGGGTTTACTAGTATCAATATTCTAGTTCACATCGCTATGTGATTAACACCCAAAGAGTACTAAGGCGTGATCATGTTTTGCTCATGAGAGAAGTTTAGTCAACGGGTCTGTCACTTTCAGAGCCATATGTATTTTGTTAATATTCTATATATACAATGCTCTGCATGGAGCTACTCTAGATAATTGCTCCCACTTTCAATATGTATCCAGATTGAGACTTAGAGTCATCTAGATCGGTGTAAAAGCTTGCATCGATGTAACTCTTTACAATGAACTCTTTATCACCTCCATAACCGAGAAATATTTCCTTAGTCCTACTAAGGATAACTTTGACCGCTGTCCAGTGATCTACTCTTAGATCACTATTGTACCCCCTTGCCAAACTCATGGCAAGGTGCACAATAGGTCTGGTACACAGCACATCATACTTTATAGAACCTATGACTGTGGCATAGGGAATGACTTTCATTCTCTTTCTATCTTCTGCCGTGGTCGGGCTTTGGGTCTTACTAACCTTTACACCTTGTAATACACACAAGAACTTCTTCTTTGATTGATCCATTTTGAACTCTTTCAAAAAAATTATCAAGGTATGTATTCATTGAAAAATCTTATCAAGCGTCTTGATCTATCTCTATATATAAGCAACTTCACCGAGGTCTTTCTTTGAAAAACTCCTTTCAAACTCTCCTTTATGCTTTCCAGAAAATTCTACATCATTTCCGATCAACAATATGTCATTCTCATATACTCATCAGAAAGGCTGTAGTGCTCCCACTCACTTTCTTGTAAATACAGGCTTCACCACAAGTCTGTATAAAACTATATGCTTTGATCAACTCATCAAAGCGTATATTCCAACTCCGAGATGCTTGCACCAGTCCATAGATGGATCGCTGGAGCTTGCACACCTTGTTAGTACCTTTAGGATTGACAAAACCTTCTGGTTGCATCATATACAACTCTTCTTTAAGAAATATCCATTTATGGAATGCGGTTTTGACATCCATTTGCCATATTTCGTAAAATATGGCAACTGCTAACATGATTCAAACGGATTTAAGCATCGCTACAATTGAGAAAATCTCATTGTAGTCAACACCTTGAACTTGTTGAAAACCTTTTGTGACAAGTCGAGCTTTGTAGATAGTAACACTACTATCAGTATCGTCTTCCTCTTGAAGATCCATTTATTTAATATGGCTTGCCGATCATCGGGAAAGTCCACCAAAGTCCACACTTTGTTCTCATACATGGATCCCATCTCAGATTTCATGGTCTCAAGCCATTTCTCGGAATCTGGGCTCATCATCGTTTCATCATAGTTCGTAGGTTCATCATGGTCTAGTAACATGACTTCCAGAATAGGATTACCGCCACTTTGGTGCGGACCGTACTCTGGAAGACCTACGAGGTTTTGTAGTAACTTGATCTGAAGTTCATGATCATCATCATTAGCTTCCTCACTAATTGGTGTAGGAATCACTGGAACTGATTTCTGTGATGAACTACTTTCCAATTTGGGAGAAGGTACAATTACCTCATCAAGCTCTACTTTCCTCCCACTCACTTCTTTCAAGAGAAACTCCTTCTCTAGAAAGGATCCATTCTTAGCAACGAATATCTTGCCTTCAGATCTGTGATAGAAGGTGTACCCTATAGTTTCCTTTGGGTATCCTATGAAGATGCACTTCTCTGATTTAGGTTCGAGCTTATCAGGTTGAAGCTTTTTCACATAAGCATCACAAGCCCAAACTTTAAGAAACGACAACTTTGGTTTCTTGCCAAACCATAACTCATAAGGCGTTGTCTCAACGGATTTTTATAGTGCCCTATTTAATGTGAATGTAGCTGTCTCTAATGCATAACCCCAAAATGATAGTGATAAATCGGTAAGAGACATCATAGATCACACCATATCCAATAAAGTGCGGTTACGATGTTCGGACACACCATTACACTGTGGTGTTCCAGGTGGCGTGAGCTGTGAAACTATTCCACATTGTTTTTAAATGAAGGACAAACTCGTAACTCAAATATTCTCCTCCGCAATCAGATCGTAGAATCTTTATTTTCTTGTTACGATGATTTTCCACTTCACTCTGAAATTCTTTGAACTTTTCAAATGTTTCAGACTTATGTTTCATTAAGTAGATATAACCATATCTGCTCAAATCATGTGTGAAGGTAAGAAAATAACGATACTCACCACAAGCCTCAATACTCATTGACCGCAAACATCGATATGTATTATTTCCAATAAGTCACTAGCTCGTTCCATTGTTCCGGAGAACGGAGCTTTAGTCATCTTGCCCATAAGGCACGGTTCGCAAGCATCAAATGATTCATAATCAAGTGATTCCAAAAGTTTATCAGCATGGAGTTTCTTCATGCGCTTTACACCGATATGACCCAAACGGTAGTGCCACAAATAAGTTGCACTATCATTATCAACTTTGCATATTTTGGCAATACTATGAATATGTGTACTACCATGATCGAGATTCAATAAACCATCAACATTGGGTGTATGACCATAGAAGGTTTTATTCATGTAAACAGAATAACAATTATTCTTTGTCGTGAATGAATAACCATATTGCAATTAATATGATCTAATCATATTCATGCTCAACACAAACACCAAATAACATTTATTTAGGTTCAACACTAATCCTGAAAGTATAGGGAGTGCTCGATGATGATCATATCAATCTTGGAACCACTTCCAACACACATCGTCACTTCATCCTCAACTAGTCTCTATTTATTCTGCAACTCCTGTTTCGAGTTACTAATCTTAGCAACCGAACAAGTATCAAATACCCAGGGATTACTATGAGCACTAGTAATGTACACATCAATAATATGTATATCAAATATACCTTTGTTCACTTTGCCATCCTTCTTATCCTCCAAATATTTGGGGCAGTTCCACTTCCAGTGACCATTTCCTTTGCAGTAGAAGCACTCAGTTTCAGCATTAGGTCTAGCTTTGGGCTTCTCCACGGGAGTGACAACTTGCTTTCCATTCTTCTTGGCATTCCCTTTCTTTCCCTTTGCCCTTTTCTTGAAACTAGTGGTCTTGTTTAATCATCAACACTTGATGCTTTTTCTTGATTTCTACCTTCGTCGATTTCAGCATCACGAAGAGCTCGGGAATGGTTTTCGTCATCCCTTGCATACTATAGTTCATCACAAAGTTCCAGTAGCTTGGTGATGGTGACTAGACAAATCTGTCAATCACTATCTTATCTGGAAGATTAACTCCCACTTGATTCAAGCGATTGTAGTTCCCAGACATTCTAAGCACATGCTCACTAGTTGAGCAATTCTCCTCCATCTTTTAGGCAAAGTACTTGTCAGAGGTCTCATACCTCTTGACACGGGCATGAGTCTGAAATACCATTCAGCTCTTGGAACATCTCATATGCTCAGTGACGTTTCAAAAGCATTTTTGAAGTCCCGGTTATAAGCCATAAAGCATGGTGCACTAAACTATCAAGTAGTCATCATATTGAGCTAGCCAAATGTTAATAACGTCTACATCTGCTCCTGCAATAGGTCTGTCACCTAGCGGTGCATCAAGGACATAATTCTTTTGTGCATCAATGAGGATACAGCTCAGATCACGGGCCTAGTCCGCATCATTGCTACTATCATCTTTCAACTAAGTTTTCTGTAGGAACATATAAAAAACATAGGGAAGCTATAATGCGAGCTATTGATCTACAACATAATTTGCAAAATACTATCAGGACTAAGTTCATGATAAATTAAAGTTCAATTAATCATATTACTTAAGAACTCCCACTTAGATAGACATCCCTGTAGTCATCTAAATGATCACGTGATCCAAATCAACTAAACCATGTCCGATCATCACGTGAGATGGAGTAGTTCTCAATGGTGAACATCACTATGTTGATCATATCTACTAGATGATCCATGCTCAACCTTTCGGTCTCAGTGTTCCGAGGCCATATTTGCATATGCTAGGCTCGTCAAGTTTAACCCAAATATTCCGCGTGTGCAAAACTAGCTTGCACCCATTGTATGTGAACGTAGAGCTTATCACACCTGATCATCACCTGGTGTCTCGGCACGACGAACTGTAGCAACTGTGCATACTCAGGGAGAACACTTATACCTTGAAATTTAGTGAGAGATCATCTTATAATGCTACCGCCGTACTAAGCAAAATAAAATGTATAAAGGATAAACATCACATGCAATCAATATAAGTGGTATGATATGGCCATCATCATCTTGTGCCTTTGATCTCCATCTCCAAAGCATAGTCATGATGACCATCGTCACCGGCATGACACCTTGATCTACATCATAGCATCGTTGTCATCTCGCCAGCTATTGCTTCTATGACTATCGCTACCTCTTAGTGATAGAATAAAGCAATCACATGGCGATTGCATTTCATACAATAAAGCAACAACCATATGGCTCCTGCCAGTTGCCGATAACTTTACAAAACATGATCATCTCATACAACAATTTATATATCATCATGTCTTGACCATATCACATCACAACATGCCCTGCAAAGACAAGTTAGACGTCCTTTACTTTGTTTTTGCAAGTTTTACATGGCTGCTACGGGCTTAGCAAGAACCATTCTTACCTACGCATCAAAACCACAACAATTTTTCGTCAAGTGTGTTGTTTTAGCCTTCAACAAGGACCGGGCATAGCCACACTTGATTCACCTAAAGTTGGAGAAATATACACTCACTAGCCACCTGTGTGCGAAGCACGTCGGTAGAACTAGTCTCGCGTAAGCGTACGCGTAATGCCGGTCTGAGCCGCTTCTTCCAACAATACCGCCGAATCAAAGTATGACATGCTGGTAAGCAGTATGACTATTATCGCCCACAAATCTTTGTATTCTACTCATGCATACATCTACGCATAGACCTGGCTCAGATGCCACTATTGGGGAACGTGGCAATTTCAAAAAAATTCCTACGACCACGCAAGATCTATCTAGGTGATGCATAGTGATACGTCTCCAACGTATCTATAATTTTTGATTGTTCCATGCTATTATATTATCTGTTTTGGATGTTTAATGGGATTTATTATACACTTTATACTATTTTTGGGACTAACCTATTAATCGGAGGCCCAGTCCAAACTGCTGTTTTTTTTGCCTATTTCAGAGTTTCGCAGAAAAGGAATATCAAACGGAGTCCAAACGGAATGAAACTTTCGGGAGAATCGTTTTCGGAACAAACGCAATCCAGGAGACTTGGAGTGGACGTCAAGGAAGCAACGAGGCGGCCACAAGGCAGGGAGGCACGCCCAGGGGGGTAGGCGCGCCTCCACCCTTGTGGGCCCCTTGTGGCTCCCCTGACTGACTTCTTTCGCCTATATATACTCATATACCCTGAAAACAACCGAGAGCACCATGAAGCCCTATTTCCACCGCCGCAACCTTCTGTACCCGTGAGATCCCATCTTGGGGCCTTTTCCGGCGCTTCGCCGGAGGGGGAATCGATCACGGAGGGCTTCTACATCAACACCATAGTGTCTTCGATGAAGTGTGAGTAGTTTACCTCAAACCTTCGGGTCCATAGTTATTAGCTACATGGCTTCTTCTCTCTCTTTGGATCTCAATACAAAGTTCTCCTCGATCTTCTTGGAGATCTATTCGATGTAATACTTTTTGCGGTGTGTTTGTCGAGATCCGATGAATTGTGGGTTTATGATCAAGATTATCTATGAACAATATTTGAGTCTCCTCTGAATTCTTTTATGTATGATTTGTTATCTTTGCAAGTCTCTTCGAATTATCAGTTTGGTTTGGCCTACTAGATTGATCTTTCTTGCAATGGGAGAAATGCTTAGCTTTGGGTTCAATCTTGCGGTGTCCTTTCCCAGTGACAGCAGGGGCATCAAGGCACGTATTGTATTGTTGCCACCGAGGATCAAAAGTTGGGGTTCATATCATATTGCTTGAGTTTATCCCTCTACATCATGTCATCTTGCCTAATGTTTTACTCTGTTCTTATGAACTTAATACTCTAGATGCATGTTGGATAGCGGTCGATGTGTGGAGTAATAGTAGTAGACACAGAATCGTTTCGATCTACTTGTCGCAGACGTGATGCCTGTATACATGATCATGCCTATATATTCTCACAATTATGCACTTTTCTATCAATTGCTCGACAGTAATTTGTTCACTCACCGTAATACTTATGCTATCTTGAGAGAAGCCACTAGTGAAACCTATGGCCCCCGGGTCTATTTTCCATCATATAAGTTTCTGATCTATTTTATTTTGCAATCTTTACTTTCCAATCTATATCATAAAAATACCAAAAATATTTATCTTATTATCTCTATGAGATCTTACTTTTGCAAGTGGTCGTGAAGGGATTGATAACCCCTTCATTGCGTTGGTTGCAAGGTTCTTATTTGTTTGAGCAGGTATGATGGATTTGAGTGTAGCCTCCTACTGGATTGATACCTTGGTTCTAAAAAACAAAGGGAAATACTTACGCTACTTTGCTGCATCACCCTTTCCTCTTCAAGGGAAAACCAACGCATGCTCTAGAGGTAGCAAGAAGGATTTCTGGCGCCGTTGTCGAGGAGTCTACGCACAAGTCAAGACATACCAAGTACCCATCACAAACTCTTATCCCTCACATTACATTGTTTGCCATTTGCCTCTCGTTTTCCTCTCCCCCACTTCTAAAACGATTTTCGAAAACCTTTGCCTTTTCTTCGCCTTCTTCCCGTATGTCTTGTTGTTTGTGTTTCCATGTGCCTTCTAATTGGTTGCATCTTTGCTTGCTAAAAATCTATTGATATGGATCCACTTAAAGTGTTCTACTTGGATCATCTTTGATCCTTATGCGCTCGTGCTGAAACCCCAACTAGCCTAGTTGATGGGAAATATTTAGATGAGAATGCTCAGTTTGTGCGTCACCATTTGTCTGAAAAGGAGAGACTCTTATGGGACCAAATAAACATATTGCTGTGTTATGCTTGGAATCTTTGTGAATATTATGATTTTACTTGTTGCTCTAAGAACCCTAAAAAACACCTTCCCTACCTATGTGAGTTTAATGATAATGAAATCTTATCTTGTTATGCAAAGGGTTTTTATAGTTACTATGATATCGAACAAATTGAAGAATTTGTTGCTTTTAAGGGTGCTTATGAAGTTGCTTCTTTGATTGAAAAGTATTATATTACTCTCTACAAATCTGAAAATTTGGGCATACTTAAATATTGCTATGAAAACTATGCTCATAATGTCGATGTCAAAGAATTTATTGAGAGAATGACTGTTGCTTTGGAAGAAAATAATGATATGCATGAATTTATAGATAATTATGATTCCGATGATTTGATTGAAATATCCCTTGATGAACATGATGCTTGCTATTCTTGTGGCCATGATGCCAATATTTATGAACATGAATTTACTATAGTCCCTTATGTTAAACATGAGATTGTTGCTATTGCACCCATACTTGGTAGTTCCTTCGATGAAAAGCATAATTGCAATGATGTTATTATAAATTCTATTAATGTCAATTGTGCTAGTAATATGCAAAACACTAAGCTTGGGGATGCTAGTTTTGCTATGTATACTATTTGTTGCAATGATCATGATTGGGGTGCCTCTTTTTATGACCTTGAAAATTTCTTTAAGCCCCATGATGAATATGAGATTGATAATAGTGTTTGCAATATTATTGAAAGTGGGTTTGGAACAGTGTCAACTTTATATCCCACATATTTGGAGAATGTTCAATCTTATGAAATTTTTGAGAAAAGTGGGTTTGGAGAGGTCATGACTTTAGTAAATGTTAATCCCACTATTTTGGAAGAGTGTCAACTTTGCATGCATGTGGATCGTGTTGAGAATATTTTATGTGATAGCTATTTTGTTGAATTTGCTTATGATTCCACATATAATTATTACGAGAGAGGAAAATATGGTTGTAGAAATTTTCATGCTACTAAATTACCTCTCGTTATGTTGAGATTGTTATTGTTTCTTTCCGCTTCCTTACATATGCAAGTTTTTGCTTGCTATGATAATTTGTTTGCCTATAAGATGCCTATGCATAGGAAGTATGTTAGACTTAGATGTGTTCACCATGTGTTTCATGATGCTCTCTTTGCGCTTTAATTCTTGTCTTTCATGTGAGCATCTTCGAAATCTCAATGCCTAGCTAGGGGCGTTAAACGATAGCGCTTGTTGGGAGGCAACCCAATTTTATTTTTGTTCTTTGATTTTTATTCCTGTTTAGTAATAAATAAATCATCTAGCCTCTGGTTAGATGTGGTTTTATTTTTTAATTAGTGTTTGTGCCAAGTAAAACCTATAGGATATTCTTGGGTGATAGTTAATTTGATCTTGCTGAAAAACAGAAATTTTTGTGCACACGAGAATAATTTTCATAAATCACAGAAACGAGATTTTCAGTTGATTATTTTTGAATAATATTAATAAACAAATTACATAGTACTTCCTATTTTGGTAGAATTTTTGGGGTTCCAGAAGTATTCGAAAGTTACAGATTTCTACGGACTGTTCTGTTTTTGACAGATTCTGTTTTTCGTGTGTTGTTTGCTTATTTTGATGAATCTATGGCTAGTATCGGGGGGTATGAACCATAGAGAAGTTGTAATACAGTAGGTTTAACACCAATATAAATAAAGAATGAGTTTATTACAGTACCTTAAAGTGGTGGTTTGTTTTATTTCTCTAACGGAGCTCATGAGATTTTCTGTTGAGTTTTGTGTTGTGAAGTTTTCAAGTTTTTGGGTAAAGATTTGATGGATTATGGAATAAGGAGTGGCAAGAGCCTAAGCTTGGGGATTCCAAAGGCACCCCAAGGTAAAATTTAAGGACAACCAAAAGCCTAATCTTGGGGATGCCACGGAAGGCATCCCCTCTTTTGTCTTCGTCCATCGGTAACTTTACTTGATGCTATATTTTTATTCACCACATGATATGTGTTTTGCTTGAAGAATCTTGTATGATTTGAGTATTTGCCTTTTAGTTTACCACAGTCATCCTTTTTGTACACACCTTTTGGGAGATACACACATGAATCGGAATTTATTAGAATACTCTATGTGCTTCACTTATATCTTTTGAGCTAGACAATTTTGCTCTAGTACTTCACTTATATCTTTTTGGAGCACGGCGGTGGTTTTATTTTATAGAAATTATTGATCTCTCATGCTTCACTTATATTATTTTGAGAGTCCTTTAGAACAGCATGGTAGTTGCTTTGGTTAAAATTTTAGTCCTAATATGATGAGCATTCAAGATAGGTATAATAAAAACTATCATATAAAGTGCTTTGAATACTATGAGAAGTTTGATACTTGATGATTGTTTTGGGATATGAGGATGGTAATATTAGGGTCATGCTAGTTGAGTAGTTGTGAATTTGAGGAATACTTGTGTTAAAAGTTTGTGATTCTCGTATCATGCACGTATGGTGAACCGTTATGTGATGAAGTTGGAGCATGATTTATTTATTTATTGTCTTCCTTATGTGCGGAGGTCGGGATCACGCGATGGTTAACTCCTACCAACCCTTACCCTAGGAGCATGCGTGTAGTACTTTGTTTTGATAACTTGTAGATTTTTGCAATAAGTATGTGAGTTCTTCATGACTAATGTTGAGTCCATGGATTATACGCACTCTCACCCTTCCACCATTGCTAGCCTCTCTTGTGATGCGCAACTTTCGCCGGTATCATACGCCCACCATATACCTTCCTCAAAACAGGCACCATACCTACCTATTATGGAATTTCCATAGCCATTCCAAGATATATTGCCATGAAACTTTCCACCATTACGTTTATTATGACACGCTCCACCATTATCATATTGCTTTGCATGATCATGTAGTTGACATCGTACTTGTGGCAAAGCCACCATTCATAATTCTTTCATACATGTCACTCTTGATTCATTATCCCGGTACACCACCAGAGGCATTCACATAGAGTCATATTTTGTTCTAAGATTCTTGAGTTGTAAGTAGATAAAAGTGTGATGATCTTCATTATTAGAGCATTGTCCCATGTGAGGAAAGGATGATGGTAGCAATGATTCCCTCACAAGTTGGGATGAGTCTCCGAACTTTATGAAAAATAAAAGAGGCCAAAGAAGCCCAAATAAAAAAAGAGGCCAAAGAAGCCCACTAAAAAAAGAGAGAAAAAGAGAGAAGGGACAATGTTACTATCATTTTACCACACTTGTGCTTCAAAGTAGCACCATGATCTTCGTGATAGAGAGTCTCCTATGTTGTCACCTTCATATGCTAGTGGGAATTTTTCATTATAGAACTTGGCTTGTATATTCCAATGATGGGCTTCCTCAAATTGCCCTAGGTCTTCGTGAGCAAGCAAGTTGGATGCACACCCACTTAGTTTCTTTTGATGAACTTTCATACACTTATAGCTCTAGTGCATCCGTTGCATGGCAATCCCTACTCACTCACATTGATATCTATTAATGGGCATCTCCATAGCCCGTTGATACGCCTAGTTGATGTGAGACTATCTTCTCCTGTTTTGTCTTCTCCACAACCACCATCCCATTCCACCTATAGTGCTATGTCCATGGCTCACGCTCATGTATTGCGTGAAGATTGAAAAGGTTTGAGAATACTAAAGTATGAAACAATTGCTTGGCTGAAACCGGGGTTGTGCATGATTTAAATATTTTGTGTGATGAATATAGAGCATAGCCAGACTATATGATTTGTAGGAATAACTTTCTTTGGCCATGTTATTTTGAGAAGACATGATTACTTTGTTAGTATGCTTGAAGTATTATTACTCTTATGTCAATACTGAACTTTTGTCTTGAATCTTTCAGATCTGAACATTCATGCCACAATAAAGAAAATTACATTGAGAATTATGCTAGGTAGCATTCCACATCAAAAATTCTGTTTTTATCATTTACCTACTCGAGGACGAGCATGAATTAAGCTAGGGGATGCTTGATACGTCTCCAATGTATCTATAATTTTTGATTGTTCCATGCTATTATATTATCTGTTTTGGATGTTTAATGGGCTTTATTATACACTTCTATACTATTTTTGGGACTAACCTATTAACCGAAGGCCCAATTCAAATTGCTGTTTTTTGCCTATTTCAGTGTTTCAAAGAAAAGGAATATCAAACGGACTCCAAACAGAATGAAACCTTCGGGAGAATCGTTTTTGGAACAAACGTAATCGAGGAGACTTGGAGTGGACGTCAAGGAAGCAACAAGGCGGCCACGAGGTAGGGAGGCGCACCCCCACCCTTGTGGGCCCCTCGTGGCTCCCCTGACCAACTTATTTCACCTATATATACTCATATACCCTGAAAACATCCGAGAGCACCATGAAACCCTATTTCCACCACCGCAACCTTCTGTACCCATGAGATTGTCTCTGCAGTCGGCACACGCACGCGCCCACCATCATGCCTCCTTGGTTCGGGACGAAGCCAAGAGAGACATACGATAGACGAAGGAAGCGCCCACCCAGCCATCTTGGGGCCTTTTTCGGTGCTCCGCCGGAGGGGGAATGGATCACGGAGGGCTTCTACATCAACACCATAGCCTCTCCGATGAAGTGTGACTAGTTTACCTCAGACCTTCGGGTCCATAGTTATTAGCTAGATGGCTTCTTCTCTCTCTTTGGATCTCAATACAAAGTTCTCCTCGATCTTCTTGGAGATCTATTCGATGTAATACTTTTTGCGGTGTGTTTGTCGAGATCCGATGAATTGTGGGTTTATGATCAAGATAATATTCGAGTCTCCTCTGAATTCTTTTATGTATGATTTGTTATGTTTGCAAGTCTCTTCGAATTATCAGTTTGGTTTCTCCTACTAGATTGATCTTTCTTGCAATGGGAGAAGTGCTTAGCTTTGGGTTCAATCTTGCGTTGTCCTTTCCGAGTGACAGTAGGGGTAGCAAGGAGCGTATTGTATTGTTTCCATTGAGGATAAGAAGATGGAGTTCATATCATATTGCTTGAGTTTATCCCTCTACATCACGTCATCTTGTGTAATGTGTTACTATGTTCTTATGAACTTAATACTCTAGATGCATGCTGGATAGCGGTCGATGTGTGGAGTAATAGTAGTAGATGCAGAATCGTTTCGTTCTACTTGTCACGGACGTGATGCCTATATACATGATCATGCCTAGATATTTTCATAATTATGCACTTTTCTATCAATTGCTCAACAGTAATTTGTTCACCCACCGTAATACTTATGCTATCTTGAGAGAAGACACTAGTGAAACCTATGGCCCCCGGGTCTATTTTCCATCATATAAGTTTCCGATCTATTTTATTTGGCAATCTTTACTTTCCAATCTATATCATAAAAATAACAAAAATATTTATCTTATTATCTCTATTAGATCTCACTTTTGCAAGTGGTCGTGAAGGGATTGACAACCCCTTTATCGCGTTGGTTGCAATGTTCTTATTTGTTTGAGCAGGTACGAGGGATTTGAGTGTAGCCTCCTACTGGATTGATACCTTGGTTCTCAAAAACTAAGGGAAATACTTATGCTACTTTGCTGCATCACCTTTTCCTCTTCAAGGGAAAACCAACACATGCTCAAGAGGTAGCACATAGAAACGAGGGGGAGAGTGTGTCCACGGACCCTCGTAGACCGAAAGCGGAAGCGTTTCAATAACGCGGTTGATGTAGTCGAACATCTTCACGATCCAACTGATCCAAGTACCGAACGTACGACACCTCCTTGATCTGCACACGATCAGCTCGGTGATGTGCCTCGAACTCTAGATCCAGCTGAGGCCAAGGGAGAGTTCCGTCAGCACGATGGCGTGGTGACGGTGATGATGAAGTTACCGGCACAGGGCTTCGCCTAAGCACTACGACGATATGACCGAGGTGGAAATCTGTGGAGTGGGCACCGCACACAGCTAAAAGATTAACTTGATCAACTTGTGTGTCTACGGGGTGCCCCTGACCACGTATATAAAGGAGGGAGGGAGAGAGGAGGCCGGCCAGGTTGGGCGCGCCAGGGGCGAGTCCTACTTGGACTCCCAGTCCAAGTAGGATCCCCCCTTTTCCTTTCTTCCACCGGAGGGAAAGGGAAGGGAGAGAGAGGGATAAGGAAAGAGGGGGGTTGGCCCCCTCCCCTAATCCAATTCAGTTTGGGCAAGGGGAGGGCGCGCCCTCCCTTGTGGCCTCTCTCCTCTCCTCCAATAAGGACCAATAGGCCCATTACTTCTCCTGGGGGGTTCCTGTAACCTCCCGTTACTCTGGAAAAATGCTCGAACCACTCGGAACCATTCCGATGTCCAAATGCAACCTTCCAATATATTAATCTTTATGTCTCGAACATTTTGAGACTCCTTGTCACGTCCGTGATCTCATCCGGGACTTTGAAAAAACTTCGGTCGTCAAATCACATAACTCATAATACAAATCGTCATTGAATGTTAAGCGTATGGACCCTACGGGTTCGAGAACTATGTAGACATGAACGAGACACATCTCTGGTTAATAACCAACAGCGGAACTTGGATGCTCATATTGGCTCCTACATATTCTACGAAGATCTTTATCGGTCAAACCGCATAACAACATACATTGTTCCCTTTGTCATCGGTATGTTACTTGCCCGAGATTCGATCGTCGGTATCATCATACCTAGTTCAATCTCGTTACCGACAAGTCTCTTTACTCGTTCCGTAACACTTTATTCCGCAACTAACTCATTAGTCACAATGCTTGGATGGCTTATAGTGATGAGTATTACCGAGAGGGCCCAGAGATACTCTCCAAAACACGGAGTGACAAATCCTAATCTTGATCTATGCCAACCCAAAAACACCTTAGGAGACACCTATAGAGCACCTTTGTAATCACCCATTTACGTTGTGACGTTTGGTAGCACACAAAGTGTTCCACCGGTATTCGAGAGTTGCATAATCTCATAGTCTGAGGAACATGTATAAGTCATGAAGAGAGCAGTAGGAATGAAGCTGTAACGTCATAATGCTAAGCTAACGGATGGGTATTGTCCATCACATCATTCTCCTAATCATGTGACCCTATTTATCAAATGACAACACATGTCTATGGTCAGGAAACATAACCATCTTTGATTAACGAGCTAGTCAAGTAGAGGCATACGAGGGACACTCTGTTTTGTCTATGTATTCACACATGTACTAAGTTTCCGGTTAATACAATTCTAGCATGAATAACAAACAGTTATCATGATATAAGGAAATAAATAATAACTTTATTATTGCCTCTAGGGAATATTTCCTTCACGATCAACCTCCACGCCGCCGAGCATGGATCAAGGGAGGCGGCGGATCGTCTCGCCGCCATGCCCCGGTGAAGCAGGAGGAAGGCTCGACCTGAGCTCGTGGCTGCCGAACTTGGACTCAGGACCTGCTGCGGCCTTGCGGATCGTCTTTTTTTAACTTTTCCTTCCTTTTGCAATTTGAAAAAAAATTAGGGTGCCCCACTGGGGTGTGTAATGAACTATGGCAGTTTTGCCCTTTATGTTGTGTTTATTATCTGAATGTTGTGCTGTGGTGTTGGTACTCTGGGTAGGGAAGGGTAGGCTAACTTAGCTCGACATGTTTGTGGCTGCTTTCCACCTCACGGGGGCGTGAACCTTGACACCTGGCGGAGCCATCTTCCCTGGTGACTCAGGGGCCTCCGATCTTGGGAGGTGCCGGAGGCGTCGAGAGACGCCGTAGGGCTGCTGCAGAGCTGTTAAAGGAAAAGAAACTTTAAAGAACACCTCACTCTTCCTTGCGCGAGCCCCCTACCATAGGTTTACCTGTGGCTTAATGCACCGCGTCGTGCAGCCCGAGGGGCACGGACATGAGAGGGCGCTAATGCCAACGAGCTTGATCGAGGACTCCTCGTGAGGATCATAAAGCCGAAGCACTGGGGCAACGGGGTTAGGCGAGGTGTGCTTGTGCGAGGGAGGACCCGTGCGCTCACACTTGCCTAGCCCCCACGCGCGAGGAGCAACTGCCGCCCTTTCCTGGCCCAGGCTAAGAACTAGTGAAACGAGAGGAGAGAAAATCCAACTTGGTGAACCAAAGCAGGAAAACTCCAAATTCCATTAAAAGATTGCGAAACAGCTTTAGAAAGCAAGCAAATGAACATCCACGTCCGACACCTAGTCTAGTCTTCTCACCAGCACGGAGCTAAGTGCTGCCACTAGGACGTGGGAGGGAGCCCCCGTGAGGCCCCAGGGCGGCACTCAGGAGACTACGGGTGTAAGTGCATCTAGTGCCACCCCTAGTTGGTTTTGGAGTATTGACGACAAAGTTGGTTGAGGGACTAATGCATTTGTAAGAATTGCAGGATAACACAGGTAGTGTCCCTCATTGATTCGGTTTACCTACCGGAGATGACCCCTAAAAATGTATTAAGACATTGACGACAATGGTGGTATGTGAAGATATTCATATTGAAGACTATGACATGAGAAGACAATGAGTGAAGACTATGGAGCGCGAAGACTGTGTTGTTTTGTTGTTTCCTTTTCTTCGTTGTTGAGTCATAGGAACCACCGTACTGTTAAGTGGGGTCCAAGTGAACAAAGTCAGAATGAATGAAGTGATGCTCAACCCAAATCCTATATCTTCGAGCGAAGACAATGAGAGCAAATCTTATCCAGAGCTGGATGAGTCAGCTTTGCTTGTAGCCCAAGTAAAGTTGCCGTGTGTGTTTTAAATCTGACCGTTGGAACACGTGTCAGTTCCTTAGTGACCCAGGGTCATTTCGGACATATCAGGTCGGGTTGCCTTCTGGCTATAAATAGCCCACCCCCTACACCATAAATTGGTGGCTGCTCAGAGTTGGTTTATGGCTTTTGTCGTTTTGAGAGCAACCCACCTCGAAGCCTTTGAGAGAGAGATATCCTTGCGAGGACAAAGTCCAAACACCCAGAGCCAAAGAGTGTTAGGCATCACCGAAGTCTTTCTGTCTGAGTGACCTGAAGACTTATTACACTTGAGGACTGTGTATCCTCCAGCCGGTTAGGCGTCGCGTTCTGAGCATCCAAGAGTCATTGTGGATCGCCGGTGAATGAAGTCTGTGAAGGTTCGGAAGTCTACCTTGAAGACTTACCAGAGTGATTGGGCGAGGACTGTGTGTCCTTAGCTCAAGGGGAATAAGGTGAATACGCGGTCTTCTGAGTTGAATCTCAGCCTCCCTAACCAGACGTACAGTTGTTACAGCAACTGGAACTGGTCCAACAAATCCTGTGTCTTCAACAAGTGACTGATTCTATCCTCTAACTCCCTTTACTTTGAGTTTGTCTTCGTCAAGTCATTGCCTATTTGTCATACCTGTTTGACTTCATTGCTTGATTACTATCGTTAGTTGGCTTCATACTATCTTCCATCCTGATCCTTACTACCAAGCTTCTATTAGTCTTTGTACTTTCACATTATTGCGTACTTGACTATGGTTTGCTTGTTGTAGTTTATCTTCCACTGCATATCAATTAGGTCATTTCTATTGTTTGTCATCGAAACTTCCACGTTTTGAAGACTTTGACAAAAATCGCCTATTCACCCCCCTCTAGTTGATAACTAGCAATTTCAACGGGGCATGTACAACCCCACTCATTATTATGTGAGAGTGTCACGAGCGGAGACCTGACAGGCCGGAGCCTTGCTTCATGGGTAGAACTTCTGGAGATGCTGGATGTTCCAAGCGTTCTGGATGGGGATCCCTCCTGTGTCTCCAGGCGCGCGACGCCAGGCTTGGAGACATGGGTAATCCTAAACGGGCCCTCCCACATGGGAGAGAGCTTGTGAAGCCCCTCCCTGGAGAGCACCCGCCTCGGGATGAGATCACCCACCTCGAGCGTCCTGGGGCGGATGCTACGACAAATGTACCGCCGCAGTGCCTGCTGGTACCTTGCCGCTCGGAGCGAGGCTTGACGGCGGCATTCCTCCCCCATCACGAGATCCATCCCGCTTGGCATCCTAGCGTGCCTTGTCAAATGCCAGGACCTGCATGGAGCGATGCTTGATCTCATGTGGGAGAACCACTTCAGCTCCGTAGACGAGGAAGAATGGTGTCTTGCCCGTCAGCTTGGTCGTGGTGGTGTGGATGGACCACAACACGGACTGGAGCTCGTCGGGCCAGCTCCTGCCGCAGGCCTCGAGCTTCTTCTTGAAGGTCCTTGCTTTGAGGCTTCTCAAGACTTCTGTGTTGGCGCGCTCGGCCTGGCCGTTGCTCCTGAGGTGCGCTACTAAAGCGTAGCATATCTGCATTCCAAGGTTAGTATAGTATGTTTTGAAAAGGTTGCTAGTGAACTGTGAGCCATTGTCGGTGATGATGCAATTAGGAACCCCAAACCGGCTCACAAGGCCCTTGATGAACTTGACGCCCGACCCGGCTGGGATGGTGTAGACGGCTTCTACTTCCGCCCACTTGGTGAACTTGTCGATGGCGACGTAGAGGTAGAGGTAGCCCCCTGGCGCTCAAGGAAATGGCCCCAAGATGTCCAGCCCCCAGACTGCGAACGACCACGTAAGCGGGATGGTACGGAGGCCTTGCACAGGCTGGTGGATCTGCTTGGCATGGAACTAGCAGGCTTCGTAGGAGCGCACCAACTCGGTGGCGTCGTTGAGTGCCGTGGGCCAATAGAACCCACTGCGGAACACCTTGCCCATGAGGGTGTGTGATGAAGAGTGGTGTCCGCAGTCCCCACCATGTATGGACGCCAGCAACTCAAGCCCCTGCTCCCTAGAGATGCATCGCAAGGAAACGTCATTGTGCCTTTTGCGGTACAGCTCACCGTCCTAGATGTAGTACGCGATGGCCTGGCAAGCCACACGCTCAGCATCCTGTTCCTTCTCCGGCAGGGTCCCCTAAAGCAGGTACATTTTGAACTCCTCGGTTCAGCACCCCTCCCGAGGCTCGAGTGCGAGGAGCAGGCGGACCCCTGAGGTTGGGCCGCAGGCTGGGGTGCCTGTTACTGGGGCTCGGAGCAGGTCCTCCTGAGGTGGTGCTGGTGCCGCAACGGGGGGAGCCACCGATGGCTTGAAGATCCGTTCTTCAAATACTCCTAGCTCCTGAGGTAGCCGCCGGGATGCCCTCTTGGCAATGTCGTCCGCCTCGTTGTTCGTGCCTCGTGGCACGTGCTACAATTCCAAGCCCAAGAATCGTTTCTCCATTTTGCGTACCTCTTCCAAATATGCTTCCATGTGCTCGTCCTTGGGTACATACTCTTCATTGGAGAAGTTGATGAGGAGGTGGGAGTCGCCCCTAATGGTGAGACACTTCACTCCTAGAACCGCTGCGGCCCTGAGGCCGGTGAGTAGGCCTTCATATTTTGCGATGTTGTTGGAGACCTTTTCGCCCTGCTGGAAACAGAGTTGTACAACATAGTAGAGCTTGTCCTTGGCGGGTGAGATGAGGACGGCTCTAGCCCCCGCGCTCTGTTGCGCGAACGCATCGTCGAAGTACATGATCCACCCGTCTGGTGCCTCGTCGCCGGGTGAGAGGGAGCGATCCTCGCACACTCCACGGTCAGGGACGTTGGTCCATTCTGCCATGAAATATGTGAGGGCCGCACCCTTGATGACCCTAATGGTGCTGAACTCGAGCTGGAACGCCTCAAGCTCAATGTTCCACTCTGCGACCCTCCCAGCGGTGTTAGGGCTCTAGAGTACCCTCTCAAGTGGGTAGGCTGAAACGACCTTGATGGGGTGACCCTGGAAGTAGTGGCGCAGCTTTCGGGAGGCGACAGGGAGCACGAGCAAAAGCTTTTGGGGCATGGGGTAGCGCGCTCGTGCCTCCCGTAGCACCGTGCTGACGAAGTAGACTGGATGCTCGACGAGGGAGGAGGTATTGGTGAGGTCTTGTGTCTCTTGAGAGTGCCGACCTTCAGGGGTCTCATCGCCTGTCGCATCAGCCGCGGCCTCGTGAGCCTTAGCCTCAGGAGCCCCTCCGGATGTAGCTTTGGCTTGAGCCTCAGGAGGGATGTTGGCTGTCAGGTCAGCAGAAGCCTTAGGCTCACCATCCTGAGGCTGTTGCGCCTCGCTTGGTGACAAGGCGCCGTACTGAGGGTCCTTGATCGGACGCTCTTCCCTTAGCGCCATGAGAGCGGCGCTGGCGGAATGAGGGGTGGCAGCCAAGTAGAGCACCAAGGGCTCGAGAGGGCGCAACACCACTGAGGGAGTCCTGGATTAGGGGGTGTCCGGATGGCCGGACTATGACCTTTGGCCGGACTCCCGGACTATGAAGATACAAGATTGAAGACTTCGTCCCGTGTCTGGATGGGACTTTCCTTGGCATGGAAGGCAAGCTTGGCGATACGATATGTAGATCTCCTCCCATTGTAACCGACTCTATGTAACCCTAGCCCTCTCCGGTGTCTATATAAACCGAAGAGTTTTAGTCCATAGGACGAACAACAATCATACCATAGGCTAGCTTCTAGGGTTTAGCCTCTCTGATCTCGTGGTAGATCAACTCTTGTACTACCCATATCATCAATATTAATCAAGCAGGAGTAGGGTTTTACCTCCATCGAGAGGGCCCGAACCTGGGTAAAAACATCGTGCCCCTTGTCTCCTGTTACCATCTGCCTAGACGCACAGTTCGGGACCCCCTACCCGAGATCCGCCGGTTTTGACACCGACATTGGTGCTTTCATTGAGAGTTCCTCTGTGTCGTCACCTTCAGGAAGGATGCCGCACCCCGTCTTTAAAGACGGCGCTGTTGCTAAAGGAGCTTTGGCTGTCGGCCAAACTCTCCGACTAGGCGGTTTTCTAATGACCGCATGTTCGGTCGCCGCGCCGATGATGACTTCTCGGGTCATCGAAAGCAATCTCCACGTCAACTCGGAACTTGCCGAGCAGTTAGATCCGATGGAGCTCTCTTCCTTAAACGAGCTCTTGGATCGCATCGCCGCCCTAAGAGTCGCTACAGACTACGATCAAATTGGGCTTAAACCCGATCCGAGAGAGAATGACTCTCCCCAGGTCACCCACCATGTCGAAGTGGTGGAGGAACAATGCGGCGAATCTTCACCCATCCTAACGACCAGATGTGTCCGGATTCCTGATCCCTCCAAGCCGGACACCCGCGGAGGGGAGGACGTCACTCAAACCCTGAACCTAAAGTCAAGCAGCGGGCCTGATTCATTGGATAATGTCCAAGAACCCAAGCTTCTGAGTTCGGAAATTTTTTGGCCCCTGAATCTCAGATTGGGCGAGGTCCCGGATCTAGCTCCACCCGCCCACCCAAATATAAGGGATCTATCCCAAATTCGGCAAGAGCCCAGAGAAACAGTACACCATTACTGGGCCAGATTCCTCCTGGTTATGAACAGGATAAAGGACTGCTGCGAGGGGGATGCAATTTCATTCTTTTGCAACAACTGCACGGACATCGGAATCCTCAACGCCATAAGTCACCGTGAAATTACACGCTTCGCCGACTTGGCATCCATAGTACGAAAGTACTATGCGACAGAAAGCGTTCGGGAAACCGAAACAAAATTCTGGGACAACTCGACCTGAATACAATCCCAGTCCGAAACAAAAGGGCGCATTATTTCCAGGCACCCGGGCCAAACAACAAAAATCAAAAACCCTCTATAGGGTATGGAACCGTACTGGAGGGATGGCTCAATGGACCCTGTAAAATTCATAGTACAGAGGGCGCCACACCAACTCATAGCCTTAGAGCATGTTGGATACTCCGGCAGGTGGCCAGAAGTGGCGAGGAGCTTCTAACTCCAGAATCCGCAGAGCACCACCCCAGGAACGCCAGTACGGTATCAACAGTCTTCGAGACTTTTGCATCAAACAATGCGAGGAAACGAACGCTCCGTAGCCTTACCGAAGTCTACCAGGTAGCGACAATAAACCCATGGAGTGACATGGCCATTACCTTTAATGCCAGTGACGAACCTAAATTCGGGACAGCCCGAGCACCAGCCGCACTGGTCCTCAGTCCGATAGTGGACGACTTTCGGCTTACCAAGGTACTCATGGACGGTGGCAGCGGATTGAACCTCATTTATGAGGAAACCCTAAGAAAAATGGAAATAGACTGGAGCCGCATTGAGCGAAGCAACACAACCTTTAGAGGAATAATCCCAAGTCAGGAAGCATGCTGTACACGAAAAATCACACTGGATGTGGTGTTCGGCACGCCGGATAATTATAGATCCGAGGAGGTCACATTTCAAGTGGCCCCATTCAGCAATAGATACCACGCTCTGTTAGGGCGAGAGGCATTCACAATTTTTCAAGCTATACCCATTACGGGTACATGAAGCTCAAAATGCCCGGACCCAACGGAATCATCACTCTTGCTAGCGATCCGGACATAGCGCTTCACGCCGAAAACAAGACAGTCGCACTGGCCCTCGAGGCATTATCCGAAGCCCTAGCGGCTGAGGAACTAACTGTGTTGCGCTCCACGGTGGACAGGGACAACGTGATACTCGACAAAAGATCCAAGTCCACCTCCTTCAAGCCGGCAGACGAAATAGTCAAGTTCCAAGTCCATCCAACAGACACTACAAAAATGGCCTCCATCGGGGCACAACTAAACCCCGATGTAGACGCCGCACTAAGAGAATTCCTACGTGAAAATTGGGACATTTTTGCCTGGCACCCCTCAGACATGCCAGGAATCCCACGCAGGCTGGCCGAGCACAGCCTGAACATCCTAAAAGGATTCAAGCCTGTTAAGCAGGCTCTTTGGCGTTTCTCCGAACCTAAGAGACAAGCCATGGGAGAGGAGCTAGCCAAACTATTGGAAGCCGGATTCATCAGAGATATAAAACATCCGGACTGGCTAGCAAACCTAGTGATGGTACCAAAGAAGGACAAATCCTAGCGCTTATGCGTCGATTTCAAAGACCTCAACAAAGCCTGCCCAAAGGATCCCTTCCCCTCCCCCGCATTGATGAAATCATCGATGCCACCGCATGACTCGATTCATTGTGTTTCCTCGACGCATACTCTGGCTACCACAAAATCAAGATGGCAGAGTCAGACCAAGCCGCAACGGCATTCATCACCCCATACGGCCCATTCTACTTCAACACAATGCCCTTTGGGCTCAAAAATGCTGACGCAACATATCAGTGCATGATTCAGACATGTCTGGCCAACCAGATCAGCAAAATGGTTGAAGCATATGTGGATGATGTGGTCGTCAAAACCAAGCATGTCGAAACTCTAGTAGCGACTTGAGGCTCACGTTCGATAACCTCCGAACATACGACATTAGGCTTAACCTGGAAAAATGCGTTTTCGGCATACCAGCCGGAAAGCTCTTGGGCTTCATCGTATCCGGTAGAGGAATTGAAGCAAACCCAGCCAAGATCTGAGCTCTGTCACAATTGGATATTCCAAAAGATCTCAAGCAAATACAAAAATTGACTGGATGCATGGCGGCTCTAAGCCGCTTCATCTCCCGCTTGGAGGAAAAGGCATTACCCCCTTACTGCCTCCTCCGGCGCACCGAACACTTCGAGTGGACGGATGCCGCCACGGCCGGACTCGAAGAAATAAAATCCATACTGGCAACAAACCCAGTCCTGGCCATGCCTAACATCAGCGAACCAATGTTGTTATACATCGCGGCAACTCACCAAGTTGTAAGCGCAGTCCTCGTCGTCGAACGAGAAACGGACAGACACAAATTCCCGGTCCAGAAACCAGTCTACTACGTGTCCACTGTCCTCACTCCATGCAAGTCCCGGTACCCGCATTACCAAAAGATAGCATACGCAGTGTTCATGGCATCCCGGAAGCTACGACACTACTTTCAAGAGTGTTCAATAATAGTAGCCTCCGAAGTACCTCTTAATGATATCATCAACAACCGCGACGCAACGGGCCGGATTGCCAAATGGGCCATTGAGCTCCTCCTGTTCGACATAACCTATAAGCCATGGCGAGCCATCAAGTCGCAAGCCTTGGCCGACTTTTTCACTGAATGGACTGAAGCCGAACTCCCTAAAGAGTACGGCACATATTCCAGCTAGATCATGCACTTCGACGGCTCCAAAATGCTGGCGGGTCTGGGGGCTGGCGTCGTTCTGACGTCCGCAACAGGAGATACAGTCCAATATGTACTCCAGATAATGTATACGGACTCCAACAATGCAGCCGAATACGAGGCCCTTCTACATGGACTCCGGATGGCAGTCTCCATGGGCATTCAACACCTAGAGGTGCGTGGGGATTCAAACCTCGCAATATCTCAAATAAACGGAGACTTTGATGCCAAAGATCCGAAAATGGCAGCTTATCGCAACGACGTCCTAAATATGTCAGCTCGGTTCAAAGGGCTTGAATTTCACTACATTGCCCGGGAAAACAATCAGACAGCAGACGTCTTGGCATGCATCGGCGCAAAGCGCGATGTAGTCCCCCCCCAACATTTTCTTGGAAAGGCTATTCAAGCCATCCGTATAGTGGGAAGGGAATCCGGAAATTACAATCCGAACCTAGCCGCACCACCCGAAATCAAACATTCTGACGCAACAGAAGACTCCGCCAACGAGGTAACACCCTCAGCCCACGTAATAATGGCAGTAATTGCCCCGTGGACAGAACCATTCTTAGCCTACTTCACTAGGCAGGAACTTCCTGAGGACCAAAATGAGGCACGCTGCATAGTACGGCGATCTAAAGCCTATAAAGTCCATGAAGGAGAGCTTTACAAGGAAAGCACCACCGGAGTCCTTCAAACGTGTATCTCCGAAGAGGAAGGGCGGAACCTTCTGGATGAAATTCATGCCGGACTCGGCGGGCACCATGCCGCAGCCCGGGCCCTTGTAAGCAAGGCCTTCCATACTGGATTTTATTGGCCTACGGCTCGAGCAGATGCTCAGGACTTAGTCCAGCGATGCGTTGGTTGCCAATTATTTGCTAATCAAAGCCACATGCCACCTACCTCCCTCTAAACTATACCCATTACCTGGCCTTTTGTGGTCTGGGGGCTTGACATGGTTGGACCCCTTAAAGGGGGAACCCACAAGCAAAAATATCTACTGGTCATGGTGGACAAATTCACCAAATGGATAGAGGCCAAACCTGTCAAGACGGTCGAATCCGGACCGGTGATAGACTTCATATCAGGGGTTGTGCACCATTACGGCATCCCCCACAACATCATCATGGACAACGGCACAAACTTTACGGCTGACGAGGTTAAACTCTGGTGCAAAAACATGGGCATCAAGCTCGACTACGCTTTAGTCTATCACCCACAAACTAACGGTCAAGTCGAACAAGCCAATGGTCTAATCATGAGCGGCATCAAATCCAGATTAGTGCGATCCCTCAAGGAATCTAACACGCACTGGGTAGAGGAGCTTGACTCCGTACTCTGGGGGCTGCGGACCACGCCGAATCACACCACCGGATTCACACCATTCTTTATGGTATATGGTGCAGAGGCAGTCCTGCCCTACGACATAAGTCATGACTCACCTCGCGTGCGCATGTACGAAGAAAGAGAAGCCGAGCTCGATCGAGAGGACAGTTTGGACGCATTGGAGGAGGAGCGCGACGTGGCAAAAGCCCGTTCCACATTCTATCAACAACAGGCTCGAAGATATCAAAGCAGAGAAGTACGGGCCAAAACTTACAATGTTGGCGAACTAGTTCTACGCCTGCCGGACAAGAAAAAGGACAAACTCAAGCCCAAATGGGAAGGTCCCTTCGTAATCGACCAAGTCCTGACTGGTGGAGCATACCGTCTGCGAAATGCATCGGACAACCGACTTGAGCCGAACCCATGGAACGCAGCATGCCTACGAAGATTCTACGCCTAGCATCAGACTCTATGTTCGTCGCCTTCCTCTATCTTTTTTTACACATTAGCTGCCTTATATTTCTCTCCTTCTCCCTCCCTTTTTCTTACAAGCCTTTAAGGGCTCGCTTGTGCATTCTTCGCACATAATTGACGCGCTACCCGCGCTCATTATACCTGGGGGCTTCTTTATCAGAAGCTTGTATACACGGGCCTCATGCCCAACACATGTGTCACACTTCCACATGTACCTTTTATTCACCATTATATGCATCGATATGACTTAAGTTTTGGCCAAGCTGGGTTGCCTGGCTCCTGTGCTTACCCCTACGTTCCTGATTGTTCAGCTAGGTGGTAAAGGGAGCACCTCTGCGATTGTTACTGCCGGGTTAGCCGGATGTGTACCTCAGACTGGGTGAAGCCGAAAGCTAGCGTTCTTAAGGGAATATTTGGTCAGTGAACTAAAAGATGATTTTTCACTTGTTTATTTATCTGCCCCCAGATGCTTTTCTGCTTTTTTTTCACAGTCCGGACATGCACTTTAGGGCATGCCTCCCAGGGAAAGGAACCCCTAACGGAACTATTCTCCCTGGAACATGTTTCTTACTAACCATGTAATATAGCATAACTAGTCGGGCACTTGTCTGCTAAAGCACTAATGACCCCTATGCCTGGTCTCCACGCATGCCCCGGTTCATGCATAACCGAGAGGGTATTCGGACACACTCCAGACTATCGGGTCCGGAGGTTGAAGCGAAAAGGTCCGCAATGACAAACGATCTACAATCCATCTAGAAGGCATTTTACATGTCATTTTAAATTACATAGTTAATTTGACTGGGTATATTCTTCTTCAATACCATCCAACAGGCTGTCTAATTTACAGTCCTGTTGGGAATACTTTGCGGCCAGCTTTACCTGGCCGTACACTAAACTGACAGGGATCTCCTTCCCGTTGGGCCCCACAGGTCCGACCTCGGCCATATGGTTTGGGTCAGCCTTCATGTACCGCGTCTTCACCATGGCCCAAGCCTCCCTGGCGCCTTGACGGCAAGCCAATATCTTCCATAATCGGAAGCGCTGCCGTGCTCCCTTCAGCTTCTCTGCAAGCTCTCCAAGGCCTTCGGGCATGGAGAGGGATGGCCACAAAGCTTGGACGACGCCTTGCATCGCCTGCCGAACTCGTTCGTGCAGTTACGATAGCTCGAGAAGAAGGTTACCTGTAGAATCGGGCATTTCCTCTGCAGGCCGACCTGTCAGCATATCTACAGACATAACTCTGTCAATCGACTTCCTCGCCGAACTCTTTTTCGAAGATTCGTTCAAGCACTTACTAAAAATACCGCGTCGAAGTCGCCGATTCTCCTTTACGGAATCCGATAGCTGAGCACGAACATCCTTTAGTTCCTCACCCAGCTGGGTATTGGTATCTTGAAGCTTGTTCTTCTCTTGCCTCACCCTCGTAAGCATGCTCTCGCCGGCCTTTAACTGGCGCAAGAGTTGTTGCTTGTCCGGATCCACTCTGGCCCCATCTGCACTATTATTGTCAGAATTACACACATGCCGCGCTTCACAACATACTTATCTTTCGAAGCATATATTACCAGAGGGGGTCCACTTGGCATTCTCTGAAGCGGCTAGTGTGGCCTCAAGTTGGGCCTTGCACTCTTCCAGCTCCTGGGACAGTTGCGTATTCTTTTTTGTAAGATCCTGCATAACAAATGATCCTTAAATCAGTTATTTTAACTGTTTCAAGTCTCGGGGGCTACTGACATATATAACCATCAGATTTACTCACCCGTATGTCTTTTACATACTGCTCAATGGCTCTGGCTAGACCATTTTGAGCGGCACGGAGGTACGCATCTCCCGTATTAAAGGCGTCCAATGCCTCTTGGGAAAAACATGCGTCACGAAGAACAGTCCGGCGACGCCTGTGGTTCATGGCACTCTCCACCTCTGAATTGGTGGCCGATAGCCCGTCCATGTCCTCTGTCGGAGGAGCGTCCGGTGTGCGCCCCGTGTTCGCCTCTACTTCCAGACCCAGCCTTGAAGCCTGGTCGGTGGATATAGTCCGGCGGGCGCTTTTTTTCCTGAAGAGAGCATGAACGTTAGTATGCCTTGAAGGCATAAACCCTGGGCATTAAAGTCGCATGCCGTACCGTTGCGCCGGCGTCTCGATCTGGTCCACACTTCTTTTTAGCCCGCCAGGCCTCAATGGCCCTTGTTGGCTAGCCATCGCGGGCTCGGCCCTCCGCCTCAAGGATTTCCCCTGCAAAAAACGCCATTGGTATACGACGGTCAAAAATAAGCATGGATGGATCCTCTTGAAAGTACTGGGACTTCGGTCTCGGTTACCTTTGAGGCTGGAAGTAGTCCGGGATAATCGGCCGTAATGGCCACTAAGGTGTTGTCCTTACTCATTTGATGAAACACCCCATCAATCAGCTCCACGCATAAGTCCGGGTCCTCTTGGGAGTCCGGGTCGAGGGACTGTTCCGGGTCATCGGGTTGTGGAGGAGGGCTGTTTATCTCCTTTACAGTCTGGCGAAGCTCCTGCGTTAAATTTGCTAGACTAAGTACTTAACTATGGGAATTTGTAAACGGATAGACAAGTGAAAGTGTTCGCTTACCCAGCTTGGAGGATTGTACATAGAGAATCCGCCCCGTGGGTTGACATGGAGGAATTCCTCCTCTTCTCCCTTGTACAAAGCGGATAAGATCTTCGTTAGAGTGGCAGCCGAATCCGTCCCCTTGCGGCTGCACTGGGTGGCGTCGTCCTCCCCGTTGAAATCCCACATGGGGTGGCCTCTGTACTGAAGCGGCTGCACCCCCCGCGTAATGCATGTGGCCATGACTTCAGTCATGGTCAGTCCGGAATGAGCTAACAACCTTATCCGGCTCATCAGGTAAAGGACGTCAGCTCAGGCGTTTCTTTAAGGGGGCATTATTGAACTCAGGGAGGCCGATCCGCACAGGGTCCGGCAGAGGGACGTCGTCTATATAAAACCATTCTGAAGGCCAGTCCTCGGACACCTTCATTGGGGTTCCGGATAGATATCCGGTCCCGGCGACGCGCCATAATTCGGCTCCGCCCACTTGATAAATCGACCCCTCCTGAGAGCGGGGCACGAGGCAGAATAACCTCTTCCATAGCGTGAAATGGGCCTCGATGCCCAAAAACAGCTCGCAAAGGGCCACGAAGCCCGCAATATGCAGTATGGATGCAGGCGTGAGGTGGTGTAGCTGGAGGCCATAGAACTCCAGTAACCCCCGTAGAAACGGATGAATTGGAAATCCGAGCCCTCTTATCAAATAAGGGACAAAGCATACCCGCTCTCCTTTGGAGGGATTGGGGACGCTCTCCTCCTGTTCTCCGCCACTATAGGTAGCAAGCCCGGCTCGAACTGGGACCATGTACGCTGGGGGGAGGAGCCCTTTGGTTTGAAGCGCTACTAGCTCGCTGTGCGGGACGGAACACCTCTCCCAATCTCCGGGCCGAGGGCTGGAGGGGCGAGAGGAGGAGCTGCATTGACCGGCCATGGTAGAATGGATCTTTGTGGAATGCGCTCCGATGGATGCTCGCGGAGGGAAGATGGTGTGATTTCAGATCTAAAATCCCCGTCTCTTTTATAGGTGGCCCCTTTGTGCAGCTAAGGGGGTAAATGACAAAAAGAACCCCTGTCTTTTCACATTCTTTTGACACGTGGAAAATGGCCATTATTGGGCGCGGAAGCCGAGGAGCGTGAGATTCATCAGAAGCCGGACACTATTCGACAGGTATATGGGATTTGGAGAAGAACCCGCCTTGCAATGCCGAAGACAAATCTGCGCGCCGGACTCATCGTTATTGAAGCCTGGTTCAGGGGCTACTGAGGGAGTCCTGGATTAGGGGGTGTCCGGATGGCCGGACTATGACCTTTGGCCGGACTCCCGGACTATGAAGATACAAGATTGAAGACTTTGTCCCGTGTCCGGATGGGACTTTCCTTGACGTGGAAGGCAAGCTTGGCAATACGATATGTAGATCTCCTCCCATTGTAACCGACTCTGTGTAACCCTAGCCCTCTCCGGTGTCTATATAAACCGGAGAGTTTTAGTCCATAGGACGAACAACAATCATACCATAGGCTAGCTTCTAGGGTTTAGCCTATCTGATCTCGTGGTAGATCAACTCTTGTACTACCCATATCATCAATATTAATCAAGCATGAGTAGGGTTTTACCTCCATCGAGAGGGCCCGAACCTGGCTAAAAACATTGTGCCCCTTGTCTCTTGTTACCATCCGCCTAGACGCACAGTTCGGGACCCCCTACCCGAGATCCGCCGGTTTTGACACCGACAACCACCATTACCGGCGGGCTGGTTAGGTATCTTTTGAGGTCTTGGAAGGCCGCGTCAGCTTCAGGGGTCCACTCAAATGGCCCCTTCCTCTTCATTAGCTTGAAGAACGGGAGGGCGCGTTCCCCCATCTTGGAGATGAAGCGCCCCAGCGAGGTCACGCAGCCCGCCAACTTCCCCATCTCCTTGAGCGTCTGTGGCGGGGTCATGTTTTCTATGGAATTGACTTTCTCCAAGTTGGCCTTGATTCCCCCGTGCGACACTAGGAACCCCAGCAGCTTGCTAGAGGGGACCCCGAACACGCACTTCTTGGGATTGAGCCGCAGGTCCACCTTGCATAGCTGGCAAATGTTTCCTTCAGATCTTCGATTAGGGTCTTCGCCTCCCGAGACTTCACCACTATGTCACCAATGTAAGCCTTAGCGTTTCTCCCGAGATACCGGCCTAGGGCAATGTGCATTAGCCACCGGAAGGTTGCCCCAGCATTATGCAATCCGAAAGGCATGCAGGTGTAGCAGTACACCTCATAGGGAGTTAGGAACCCCGTCTTCTCTACATCTTGCACAACCATCTTGATATGGTGGTAGCCCGAGAAGGCGTCCAAAAAGCACAGCAGGTCGCACTCGGCGGCGGAGTCGACGATCTGGTCGATGCGTGGGAACGGGAAGGGATCCTAAGGGCAAGCCTGGTTGAGGTTGGTGAAGTCGACGCACATGCGCTCCTTCCCCCTTTCTTGGGGACGATGACTGGGTTCGCCAGCCACTCTGGGTACCGCACCTCCCGAATGACACCGTCATCCTGCATCTTGTGGGTTTCTTGGATGATGAACACCTGCTTCTCGGTGGACTGTCGTCGGGGCTTCTACTTCACTGGGCGCACATTTGGGCACACCCTCAGGTGGTGCTCAATTATTCCCCTTGGGATCCCGACCAGGTCCTTGGGCTCCCATGCGAACACTTCCTTGTTGGAGCGCAAGAAGCTGACTAACGCTTTCTCTTGGTCCTGGGGGAGGCTAGCTCATATGGTGAAGGTGGCGCGTCCTCATTACCTGACACTTGCTTCGTTTCGGCTCGGTCTTGGGAAAACAACTGATTTCTTGGCTAGCGCTGCCTCCGGAGCCTCAGGGGCCCCTTTCTCTCTTGATTGCACAGACACTGCAGTCCTAAAGGCGAGCTTGAGGGCATGCAACGCGTCCTTGGTGTCTCCTGCCACCCGAGGACATCGCTGCTGCCTGGCATCTTCATGAGGTTTTAGGCTGGATGAGTTGCCGCCATGAACTTGGCCAGGGCTAGGTACCCAAGTATGGAGTTGTATGGCAGGTCGATCCGGGCGATGTCGAAGTCGACGAGCTCGGTGTGGTAGTTGTCGCGGATCCCGAAAGTGGCGGGAAGGCGGATTTGCCCCAGGGGCTGGTAGAACCGTTGCCGACCCCGGAGAAGGGCTTGGTGGGGCGGAGTCGACCGTGGGGCACGTGAAGCAAGCTGAATGCCTCCCCGGAGAGCATGTTTAGGCCGGCTCTGCCGTCGACGAGGGTCGTGGTGACCGCCACGTTGCAGATGGTGGGGGTGCAGAGTAGCGGGAGCATGCCTGCTCCTGCGGCGGTAGCGGGGTGATCTTCTAGGCTGAAGGTGAGGTCGGCGTTGGGCGCCGCCCAGCCCCCGAGAGCCCCCGGCTGCACTTGGGTGGCACCCACCTGGCGGTAGAACTGCTTGATGTGGTGGTCGGAGGGTGGTGCCTGCGAGCCACCCAGGAGAGTCGCGACGGCGGGAGGCGCCGGTGCCGCGAAGTGCGTGATGAAGAGGCCACGCAGCTCCTCCCAGGAGGACACAGAAGACTCCGGCAAGCTGAGCAGCCAGGTGCGTGGCTCGCCCATGAGGGCCATGGGGAGCCAGTTGGCAATCACCTTGTCATCCCTGCCAGCTGCCCAAACTGCCTCCTCGTACGCCTGGAGGAAACCAGTCGGATCCGCCGCGCCGTCGTAGCGGGGCGGCATCTCTGGCCTGAACTTGGGTGGCCACTGCACCTGCTGCAAGGCGGGGGTGAAAGCACGGAGACACATGGCTCCTCCAAAGGTGCGCGACGGCTCAGTCGACGGAGGAGCGCCCGCCATTGGAGCCGGCAACGGAATGTGACAGACGAAGAGGCGGATCTCCGACGCACCCCTACCCGGCACGCCAAATGTCGGATTTCGGGTTCCGCAAACCCTTGAGAGGTTTGAACTCTGGGGTGCATGTAGAGATCTCAACCTACCCAGCCTACCAACTTGCAAACCTCGCAGCCTAGCGCGTCGAGCTCGAAGGGAAAGAGAGACACAGTAGTTTATCGAGGTCCGGGCCACCTTGCGGTGTAAAACCCTACTCCTGCTTTGTGGTGGATTTGCCTCGAGGGGCTAAGGAAGAACTAGTATAGTGGGAGAACACCCTCAGGAGGTGTGTTCTTGAGCTCGGGTGAGCTGGTGAGGGTGGAAGGGATTCGATCCCTCTGTCTCGCTTTTGTGTGTTCGCCCCTCTCCATGGTGGTGACTAGGTCCTCTTTATAGTGGCCTTGGTCCTCTTCCCAAATGTAGGCGAGAAGGGGTCCCACAACGGCCAAATTCGAAGGGAGACAACAAGTACATCCTATCCTAACTAAAGTGGTCTTCGCTTGCAAAAGCCTCCGGTCGTGACGCTGCAGTGGGCTCGGCGATGACCTCCGTCCTGCTGTCCTCTCGGTCTTGGTCTTGTTGCACCAAAATGGAAACCTTTGGTTGATTCCTTGGGACTCTGCATATGCTACTTTCCTCCCTTGCACTAAAGAGGAAACTGGTACTATGCGCTCGCCTGGCGCTTGCCTGGCCTTGGTCGTCATGTCTCACGTCAGCCGAACCTCGTGAGGTGCACCTTGCATAGAAATCTCTGCTCCTCGGGAGCCATCCTGAGGGGGCCGATCCCCTTGGAGGTCTTGGTGTCGTCTGCCTCGCGAGGCTTGGCCCCTCGCGAGGGTCTTGAGTTGTTTATGCTGAAGATGGGCCATACCAGGACATCGATGGAGCCACGCTATGGGCTGCAGGCAGGCAGGTCTAGGTACCCCGTATCCAGAACACGACAGTGGCCCGGCCGGAAATATTGAGAAACTTGGTTTTTTAATTCATGTAAATCCAAAACACATCTGAAAATCATGAAACTTGGCATGGTGTCATGACATGGCACCAACATGCTGTGGTATATTTTTGGCCGAATTGGGACAAGCTTTGGTATAAGCTTCTTATAAACCGAAGCTTCTCTCAAGAAGGCTCATGGTTCTAAGAGGGAACATGTCACCTACGTGTGCGAAATGACATACACTGCCTTCTCCTGCCTTAGTTTTTTTACACAGGCAGATTAGACCAAATAGAAGTATCGTGTTAAATTTTGGAATTATTTTGGGTTCATTTGGTCTTTTTTATACATTAATTGAATTTCTGGGCATTTAATGTGCATAATTCAAATTTGAACTACAAGCACATGCTCCAGTGCACCAAAGTTGGTTGAAAAATCACATGTGTGTCCATGGGTGAATTTGTAGGTCCCATGCAAGAAATTGGAATGGAATTCAAACATCTGGGCATCGTGCCTTTGCTGGAAATATTGGGAAACTTGGTTTTTTTAATTCCTATGAATCCAAAACACGCGTGAAAATCATGAAACTTGGCATGGTGTCATGACATGGCACCAACATGCTGTGGTAATTTTTTTGGCCGAATTGGTACAAGCTTTGGTGTAAGCTTCTTGCAAACCGGAGCTTCTCTCAATAAGGCTCGTGGTTCCGAGAGGGAACGTGTCACCTCCATGTGCAGAATGACATACACTGCCTTCTCTCGCCTTATTTTTTTTACATAGGCAGATTAGACCGAATAGAAGTATCATGCTAAATTTTGGAATTATTCCGGGTTCGTTTGGCCTTTTTTATACATTAATTGAATTCATGGTAATTTAATGTGCATAATTCAAATTTGAACTACAAGCACATGCTCCAGTGCACCAAAGTTGGTTGAAAAATCACATGTGTGTCCTTGGGTGAATTTGTAGGTCCCATGCAAGAAATGGGAATGGAATTCAAACATCTGGGCATCATGCCTTGGCTGGAAATATTGAGAAACTTGGTTTTTTAATTCCTATAAATCCAAAACACGCCTGAAAATCATGAAACTTGGCATGGTGTCATGACATGGCACCAACATGCTGTGGTAATTTTTTGGCCGAATTTGGACAAGCTTTGGTATAAGCTTCTTGCAAACCGGAGATTCTCTCAAGACGCCCATGGTTCCGAGAGGGAGCATGTCACCTCCGTGTGCGAAACGACATACACTTCCTTCTCCTGCCTTGATTTTTTTACAGAGGCAACTTAGACCAAATAGGAGTTTCATGCTAAATTTCGGAATTATTCTGGGTTTGTTTCACCTTTTTATACATTAATTGATTTTCCAGGCATTTAATGCACATAATTCAATTTGAAGTACAAGCACATGCTCTAGTGCGCAAAAGTTAGTTGGAAAATCATTTATGTGTACTTGGGCGAACTTCTAGGTCCCATGGAAGAAGTGGGAATGGAATTCAAATAACTGGGCGTCTTGGCTTGGTCAGAAACATAGTGAAACTTGGTTTTAAAATTCCTGTAAATCCAAAACTAGCATGAAAATCATGAAACTTGGCATGGTGTCATGACATGGCACCAACATGTGGTGGTAAGTTTTCTGTCCGATTTGTGAAGGTGCGCACATTAACAATCAAAAAAGTCATTTTGGAACAAGTGCTATCACGTTACAAATCGGAAACACAAGTATTATTGAAATTGTGGGCGTTCTACTTACCAGTTATGTGCCGCCATGCGTCACCCTTTTTAATTGGCTAGGAGGTGCCTTGAGGGGTAGCTATTTGAGTACGTGAGGCGTGCGATCAGACCCCTGTGTGTGCTCATCGGGAGGATTGCCCTTTGACCTCTATATGCTGCCCACCTCCCTCCCAACATTTCCAGTAATGACGCCCAAGCCCCTGTTTCATGGCATGGCTATGTCTCACTCGACTGAGATTTAAGAGAGAAAAAACAAAATCTAAAAAGAAAGTTTTGCACAGATCTTTATATAAGATCCGACAGACCTATATAGCATCAACTACGACTTATAGCAAGACATGAATATAAGGACGATGACAGTGGATAATAATTGTCTTACATATTTAGGAAGATAATTAAAAAAGGCACATGCGGCAACGCCCAAAATACACAAGGGCAAAAGAAGAAGGAAGACAACGATCTGGCTCGCTGATCTCTACTTTCTTGATGCGTTGCTACAGGCTGCGGGAACTAGTGTCCGTGCCGAGCGGTGATGAGCTCTTTCATGTCCTCAAGACGCCGCTTGAGAGCATCCACAAATTCCACCACCGGCCTTTGGCGCTCGATGCAGAGCATGTCATTCTCTTCCATAAGTTTGTTGACGATGACGCCAGTCCTCTTCAACACAACAGTGGTCTCCTCCTGCTGCTCGACACTTCCGATGATCTTCCCCCTCAGCAGGTCGTGCTCGGCCCAGAGCTTCTCATTGCCCTTTCTTAGTTGCCGGATGACCCCAATATCCTGTTCAAATGAGGCTTTCATGTCATCTTGCAACCTTGCCCAGCTGGAGATCTGATCCATCTGGCTATGGACGATCGCACACATGCACCTGTAAGATTCCTCGCCTGCCCACGAGACATTTTCCCAGGACGCCGCAACACGGGAGGACATCTTTGCTGCATTCGCGATGCGGCGGGACATCTCTGCTACTTCCGCGGCACGACTGGACCAGTCTGCTACATCGACAATGCGGTGCGACCTCCGTGCTACTTCGGTGGTGCGGCGGGACCTCTATACTACTACAGCCGCACGGCGGGACATGTCAGCTGCTTTCACGGCGAGGCGGGACATCTCTCGTGCTTCCGCTTCCATGATCGCCTCTCCCTAGTGGCAAACTCTCGACCCAAAACTCACACTGGCCATGGCAGACACAAGGGAACGATGTTGAATGACTTGTTTGTTTTTGTGGATGAGGAGTTGAGGAGGAATGTGCAGTCATCTTGGAGTAGTAGTATTATAACCGAGTACTAATATGCTCCTAAGTGCGAAACCGTTTAGGTTTTGAACGGTTGAACAGGTTGCAATTAAATATAGCAGGGTAGTAATTTGGAATGTGATGGGATGCATGCTCAAAATTTATTGACGGTTCTATAATTTCTAAGTGCGGCACAATTCTCGGACGGCGTAACATGGGCACGCTTTCTCGGCCGCATACATGGCGTTTGCACCATAGGGTGCACCGCAATAGGCAATGTCAGCACATGTCTTGTTCCAACAATCGTGCATGCTCGTTATTACCATCGCGCACGCTTATTTTAATTAGAATGTGTGCCCGTCTAGCACACACACGTTAATTTGTCTAAATGTTTCTGTCTATTGTGGCTAATCGCAAACAGTTCACCCGTGTGAAGTGTATGCCATCAATTACAGACACTTTAATCTGGCTGACCATTTCTGTTCTGTTGCCTAATCTCAAACAGTTAATCCTTTTGAATCTTATGCCCACAATCGCACACACCTTTATCTAGCTACCCATTTCTGTTGTTCCGCCTCATCACAAATAGTTAATCCGAGTGAACTGTATGCCGTATATCGCAGACACCTTCATCTGGCTACCCGTTTATGTTCTTCTTCCTCATTGCAAATAGTTAATTGAACTGAACCGTATGCTCTACATCGCACATGCAACTAAAATAGTGACCGTGTTTGATGGCTCAGCCATTGTAAACTTTTTGCATCTTTTTTGACGGTTTTTACATCACCGTTTGCGACTAATGCATCACACATAGTTTTTTCAAAGGGTCTCTGATCATAGTGTCGCATTAGCAGCATCCTGTAATAGTCATTATGCTATTTAATACCCCTTTAATCTTGAGCATGATTATGATTTGTGAGTAGTTACTTTTGTTCTTGAGGTCACATAAGAAATCTTGTTGCAAGTAATCATGTGAACTTGACATGTGTTCGATATTTTGATGATATGTATGTTGTGATTCCCTTAGTAGTGTCATGTGAACGTTGACTACATGGCACTTCACCTTATTAGGGCCTAAGGGAATGAATTGTGGAGTAGCTATTAGATGGTGGGTTGCTAGAGTGACAAAAGCTAAACCCTAGTTTATGTGCTACTTCGCAACGGACTAATTTGGATGCAAAAGTTTAATGCCATGGTTTGATTTTATCTTAATACTTTTCTCGTAGTTGCGGATGCTTGCGAGGGGGTTAATCATAAGTAGGAGGTTTGTTCAAGTAAGAACGACACCTAAGCACCAGTCCACCCACATATCAAATTATCAAAGTAGCGAACACGAACCAAACCAATATGATGAAAGTGACTAGATGAAATTCCCGTGTACCCTCAAGAACGCTTTGCTTATCATAAGAGACCGTTTTGGCCTGTCATTTGCCACAAAAGGATTGGGCTACCTTGCCTCGCTTTATTTACTATTACCATTACTTGCTCATTACAAATTATCTTGCTATCAAATTCCTGTTACCAACTATTTCAGTGCGTGCAGAAAGTACCTTGCTGAAAACCACTTGTCATTTCCTTCTTCTCCTTGTTGGGTTCGACACGCTTACTTGTTGAAATGACTATGATTGATCCCCTATACTTGTGGGTCATCAAGGCTCTTTTCTTGCACCGTGGCCGGGGAGTGAAGCGCTCTTGGTAAGTGGAAAGCGGTAAGGAAAAATTATTACTACGTGCTGAAATTTATTGTCACTTGTTACTATGGAGAACCATCCTTTGAGGGGTTTGTTAGGGGTATCTTCACCTCGTATGGAACCACAATTAGTTGCCCCTCAACCTACTGCACCTACTGAAAATACTAGTTATGAAATTCCTCCGGGTATGATAGAACAATTACTAGCTAATCCTTATGCAGGAGATGGAACTGAACATCCTAATATGCACTTGATACATGTGGATGAAATTTGTGGATTATTTAAGCTTGCAGGTCTATTCGGAGATGAAGCTAAGAAGAAGCTTTTCCCTTTATCTTTGAAGGGAAAGGCATTGACATGTGATAACCCACAAGTATAGGGGATCAATTGTAGCCTCTTTCGATAAGTAAGAGTGTCGAACCCAATGAGGAGCTAAAGGTAGAACAAATATTCCCTCAAGTTCTATCGACCACCGATACAACTCTACGTATGCTTATTGTTCGCTTTACCTAAACGAAGTATAAAACTAGAAAGACTTTGTAGGTGTTGTTGGATAGCTTTGCAAGACAATAAAGAGCACGTAAATAAAAGCTAGGGGCTGTTTAGATAAAGAAGCAATAAAGTTAGTATAGCGAGTGTGGAAAAGTGGTGGTAGGAGTTGTGAAATTGTCCCTAAGCAATTGACTATTTACTAGACCGATAGCAAGTTTTATGTGGGAGAGGCATAAGCTAACATACTTTCTCTTCTTGGATCATATGCACTTATGATTGAAACTCTAGCAAGCATCCGCAACTACTAAAGACCATTAAGGTAAAACCCGACCATAGCATTAAAGTATCAAGTCCTCTTTATTCCCATACACCATGACCCACTTAATCGTGTTTGTGTTTCAGTCACTCACGCAACACAGAAAATAAGCAAACCATGAACATATTGCAAACCCTATAGCGGGGATCCCTCACGCTTGCGCGACACGGAGAGCACCATAAGACAACAACATAAGCACAAGCAAATTAAACCAATCATAGCAATTCACCAATTACCGATAGGACAACAAAAATCTACTCAGACATCATAGGATGGCAACACATCATTGGATAATAATATGAAGGATAAAGCACCATGTTCAAGTAGAGGGTACAACGGGTTGCGGGAGAGTGGACCGCTGAATATAGATGGGGGAAGGTGATGTAGATGTTGGTGAAGAAGACAGCGGTGTTGGTGTAGATCGCGGTGATGATGATGGCCCCCGGCGGTGTTCCGGCGCCACCGGAAGCGAGGAGGAGAGAGATCCCCCCTTCTTATTCTTCTTCCTTGACCTTCTACCTAGATGGGACAAGGATTTCCCCTCTGGTCCATGGTCTCCATGGCGTGGGAGGGGCGAGAGCCCCTTCGAGATTGGATCTGTCTCTCTGTCTCTCTCTGTTTCTGCGTTCCCTGGCTCTGCCCTTTCACCGTTTCTTATATATCTGGAGATCCATAAATCCAATTGGATTGAAACCTTTGCCACGATTTTTCCCCGAAAATTAGCTTTCTTGCGGCAAAAGAAGAGGATCAACCGCCTTACGAGGTGCCCACGAGGGTCAGGGGCGCTATAGGTGTCAAAACCGGCGGATCTCGGGTAGGGGGTCCCGAACTGTGCATCTAAGGCTAATGGTAACAGGAGGCGGGGGACACAATGTTTACCTAGGTTCGGGCCCTCTCGATGGAGGTAATACCCTACTTCCTGCTTGATTGATCTTGATGATATGAGTATTACAAGAGTTGATCTACCACGAGATCGTAGAGGCTTAACCCTAGAAGCTAGCCTATGATTATGATTGTTGTTGTCCTACGGACTAAACCCTCCGGTTTATATAGACATCGGAGAGGGCTAGGGTTACACAGAGTCGGTTACAGAGAAGCAGATCTACATATCCTAATTGCCAAGATTGCCTTCCACGCAAAGGAGAGTCCCATCAGGACACGGGGCGAAGTCTTCAATCTTGTATCTTCATAGTCCAACAGTCCGACAAAAGTATATAGTCCGGCTGTCCGAGGACCCCCTAATCCAGGACTCCCTCAGTAGCCCCTGAACCAGGCTTCAATGACGATGAGTCCGGTGTGCAGATTGTCTTAGGCATTGCAAGGCGGGTTCCTTCTCCAAATACTCCATAGAAGATTTTGAACACAAGGATCGTGTCCGGCTCTCCAAAACAAATTCCATATACCAGCGTAGAGAGCACAATATTCCACAAATCTAATCTGCTGACAACTTTTCATAACGTGACATCACGCCATGGCCCGGTCATTATTCGAACCGTTTTCCAACCCGCTACCGCACATATCGCGAGGCGATCTTATTGGCACATCTTGTCAAAGCAGAGATCGTGTCCCCTTATCACGGGATTCTCATTAATACGGGTGTGGGTAACCCAACCGCACCATCAATGCAGCGCTTGGGGAATAAGCGAGTTTACCGGGCAAGTGGGGATGCGCACAGTTTCTACCGCCTTTATAAAGAGATAATGATTCTTCTTTTTCACCCACGCCTTCTTCCTCCCCTACTCATCCATTCTCGCACGCACGAGCTCCAGCGCCCAAGTTCTCACCTTCTCCGTAAAGCCATTCCAAACATGTCCGGGGCGGGAGGCAAGTGGATGGTCTCCTCCATTACGGAGGAGGACATTACGAAGCTCCGGGAAGCCGGATACCTGGCCGCAAACATCGCGCACCGGCTCCCGGACGCAGGGCAGATCGTCCCTACTCCGGAACCCCATGAGAGGGTTGGATTCCTTGCTCACTTCATCCACAGACTGGGATTCCCCCTCCACCCATTTGTCCGCGGGCTCATGTTTTACTACGGGCTGGACTTCCATGATCTCGCCCCCAATTTCATCCTCAACATCTCGGCGTTTATCATCGTGTGCGAGGCCTTCCTCCACATTACGCCCCACTTCGTCCTATGGCTGAAGACCTTCAACGTGAAGCCGAAGGTGGTGGTCGGCCAGCAAGCGGAGTGCGGAGGCACCATGGTGGGCAAGATGCCCAATGTCACCTGGCCTGAAGGCTCCTATGTGGAGACTGTGAAGGGGTGGCAATCGGGGTGGTTCTACATAACCGAGCGCATGACACCAACTGGGCGGCGGTCCCCGAATTTCCATCCGGCGTCCCCATGCGGCTCACCTCCTGGAAGAGGAAGGTCTTAGCCTGGGGCTCATCGATGGAGCTGACCGGACTTCAGACCTGCATCAAAAATATGATAGGCAAGAAAATCAAACTTGTCAACGTGGTCCAGGTCATGCTCATCCGCCGGATCCTTCCATGTCAGAGACGGGCTTACAATATGTGGGAGTTCAACCCGGCCGAACACCAGATGCTGCGAGAGCTCTTTGACACAACGCACGAAGATGTCTGGAAGGTGCTGTTCAAGGCTACCGAGGTACCACCGCCGATAGCCGAAGATCGCGGACTCAACGCAAAGTGCTCCACCAATTCGGTAAGTTTTTATATTTTGCAAGTTGTGCTTTTCCCTAGTATATTCACGGGAGGAATCCAATCCTCCATGCCAATTTAATAGGACTGGGTAGTGGTAGCGGAGTGGATTGACTGTCCGGCTCCACTACACGAAGATCAAGCATCGCCTCTCTTAACTGAGATGCTGTTCCTGGTGCCCTATGAGGTGATGGAGAAGAAGGCCAAGAAGAAGGTACGGGGACCAGGAAAGGTCTCCGGTGCAAGGTTGTATCGGACTCATCGTCTGAATACACCGAGGCGCACTCCTCCAACAAAAACGAGGAGGAGGAAGAGGAAATCCCTCCCCCAACCGAGGGGGAGGGAGAAGAAAAGGAAGGTCGCCCCATCTGGGGAGGCCGAAGGATCCAAGAAAGGAAAGACCCTCCCTCTGGGCCACTCCACCACAGCCGCCTACAACGACGAGGAGTGGTTGCCCAGGGATGAGCCCCTGGCGAAGTCGTAAGTATTCGGACACCATGATACTTTTTGCTTTATTGCTTTTTATCATGCCAAACACATTCGTGCAGTCCGGCCAAAGCCCACATCGACGTATCTTCTTCGGATGGGTCTCTGGGCCTATCGGAGATGAACAACGAGTCACTCCCGACGGCTTCCTCCCCCTGGCCTGCGGACGACACCGAGGTGTTGTCTCAGAGGATACTGGACCAGGGGGAGTCTGTTATGGAGACGCCCCAAGGTGAAATCCCAGACGCCGGGCACATGGGAGGGAAGACCCCCATGGACTCCGATAACGGGGGCCGCAGCCGGACTGACCCCCAGCCGGATACTGCTCCGGAACCCCCAGTGGTTCCGGATTCAGGCAGGCAGCCTCTCTCAAAGGGGGGCGCGCCGCCTGTGCCGATGACCTCTGTCCATCCAGAGGCATCGAACAACTTGCTGGAAGCGCTTCGCGACGCTTCCATTGACGAAGAGCACCGCACCATCATGGGTGCGGTGACCGAGAAGGTCCGGTCCACCAAAAGAGGATTGACCAAAGCCTGCGCGAGCCTCCTAACAGGCTTTGAGGTAAGTAATAAATTGTAAGAAAATATCACATTATAGACAGTAGCCCCTGATGCTCTGTTTGGCGTTCGAAAAGAAAGGCTGAACAGAGGATCAAATAACATCCGCAGGAGTCTAACAGAAAATGTCCATGTGAAGAAGCAGGCGTTACTGCTGGCCGCTGCCGCTCGTACTGTGGAGGTCTCTGGACTGAAGCAGGACCTGGAGCGGACCAAAGGAGAGCTCAGCCTCGTGAAGAGGCAGCTCAAGGAGAACAAAGGTACATAGTACCCCGTCAGTATATTGATAAAGAAAAAATGGTTTAAGCTCACAGAAATGTCATGAACTTTAATAGGGGCCACGACCAAAGTGGCGGCCCTTAAGAAGGTGCTGACTGAGGCCAAAGACAAAGCACCCAAGGAGCGCACCGAGCGTGAAAAGCAAGAGGCCCGGGTCGACGAGGTCCAGCAAGAGCTCTGGGATTTCGTCAAAAAATACGAGTCCTTGGAGCGTGACTCTAAGACGCGAGAGTCCGAGCTTGCGGAGGCCCTCTAGAGCGCACAAGATGCCAAGGCCGAAGCCCAAAAGGCCATCCAGGAGGTTCATGCAGCCAAGAATATTGCGGCAGGTAAGGCTTTCAATATGCAAAGCAAGCATGTGAAGGAGGCATTCCTTTTACTTACCTGAATTTGGAGCTCTCTAGGAGCATTCGCAGATCTGCCGCGTAGCATATCTGATGTCGCAGAGTTCTATCGAGCTGAAGAAGGGAGCTCGACGGAGAAGTTGTTCTGGTCCCAGTATATTTGGGCCGAACAGCCGATGCCCTTGAGCGACCAGCTGAAGCAACTGGTCGAACTGCACAAGGCGGCCGAACTGGCCATGACTGACCTCATAGTCCGGATGTGGCTGCCGAGCCCCTGCCTGACAGCTACTTTGGTCTGGTGAAGCGGCTTGTGAATGCCTGCCCGAGGCTTGAAGTCATAAAACGGTCAGTCTATATTGAAGGTGCACGCATGGCCTTCGCCCGCGCGAAAGTGCACTGGGCGAAGATGGATGCCGAGAAGTTGATGATGGAGGGGCCACCAGAAGGCAAGGAACATCGCCGTCCCGAAAAGTATTATGACAGTGTCCTGAAGGGCTCCCGCCTTGTGGCGAAGCAATGTTCGAAGGATGTAATATTTGTGTGAATGTACTCATTTGATCCTATAATATGAAAACAAGTTCTTTTGCGTAATATGATGCTTGTTGGTTTAAAATATTATCTTCTGTGCGGCTATTTATAAAATCTGAGAGTTGGCTAGTCGTCGGCTTCTGCCCCCATGTAACTACTACTGGGGTGTTCGGGATAAATCTAAACACTCTTTATCCAAATTTTTGGTCCTTTAAGGAGGTGTTTAGTGCAGCGAACAAGGCAATCGGACTATACGGCTTTATCACTCTCACTTAGACATAGAAGTCTATAATTTTAAATTTTGGCGTAGCCCCTAGTATTCGGAAAGCCAAACTTGGGGCGCTATACACGCCTAAATCGGACAAGGCCGATTCCTCGCCCAAAGCGGAAAATTCTTTAAGGATTTGAGACCTCTCGAACAGCGACCAGCTCTCGCCGCATCGTGACAGTCAGTTTTCGGCTTTCTCTACTAAGGTGCTCGTCCGGAAGAACCGGGACACAATCATAGTAGTTCTCCCTGTGCTACCTTAGCCGATATAGCAGAACGTAAGGTATCAAAACATGGGAGCCGGGCAAACCCAACTATTGACCCAAGACATGATTCGGAGCTAATGCATATAATGCTATAAGTTTGGGGTGCCGCACTGTCGAAAGTGTTCGGACTTTTCTTGCCGTGTTATGGGGTACACTGAAGCCCCTGGCGAGCTGATCGTACCAAAATGTACGGGAGCTATTTGTAATGAATAAACAGTCAAGGAAAAGATAAAGAAATGTAATAATAAGCTGACGATGTACACTATTTTCCCTTGTTATAATAATAAGTCGAGGCGTATGTATACAAGTAATGCGATAAGCAAAATAGGATTATTTGACATGTCCTAACCAAGATCGAGTTGCGTGTGGGTATGTAAAACAGGTATAGTGATCGTTATCAGAGACCACCTGGGGATTCCCTTGTACGTCAAAGCTTTTTGCCTCCTTGGTTTTTCTGTCCCTTAATGGGTCCGATACTCAGATTATCGGAAGAGCCTCGAAAAGAGAAGGACCTGAAAGAAAGAAAAGGCTGAAGGTGTATGGGTCTTGTGACGGTTAAGCCGTATTTTGGACCGCGTTGTGGCTATTCCTCCGCCTATGCCCATGGTATTTTAAGTGCGTAATTATGTACGCGCGGCTCAAATTTCGTCGCTTGACCGGAACTAGGACGGAGGCCGAATTGCTAGGCAAGCTCTGGACGTGCCGGACGATCCTTTTGCAGAGTACTTCGGACTCGCTTGGCGGTGTCCGGGGGCTTTGTTGCCGAATTGGATATCTGCCTAAAAAGGCTGCTCTATACTTTTGTTGCGAGGGCCGCAGTGTGCTCCTCTGTACGGAGGGAGAGCTCTGTGTTTCCATTGACTGCTATAACCCCGCGAGGTCCTGGCATCTTGAGCTTGAGGTAGGCATAATGCGGTATCCGAGTAGTGCGTGATAGCCACCGCAGAAGGGGACGATATCGAAGATTAACTCCTCGCTTCGGAAGTTGTCCGGAGATCCGAAGACTACTTCCAGTGTGATTGAGCCCGTGCAACAGGCCTGTACACCTGGTATGACACCTTTAAAGGTGGTTTTGGTGGGTTTGATCCTTGAGGGATCGATGCCCATTTTACGCACTGTATCTGGATAGAGCAGGTTCACGCTGTTGCCACCGTCCATGAGGACTCGTGTGAGGTGGAATTCGTCAATGATGGGGTCGAGGACCAATGCGGCCGAACCGCCATGACGGATACTGGTAGGATGGTCCCTACGATCAAAGGTGATCGGACAAGAAGACCATGGATTGAACTTTCGGGCGACTGGCTCCATCGCGTAGACGTCCCTTAGTGCGCGCTTCCGCTCCCGCTTGGGAATGTGGGTGGCATATATCATGTTTACCGTTTTCATTTGGCGAGTAAATTTCTTCTGTCCTCCTGTGTTCGGCAGCCGGGGCCCCTCATCGTCATCACTATGCGTCCCCTTTTCCTTGTGTTCGGCATTTAACTTGTCGGCCTGTTTAAACACCCAACATTCTCTGTTGGTGTGGTTGGCTGGTTTATCGGGGGTGCCGTGAATTTGACACGAGCGATCGATTATGTGGTCCAGATTGGACGGCCTCGAATTGTTTCTTTTGAATGCCTTTTTCCGCTGACCAGACTTAGAGCCGCTGAATCCGGCATTGACTGTTGTCTTCGGTGTTGTCACCATTGTTGCGACGCTTGTGTCTGTTGCGTCGGGGCTTGCTGTTGTTTTCTCTGGCATCTGAAGTGCCAGGATTTCTTGATGTGCTGTTGCTGCCAGCCAGCCAGCTGTCCTCGCCCGCACAAAAGCAGGTCATGAGTGTCGTGAGGGCTGCCATGGACTTCGGCTTCTCTTGGCCGAGGTGTCAGGTGAGCCCCTCGTCGTGGATGTTATGCTTAAATGCTGCTAGGGCTTCTGCGTCCGGACAGTCAACAATTTGGTTCTTTTTAGTTAGGAACCAAGTCCAGAATTTCCTGGCTGACTCTCCGGGCTGTTGGGTTATGTGACTTAAGTCATCAGCATCCGGTGGTCGCACATAAGTGCCCTGGAAGTTGTCAAGGAATGCGTCTTCCAGGTTCTCCCAACTGCCAATGGAGTTTGCCGGCAGGCTATTCAGCCAATGCCGAGCCGGTCCCTTGAGTTTTAGTGGGAGGTACTTGATGGCGTGTAGATCATCGCCGTGGGCCATGTGAATGTGGAGAAGGAAATCTTCAATCCATACCACGGGGTCTGTTGTACCATCGTATGATTCAATATTCACGGGTTTAAACCCTTCTGGGAATTCATGATCCATTACTTCGTCAGTGAAGCATAGGGGGTGTGCGACGCCTCTGTGTCGGGCTATATCACGACACCGTTCAAATGAGTCTGATCTGTTGTATTCAGCCCGGCCGGATTTGTTTTTAGTATATCCAGCGTGACAGTCGTCGTCTCGCATTGGGGCGTGCCCCCGTGATCCGTAGATCGATCTTGACTATCCTGCTTTGTTTTCCAATATGTCTTGCAGGTCTTGCGTGTAGCCTCGGGCCTTGGTGTTTTTGTTTGATTGGCGACGAGGTGCAGGTTGGTGTTCAGGCTGATACGCCGCTTTGTCTCGGCCATGAGGTGGTCGGTAAGCCGTATCTTGCGTTGGTAGTGTAGGGTTTAATGCCTCCTCCTCGAGTTGACCTAGCAACCTGCGCTTTGGGTAACTTTTGGTTGGGCGCTCGAGTCCGTATTGCTCGGCTACCAGGACCTCAGTCCATCTATCAGTTAGCAAATCTTGATCAGCTTGAAGCTGCTGCTACTTTTTCTTTAGGCTTTTGCAGTGGCTATAAGCCGACGCTTGAAGCGCTCCCGCTCTACGAGATCCTCCCGCACGATGAATTCTTCGTTGCCGAGGCTCACCTCGTCTTCGGAGAGGGGCATGTAATTATCATCCTCCAAGTCTCCATCCATTGCCTGTTCATGAGGGCTAACTTGCCCATTGAGGGAGTCCTGGATTAGGGGGTGTCCGGATGGCCGGACTGAGACCTTAGGCTGGACTCCCGGACTATGAAGATACAAGATTGAAGACTCCGTCCCGTGTCCGGATGGGACTTTCCTTGGCGTGGAAGGCAGGCTTGGCGATACGATATGAAGATCTCCTCCCATTGTAACCGACTCTGTGTAACCCTAGCCCTCTCCATTGTCTATATAAACCGGAGAGTTTTAGTCCGTAGGAAAAACAACAATCATACCATAGGCTAGATTCTAGGGTTTAGCCACTCCGATCTCGTGGTAGATCTACTCTTGTACTACCCATATCATCGATATTAATCAAGCAGGAGTAGGGTTTTACCTCCATCGAGAGGGCCCGAACCTGGGTAAAAACATCGTGTCCCTTGTCTCCTGTTACCATCCAGCTAGACGCACAGTTCGGGACCCCCTACCCGAGATCCGCCGGTTTTGACACCGACATTGGTGCTTTCGTTGAGTTCCTCTGTGTCGTCGCCTTTAGGCCCGATGGCTTCTTCGCTCGTCAATCGCGATGCGGTCCGGGATGAGACTTTTCTCCCCGGACAGATCTTCGTATTCGGTGGCTTCGCACTGCGGGCCGACTCCTTCGGCCATCTGGAGCAGATCGAAAGCTACACCCTTGGCCATCAGGTCAGGTTTGGAAGCTTAAACTACACGGCCGACATCCGCGGGGACTTGATCTTCGACGGATTTGAGCCACGACCGGGCGCGCCGCACTATCACGTTGGGCATGATTTAGCTCTATCATCGGACAACGCCCAGAGCGTCGCTCAGGTGTCCGCTCCGACCATTAGCTCGGAGCCCTACGCCAGTCGGGGACGGACGGTTGGACGCCGCCCCGGAAACTGCAATCTCTATGGCGATAGAGCCGGATACCAGCCTAGTCCCTCGCAAGGCCCGTGACTCCAAGGTGCCGGACTCCGATCTGGACTCCGTAAATCCCGCACCTCTTCCGATTAAGCTCGATTGGGCTCCGGTCATGGAGTTCACCGCCGCGGATGTCTTTCAGCACCCACCTTTCGGCAACATCCTGAATTCGTTAAAGTCTCTATCTTTGTCAGGAGAGCCCTGGCCGGACTACGGCCAACACGGTTGGGATGCGGACGACGAAGAAATTCGTAGCCCACCCACCACCCACTTCGTAGCCACTGTCGACGATTTAACCGACATGCTCGACTTCGACTCCGAAGACATCGACGACATGGACGCTGATGAAGGAGACGATCAAGAACCAGTGCCTATAGGGAACTGGAAAGCCACCTCGTCATATGACATATACATGGTGGACACCCCTAAAGCGGGGGATGGGGAGGAGAAAACGGAGGATGATCCCTCCAAGAAGCAACCCAAGCGCCGACGTAAGCGGCGCCGCTCTAAGTCCTGCCAAAGCAAAAACGACGATTCCGGCAGCGGAGATAACAATACGCCGGACAGTGCCGAAGACAACGCCCTCCAGCAGGATTCAGTGCAGGAGGACGAAGGAGCCAGCCCTCATGAGAGAGCGGCCAACAAAGAGGATGAGGACGACAATTACATGCCTCCCTCCGAAGACGAGGCAAGCCTCGACGACGATGAATTCGTCGTGCCAGAGGATCCCGTCGAACAAGAGCGTTTCAAACGCAGACTCGTAGCCACGGCAAGCAGCCTCAAGAAGAAACAGCGGCAGCTTAGAGCTGACCAAGACTTGCTAGCCGACAGATGGACCGAAGTCCTGGCGGCCGAAGAGTATAAACTAGAACGCCCATCCAAGAGCTACCCGAAGCGCAGGCTGCTACCCCAACTTGAGGAGGAAGCAACTAAACCTACATCACCAGCGTACGATGCGCTCGATCGGCCACCCCGTGGCCGCGATAGAGAGGCCTTCAGGCCCTCAACCCAAGCCGTGCCCTGAGACCGCTCAAAACATAGCAGAGTACAGGGAGACGCAACAGACTTGCGAGACATCTTGGAGAATAAAGCAAGGCAAACAAGATCGATCTACGGATCGCATGGGCGCCCCGCTTCACGTGACGCTAGCCGTCACGCCGGACATAATAAGTATGGCCCGGCCGAATACAACAAACCAAGCTCGTCCGAGCTGCATCATGATATAGCCTAGTACAGGGGCGCTGCACACCCACTATGCTTCACAGACGAAGTAATGGATCATCAAATCTCCGAGGGCTTCAAACCCGTAAACATCGAATCATACGATGGCACAACAGATCCTGCGGTATGGATCGAGGATTATCTCCTTCATATCCACATGGCCCGTGGTGATGATCTACACGCCATCAAATACCTCCCACTTAAGCTTAAAGGACCAGCTCGACATTGCCTTAACAGCCTGCCAGCAGAGTCAATTAGTTGTTGGGAGGACCTGGAATCCGCATTCCTGGACAACTTCCAGGGCACGTACGTGCGACCACCAGACGCCGATGACCTAAGCCACATAATCCAGCAGCCAGAGGAATCGGCCAGACAATTCTGGACACGGTTCCTAACCAAGAAAAACCAAATAGTCGATTGTCCGGACGCCGAGGCCCTTGCAGCCTTCAGGCACAACATCCGAGACGAGTGGCTTGCCCGGGTCCTAGGACAAGAAAAGCCGAAGTCTATGGCAGCCCTCACGACACTCATGACCCGCTTCTGCGCGGGAGAAGACAGCTGGCTAGCTCGTAGCAATAACATAACCAAGAGCCCCGGCAATTCGGATACCAAGGATAACAACGGCAGGTCACACTGCAGCAAGCATAAGAGCCGCATTAACGGTGACAATACTGAAGATACGGCAGTCAATGCCGGATTCAGAGGCTCTAAACCGGGTCAGCGGAAGAAGCCATTCAAACGAAACCCTCAGGGCCCATCCAGCTTAGACCGGATACTTGATCGCTCGTGCCAGATACACGGCACCCCCAAACAGCCAGCCAATCACACCAACAGGGATTGTTGGGTGTTCAAGCAGGCAGGCAAGATAAGTGCCGAGACCAGAGACAAGGGGCTACATAGCGATGACGAGGAGGGGCCCTGGCCTCCGAACAACAAAGGACATAAGGGATTTCCCCCGCAAGTTCGGACGGTGAATATGATATACGCAACCCACATCCCCAAAAGGGAGTGGAAGCATGCTCTCAAGGACGTCTATGCGCTAGAGCCAGTCGCCCCAAAGTTCAACCCATGGTCCTCCTGCCCGATCACCTTCGATCGACGGGACCATCCCACCAGCATCCGTCACGGCGGATTCGCCGCACTGGTCCTAGACCCAATTATCGACGGATTTCACCTTACCAGAGTCCTAATGGACGGCAGCAGTAGCCTGAACCTGCTTTACCAGGACACAGTGCGAAAAATGGGCATCGATCCTTCAAAGGTGTCATACCAGGGGTAGAAGCCAGCTGTACAGGCTCGATCACACTCGAGGTGGTCTTTGGATCACCGGATAACTTCCGGAGCGAGGAGTTAATCTTCGACATAGTCCCATTCCGCAGCGGCTATCACGCCCTGCTCGGACGAACCGCATTTGCAAAATTCAATGTGGTGCCGCACTACGCATATCTCAAGCTCAAGATGCCAGGACCTCGCGGAGTCATCACGGTAAATGGAAACACCGAACGCTCTCTCCAAACGGAGGAGCACACGGCGGCCCTGGCGGCGGAATTACAGAGTGGCCTCTCAAGGCAGTTCTCCAATCCAGGCGCCAAACGTCCGTACAATGTCAAGCGAGCCCGAAGTAACCTACAACAAATCCGACTGACACGTTCCGAGCAAGCATACCAGTGCGGCCCCAACCCCAGCCCCCGCCAAACGGCGATGCTGGTACCACGCGTACATAACTACGCCTTAGAAATACCATGGGCATAAGGGGAGGGGCACAACAACGGCATGCCCAGAATGCGGCTCAACCGCACTAGGGGGCTCCCTATACCGCCGTTTTCCTTTTCACACACTTTCAGGACCCAACTATTCGGAAGGCCTATCCGGCAATACACTCGCCGAACCAACGACACAACAGCCAGGGAGGAAGCAAGCCACGCCAAAAGTCCAGGTGGTCTCTATAACGAGTTTAATACCTATATTACTTACAATCCCGTAGCTTGCCCCTGGAGGGGAATATGTCAAATACTCCCATCTCTTGCTTACCGCACTTCTTGTATCATTCTGCTTTCGCAGCAACCCTTTTTTAATAAACAATATATAGCTCCTACCTATTATTGTACTTATCTATTTTTATATACAAATATGCTCAGTCATGAAATTCTGCAACCGTACACTTTGGTACGGATAATACACCAGGGGCTTGCAACACCCCATAACATGGTGTGAGAAGACCGAACACTCTAACGAGTGCGGCACCCCGAACTTATAGCACTATATGCATCGGCTCCGAATCATGTCTTTGGTCAATAGTTGGGTTTGCCCGGCTCCCATGTTTTGGTACCTTACGTTCCGCATTGTTGGCTAAGGTAGCGCTGGGAGAACTACTGCGATTGTGCCCCAGTTGAGCTGGGTTAACACCTCAGTAGAGAAAGCTAAAACTGACTGTCATGATAGTGCGAGAGACTGGTCGCTATTCGCGAGGTTTCTTCGAGTCCTTAAAGACTTATGCCACTTTGAGCGAGGAACCGGACTTATCCGGCCTAGGCGTGGATAGCGCCCCGAACTCGGTCTTCCGAATACTAGGGGCTTCGCCGAAATTGAAAATTATAGAATTCTATGGCTAAGTGAGAGTGATAAAGCATTATAAGTCCGACGACCTGGTTCGTTGTGCTGAACGCCTCCCTAGATGGACCCAAGAATGGGAACAAGAGCGCTCAGGTTTATCCCAAACACCCCAGCACTCGTGGCATGGGGGTCGAAGCCGATGACTTGCATCTCTCAGATTTGATAAATGGCCGCACAGAAGGTAATATTTTAAATTAACAAGCGTTGCTTAATGCATATGAACAAAGCTTCAGCGTATAGGATAACAAATGCGAGTTTACTCAAAAATTACATCTTTGGAGCACTCATCCTCTATGCGGCGGGCACCCTTCAGAATGCCATTATAATACATCTCGGGTGTATGATACTCCTTGCCCGACGGTGGCACGTCTGTCAACAGCTTCTCTGCGTCTAGCTTGCCCCAGTGCACCTTAGCACGGGCAAGGGCCCGACGGGCACCTTCAATACAAACGAAGCGCTTGACGACCCCAATCCACGGACACGCGTCCACCAGCTGCCGCACCAGACCGAAGTAGCTCCCAGGCATGACTTCTTCAGGCCACAACCGAGCTATGAGGCCCTTCATGGCCTGTTCGGCCACCTTGTGGAGCTCGACCAGCTGCTTCAGCTGGTCGCTCAGGGGCACCGGATGTTCGGCCTCAGCATACTGAGACTAGAACACTTTTTCCGTCGAGCTCCCCTCTTCGGCTTGGTAGTATGCGGCGGCATCAGACACACTACGGGGCAGATCGGCGAACGCTCCTGGAGAGTTCCGGATTCGGGTAAGTAGCAGATAATTAACTTATATATTTTTGCTTTGCATAAAGAATGCCTTACCCGCCGCTATCTTCTTCATCGCCTCGATCTCCTGAAGGGCCTTCTGGGCTTCGGCCTTAGCGGTCTTGGCACTCTCAAGAGCCAAGGCAAGCTCGGACTCTCGAGTCTTCGAGTTACGCTCCAAACTCTCGTGTTTTCACACGAGAGCCTGGAGCTCTTGCCGCACCTCCGCCACCCGCGCCTCCTGCTTCTCTCGCTCGGTGCGCTCCAAGGCCGCACTCTTTTCGGCCTTCGAGACCGCCTCTTTCAGGGTCGCCACCTCGGTCGTGGCTCCTGCAACATTAATGTTGGTCCTGTTATTATTATGCAACCAAGTATTTCTATATACATTTACAGGAGGTACTATGTACCCTCTTTATCCTCGAGCTGCTTCTTGGCACAGCCGAGCTTGCTCTCGGACCGCTCGAGGCTTTCCTTCAAGGCATTGACCTCCGCAGTTAGTGCGGCAGAGGTCAGCAGCGCAGCCTGCATTCCCATATTGACATATTTCTGTTAGACTCCTGCATGTATCTTTTGAGATCCTCAGTTCGACTTTTCTTTCCGAACACCGAACTGAGCATCAGGGGCTACTGTCTATGCGGTAACATTTTTTATATATGTTTTTGAACACATACCTCAAAGCCCGTTAACAGGCTTGTGCAGGCTTCCGTCGGCCCGCTCTTGGCGGACTGAACCTTCTGAATCACCGCACTCATAACAGTGCGGTGTTCTTCGTCGATGGACGCGCCGTTAAGCGCCTCCAGCAAATTGTCCGGCGCCTCCGGGTGGACGGAAGTCACCGGCGCCGCGGGCTTTCCCTTCTTATGAAGGCGTCGCCTGTCGGACTCTGGAACCACTGATGGTTCCGGAGTAGTGTCCGGCCCGGGGCCGGACTTAGATCCCTCCGGGGCTTTACCCCCTTTGGGCTTGGAGTCCGTAAGGTCGCCTTGTGGCGCTTCCAGGACCACCTCCTCCTGGTTTTGTCCCCTACGAGACTCCACCTCAGCGTCGTCCGTAGGAAGAGGGGAGGAGGCCGTCGGAAGTGAAGCGCTATTCACATCCGACGAATTCAGAGATCCGCTCGACGAATCGCCAAGCTGAGCTCTGGGCGGACTGCATGATTAGTTTCGGTGTTAAAAGCTATCAAATAATAAAAGAGTGCAATAAGTCGTTCAGGTAGCCGGACACTTACGATTTTGCCAGGGGCTTGACCCTGGATGGCCAGTCCTCCCCGCCGTCTACGGCGTCGGGGGCATAGTCCGGCAGGAGGGTCTTCCCCTTCTTGGACCCTCCGGCTTCCCCAGTTGGGGCGGCCTTTCTCTTCTTTCCTCCCCCCGTTGGAGGGGGAGAGGCATCTTCTTCTTCCTCCTCCTCCTCGTCTTCGGAGGCGGAGGGTGCGTTGGGCCGGTCGGGCAAATCTGACGGCACCGGGCACCGGGAACTCTTTCGGGTCCCCGTGGCCTTCTCCTTGGCCTTCTTCTCCGGCACCACGTGAGGTGCCGGGACTAGTAGCTTCGCTAAGTGTGCATCTACTGGGCCTTCGGGCAAAGGGGCCGGACAGTCAAACTGTCCGGATGTCCTCTTCCAGTCCTGTCAAAGGAATGGGAGTTTAGATCCCACATAAAAATCACACTATGAAATTTGGGTATCTCGTAAGGGACTAAATGTAAGCTTACTTCGGAGGCTTGAAATTTGGCGCAGAATCCGCGATCCTCAGTGACGGGAGGGGAGACCTTGGAACTCTTAAAAAGCACATTCCAGGCGTCCTCGTGCTTCGTTTCAAAGAGCCGGGACAGAGTCTGGTGCCGGGCCGGGTCGAACTCCCACAAATTGAAGTCCCGTTGTTGACACGGGAGGATCCGGTGGAAGAGCATGACCTGGACCACGTTGACAAGCTTGACCTTCTTGGTCACCAGGTCTCGGACGCAGGTTTGGAGTCCGGTCACCTCTTCCGGATTGCCCCACGACAGGCCCGTCTCTTTCCAAGATGTGAGCCGGGTGGGGATGCCGGATCGAAATTCGGGGGCCGCTGCCCATTTAGGGTCAGGCGGCTCGGTGATATAAAACCACCCCGATTGCCACCCTTTGATGGTTTCCACGAAGGCACCCTCGAGCCAGGTGACGTTGGCTATCTTGCCCACCATGGCGCCTCCGCATTCCGCCTGTCGGCCTTGCACGACCTTCGGCTTGACGCTGAAGATCTTCAGCCATAGGCCAAAGTGGGGCTGGATGCAGAAGAAGGCCTCGCACACGACGATAAACACCGAGATATTGAGGATGAAATTCGGGGCCAGATCATGGAAGTCCAGGCCGTAGTAGAACATGAGCCCCCAGACGAACGGGTGAAGAGGAAAACCCAGTCCGCGGAGGAAATGGGGAAGAAAAACAACCCTCTCATGGGGCCTGGGGGTGGGGATGAGTTGCCCCGCATCTGGGAGCCGGTGCACAATGTCGTTAGACAAGTATCCGGCCTTCCTCAGGTTTTTGATTTGTCCCTCCGTGACGGAGGAGGCCATCCATCTACCTCCCGCTCCAGACATGGTTGGACAAGGTTGAGGTGGGAAGTGCGGGCTTGGGTGCTGGAGCTCGAGCGCGCAGGGACGGATAAGCAGAGGAGGAAGAGGGCGTGAATGGAAAGGGCGGATTCTTATCCCCTTATATGGGCGACCAAAACTACGAGCCCCCCACCGGCCTAATAAAACTCGCTTATCTCCCAAGCGCCGCGGTTAATGGTGCGGTTGGGTTACACACACCCGTATTGATGAGAATCCCGGAATAAGGGGACATGATCTCTGCTTTGACAAGACGTGCCAAGGAAACCGCCTCGCTAAACGCGCTGAGGTGGAACAATAAAATGAATAAAGAGCCTGGCTGTGGCATGATGTCACGCCACGGAATACGTCAACAGATCCGATTGATACAAATGTTATTCTCTCTACGAAGGAATGTGGGAATTATTTTGCAGAGCCGGACACTACCCTGGTGTTCAAACATCTTCTATGAAATATTCGGAGGAGGAACCCGCCTTGCAATGCCGAAGACAACTTGCGTGCCGGACTCATCGTCATTGAAGCCTGGGTCAGGGGCTACTAAGGGAGTCCTGTATTAGGGGGTGTCTGGATGGCCGGACTAAGACCTTTGGCCGGACTCCCGGACTATGAAGATACAAGATTGAAGACTCCGTCCCGTGTCCGGATGGGATTTTCCTTGGCATCGAAGGCAGGCTTGGCGATACGATATGAAGATCTCCTCCCATTGTAACCGACTCTGTGTAACCCTATCCCTCTCCGGTGTCTATATAAACCCGAGAGTTTTAGTCCGTAGGAAAAACAACAATCATACCATAGGCTAGATTCTAGGGTTTAGCCACTCCGATCTCATGGTAGATCTACTCTTGTACTACCCATATCATCGATATTAATCAAGCAGGAGTAAGGTTTTACCTCCATCGAGAGGGCCCGAACCTGGGTAAAAACATCATGTCCCTTATCTCCTGTTACCATCCGCCTAGACGCACAGTTCGGGACCCCCTACCCGAGATCCGCCGATTTTGACACCGACACCCATCCTCCCATTCGGTCTGCTCGAAGTCTGGCTGGGCGGGACTGTTTTCGTCTTCGGCATCATCTGGAGTGCTATTATCTATTGTGCCGGTATCGCTATTTTTGCTATGGCGGGGCTTAGAGCGGCGCCGATGACGCCGGTGCTTAGATTGCTTCTCAAGGGGATTATCCTCCGTTGCCTCATCGGCATCGCTTTCTTTGGGGGTGTCCACCATATATATATATCATATGATGAGGTGGCTGTCCAGCGCCCTGTGGGTGGTGGTTCTTTTTCCTCTACGGCATCGTCGTCCATACCGTCGATGTCTTTGGAGTTGAAATCAAGCATGTTAGTTAATTCGTCGGCAGTGGCTATTAAGTGGGTGGTGGATGGGAAACGAATTTCTTTATTGTCCGCTTCCCACTCAAGCCGGACATAGTCCGGCCAAGATTCTCCAGACAGGGAGAGAGATTTCAGTGAGTTTAGCATGTCGCCCAAGGGTGAGTGCTGAAAGATATCAGCGGAGGTAAACTTCATGATCAGTGCCCAATCAGATTTGATAGGTACGGATGCATATGATTCGGGTCCTATAGCCGGAGACGAGTCCGAGGGTCCGATGACACATGCCTCATCGGAGGCGAAGTCTGTGTTCGGCTCTATCGCCGATGAGTGTGCGGCCTCCATGGCGGGGTCCATCCACCTGTCCTCGGATGGCACAATCTGCTCCGGATCTAAGGCCAGGGTAGCTACAGGTGTGTTCTCCTGAACATCATCCGTACAGTCATGCTCATCGTGACTGTACGGCGCACCTGACATGGGCTCGAATCCGTCGAAGATCAAGTCTTCGCGGATGTCGGCAGTATAATTCAGGCTTCCAAACTTGACCTGATGGCCCGGGGTGTAACTATCGATCTGCTCCAGATGTCCAATCGAGTTGGCCCGCAATGCGAAGCCACCAAATACGAAGATCTGTTCGGGGAGGAAGATCTCACCCTGGATCACATCGTTGCGGATGATTGAAGGAGCCATCAAGCCTTATTGTGACGACACAGTGGAACTCTCAATGAAAGCACCAATGTTGGTGTCAAAACCGGCGGATCTCAGGTAGGGGTTCCCGAACTATGCGTCTAAGGCTAATGGTAACAGGAGGCGGGGGACACAATGTTTACCCAGGTTCGGGCCCTCTCTATGGAGGTAATACCCTACTTCCTGCTTGATTGATCTTGATGATATGAGTATTACAAGAGTTGATCTACCACGAGATCATAGAGGCTAAACCCTAGAAGCTAGCCTATGATTATGATTGTTGTTGTCCTACGGACTAAACCCTCCGGTTTATATAGACACTAGAGAGGGCTAGGGTTACACAGAGTCGGTTACAAATAAGGAGATCTACATATCCGAATTGCCAAGCTTGCCTTCCACGCAAAGGAGAGTCCCACCAGGACACGGGACAAAGTCTTCAATCTTGTATTTTCATAGTCTAACAGTCCGACCAAAGTATATAGTCCGGCTGTCCGAGGACCCCCTAATCCAGGACTCCGTTAGGCACGCCCCCTGCCTCGTGGCCCCCTCGGTCACCGTCTCGCGTTGATTTTTCTTCCCAAAAATCATAAATATTACAAAAATATTCTCCGTCCGTTTTTATCCCGTTTGGACTCTGTTTGATATGGGGTTTCTGCGAAACATAAAACATGCAACAAATAGGAACTGGCACTAGGCACTGGATCAATATGTTAGTACCAAAGATAGTATAAAAAGTTGCCAAAAGTATATGAAAGTTGAATAATATTGGCATGGAACAATCAAAAATTATAGATACGACGGAGACGTATCAGCATCCCCAGTCTTAATTCCTGCTCGTCCTCGAGTAGGTAAATGATAAAAAAAAGATAATTTTTGATGTGGAATGCTACCTAGCATAATCTTGATCATGTAATGTAATCATGGCATGAATATTAAGACACGAGTGATTCAAAGCAATAGTCTATCATTTGACATAAAAACAATAATAGTGAGGCATCCCAACAAACAATCATGCCTTTCAAAATATCAATGTTTACAGAACATTATCCCCACAAAATCATATAGTCTTCTATGCTCCTTTTTCTTAACACAAGGTACCCCTCATGCCTATCCCGGTGTCAGCCAAGCAATTGGTTCATACTTTTTAACGCGCTTCATCTTTTTCAACCTTCACCCAATACATGAGCGCAAGCCATGGATATAGCACTACATGTGGAATAGAGTATGATGGTGGGGGTTGTGTGGAGAAGACAAAAAGGGAGAAAGTCTCACATCGACGCGGCTAATCAACGGGCTATGGATATGCCCATCAATTGATGTCAATGCGAGGAGTAGAGATTGCCATGCAAAAGTTGCACTAGAGCTATAAGTGTATGAAAGCTCAAACTGAAAACTAAGTGGGTGTGCATCCAACTTGCTTGCTCATGAAGACCTCGGGCATTTGAGGAAGCACATCATCGGAATATACAAGCCAAGTTCTATAATGAAAATTCCCACTAGTATATGAAAGTGATGAATCAAGAGACTCTCTATATGGAGAACATGGTGCTGCTCTGAAGCATAAGTGTGGTAAAAGGATAGTAACATTGCCCCTTCTCCCTTTTTCTCTGATTTTTTGGTGGGCTTCTTTGGCCTCTTTTTTTATTTGGGCTTCTTTGGCCTCTTTTATTTTTCATAAAGTCCGGAGACTCATCCCGACTTGTGGGGGAATCATAGTCTCCATCATCCTTTCCTCACTGGGGCAACTCTCTAATAATGATGATCATCACACTTTTATTTACTGACAACTCAATATTACAACTCGATACTAGAATGAAAATATGACTCTATATGAGTGCCTCCGGGGGTGTACCGGGATGTGCAATGATCTAGCATAGCAATGGCATCAAAAAATGGACGAGCCATGAAAACATCATACTAGCTATCTTACGATCATGCAAAGCAATATGACAATGAATGCTCAAGTCATGTATATGATGATGATGGAAGTTGCATGGCAATATATCTCGGAATGACTATGGAAATGCCATGATAGGCAGGTATGGTGGCTGTTTTGAGGAAGATATGAGGAGGCTTATGTGTGATAGAGCGTATGGTATTACGGGGTTTGGATGCACTGGCGAAGTTTGCACCAACTCTTGAGGTGAGAAAGGGCAATGCACGGTACCGAAGAGGCTAGCAATGACGGAAGGGTGAGAGTGCGTATAATCCATGGACTCACATTAGTCATAAAGAACTCATATACTTATTGCAAAAGTTTATTAGCCCTCGAAGCAAAGTACTACTACGCATGCTCCTAGGGGGGAGGTTGGTAGGAGTTAACCATCACGCGCCCCCGACCTTCATGAAAAGATAAACAATCAAAATACAATGCGCACCAATTTGGTTACATAGTTAGGAGACCATACGTGCATGCTTCGGGAATCACAAACCTTAACACCAATATCCTTACTAAACACAACCATCTAGTAGAACCTCCCACATATTATCATTTCTATATCACAAAACTATTGCAAGGAATAAAACATATCATATTCAGTGATCTACAAGTTTTATGTTGGATTTTATGACTAACCATGTGAATGACCAATTCCTGGCATCTCTCTAAATAGATATAAGTGAAGCAAGAGAGTTTAATTCTTTCTACAAAAGATATGCCCATCCTCTAACAAATATAAGTGAAGCAAAAGAGCATTCTACAAATGGCGTTTTCTATGTGAAGAGAAACAGATAATATAGGTGAAGCACATGAAGCATTCTATAAAGCCATACTCAAAAGATTTAAGTGAAATGCAATGAGCATTCTATAAATCAACCATGGACTATCTCATACCAGCATGGTGCATAAAATAAAAGTGAAAACTAAATGCAAAAGACACTCCAAGATTTGCACATATCGCATGAACGAAACGAATCCAAAAACGTACTGATACTTGTTGAAGAAAGAGGGGATGCCTTCTGGGGCATCCCCAAGCTTAGACGCTTGAGTCTCCTTGAATATTTACTTGGGGTTCCTTGGGAATCCCCAAGCTTGAGATCTTGCCTCTCCTCCTTTTCCTCATATCGAGAACTCCTTGATCTTCGAACACTTCATCCACACAAAACTTCAACAACAAACTCAGTAAGATCCGTTAGTATAATAAAGCAAACCACTACTCTAAGTATTGTCGCAAACCAATTCATATTTTGTTTTTGCATTGTATCTACTATAATATAACTTTTCCATGGCTTAATCCACTGATAGAAAATGATAGTTTCATCAAAACAAGCAAACTATGCATCAAAAACAGAATCTTTCTTAAACAGGACAGTCTGTAGTAATCTGAACATTCACCATACTTCTGGTACTTCAAAAATTCTGCAAAAATTAGGAAAAATAAACAATTTGTATAGAAAGACAGTACAAAAAGTTTCAGAACCGTTTGACGTTCCAGTAAAAAAATGTAAAATCGTGCACTACAACCAAAGTTTCTGTCCTGCACCGCACAAACCAACAAGCAATCTAAACATCCTAAACGCAAACCTTGGCACATTATTTTTATAATACAATCGAATTGTACAATGGGGTAATTATTTTTGATGAAAAGTTTCTGTAATTAAGATTCACAAAGTTGACGTGAGCATGAACAAAGTTCAAGGAGCTCCCCCACTTCAACAATGCTTGTATTTCTCACTTTCCCTTTCCTTTTTGAAAAGTTTTGGGTTCCCCTCTTTATTTATTTTGTTTTTAGACTATATAAAAGCACTCAACAGAAATAAATGACTCTCTAAAACTTCCGGGTTGTCTCCCTGGCAGCACTTTCTTTAAAGCCATTAAGCTAGGCATATAGTGCTCAAGTAATGGATCCACCCGGATCCCAAGGTATATTGCTACCTCTTGAGCACTGCGTTGGTTTTCATTGAAGAGGAAAGGGTGATGCAGAGAAGTAGCGTAAGTATTTCCCTCAGTTTTTGAGAACCAAGGTATCAATCCAGTAGGAGGCTCCTCAAAAGTCCCATGCACCTACACAAACAAACAAGAACCTCGCAACCAACACAATAAAGGGGTTGTCAATCCCTTCACGGTAACTTGCGAAAGTGAGATCTGATAGAGATAATATGATAAGATAAGTATTTTTGGTATTTTTACGATATAGATTGGAATGTAAAAGATGCAAATAAAAGATAGACGAGAACTTATATGATAAAAGATAGACCCGGGGGCGATAGGTGTCACTAGTGGCTTCTCTCAAGATAGCATAAGTATTAGGGTGGGTGAACAAAATATTGTCGAGCAATTGATAGAAAAGCGCATAGTTATGAGATTATCTAGGCATGATCATGTATATAGGCATCACGTCCATGACAAGTAAATCGAAACGATTCTGCATGTACTACTATTACTCGACACATCGACCGACTCCTGCCTGCATCTAGAGTATTAAGTTCATAAGAACAGAGTAACGCATTAAGAAAGATGACATGATGTAGCGGGATAAACTCATGCAATATGATATAAACCCCGTCTTTTTATCCTCAATGGAAACAATACAATACGTGCCTTGCTGCCCCTGCTGTCACTGGGAAAGGACACCGCAAGATTGAACCCAAAGCTAAGCACTTCTCCCATTGCAAGAAAGATCAATCTAGTAGGCCAAACCAAACTGATAATTCGAAGAGACTTGCAAAGATAACTTGATCACACATAAAACAATTCAGAGGTGATTCAAATATTTCTCATTGATAAACTTGATCATAAACCACAATTCATCGGATCTCGAGAAACACGCCGCAAAAAGAGTTACATCGAATAGATCTCCAAGAAGAACGAGGAGAACTTTGTATTGAGATTCAAAGAGAGAGAAGAAGCCATCTAGCTAATAACTATGGACCTGAAGGTCTGTGGTAAACTACTCACAACTCATTGGAGAGGCCTTGTTGGAGATGATGTAGAGGCCCTCCATGGTCGATTCCCCCTCCGGCGGAGCGCCGGCGAAGGCTCCAAGATGGGATCTCACGGATACAGAAGGTTGCAGAGGTGGAATTAGGTTTTCGTGGTTCCCTTTGAAGTTTTCAGGGTACAGGAGTATATATAGGCAAAGGAAGTACGTCGGTTGAGGCTCGAGGGGCCCACGAGGGTGGGGAGTGCGCCCACCCCCAGGGGGAGTGCAGGGCACCCTCGTGGCCGCCTCGTTTGTTGCTTGATGCCCACTCCGAGTCTCCTGGTTGGCATTTGTTCCAAAAAGATCGCTCCCAAAGGTTTCATCCCGTTTTGACTCTGTTTGATATTCCTTTTCTTCGAAACACTGAAATAGGCAAAAAAAACAGCAATTCAGGCTAGGCCTCCGATTAGTAGGTTAGTCCCAAAATTGATATAAAAGTGTAAAGTAAAGCCCATAAACATCCAAAACTGGTAATATAATAGCACGGAACAATCAAAAATTATAGATACGTTGGAGACGTATCAAGCATCCCCAAGCTTAATTTATGCTCTTCCTCGAGTAGGTAAATGATAAAAACAAAACTTTTGATGTGGAATGCTACCTAGCATAATTCTTAATGTAATTTTCTTTATTGTGGCATGAATGTTCAGATCCAAATGATTCAAAATAAAAGTTCACATTGATATAAGAAATAGTAATACTTCAAGCATACTAACAAAGCAATCATGTCTTCTCAAAATAACATGGCTAAAGAAAGTTCATCCATACAAAATCATATAGTTTGGTCATGCTCCATTTTCGTCACGCAAGAATGCTCTCATCTTGCACACCCCCGATGACAAGCCAACCAATTGTTTCATACTTTAGCAATCTCAAACTTTTTTCAACTTTCACGCAATACATGAGCGTGAGCCATGGATATAGCACTATGGGTGGAATAGAATATTATGATGGAGGTTGTGTGGAGAAGACAAAAAAAATAAAGTCTCATGTTAACGAGGCTAATCAATGGGCTATGGAGATGTCCATCAATTTATGTCAACATGAGGAGTAGGGATTGCCATGCAACGGATGCACTAGAGCTATAAATGTATGAAAGCTCAACAAAAGAAATTAGTGGGTGTGCATCCAACTTGCTTACTCACGAAGACCTAGGGCATTTTGAGGAAGCCCATCGTTGGAATATACAAGCCAAGTTCTATAATGAAACATTCCCACTAGTATATGAAAGTGACAACAAATGAGACTCTCTATATGAAGAACATGGTGCTACTTTAAAGCACAAGTGTGGACAAAGATAGTAAGATTGTCCCCCTTTTTTGGGCCTTTTTTAATTTGGCCTTTCTCTTCTTTTTATTTGGCCTTTCTGTTTTTTAAGGGACAATGCTCTAATAATGATGATCATCACACTTCTATTTATTTACAACTCATGAGTTACAACTCAAAACTAGAACAAGATATGACTCTATATGAATGCCTCCGACGGTGTACCGGGATGGGCATTGAATCAAGAGTGACATGTATGAAAAATTATGAAGGTGGCTTTTCCACAATACGATGTCAACTACATGATCATGCAAGGCAATATGACAATGATGATGCGTGTCACGATGAACGGAACGGAGGAAAGTTGCATGGCAATATATCTCCGAATGGCTATGGAAATGCCATAATAGGTAGGTATGGTGGTTGTTTTGAGGAAGATATAAGGGGGTTTATGTGTGATAGAGCGTATTGTATCATGGGGTTTGGATGCACCGGCAAAGTTTGCACCAACTCTGAAGGTGAGAAAGGGCAATGCACGGTACCGAAGAGGCTAGCAATGATGGAAATGTAAAAGCGCGTATAATCCATGGACTCAACATTAGTCATAAAGAACTCATATACTTATTGCAAAAATCTACAAGTCATCAAAAACCAAGCACTATGCGCATGCTCCTAGGGGGATAGATTGCTAGGAAAAGACCATCGCTCGTCCCCGACCGCCACTCATAAGGATGACAATCTAATAACACCTCATGTTTCGAATTTGTACACAACGGTTACCACACGTGCATGCTACGGGACTTGCCAACTTCAACACAAGTATTCTTTAAATTCACAATTACCCAACTAGCATGACTCTAATATCACCACCTCTATATCTCAAAACAATTATCAAGCATCAAATTGATCAAAACATAAAATTCACTTCCTATGATAGTTTTTATTATACGCAACTTGGATGCCCATCATTCTAGGACCAATTTTATAACCATAGAAAATACCATGCTGTTCTAAAAGACTCTCAAAATAATATAAGTGAAGCATGAGAGATAAACAATTCCTACAAAATTAAAACACCGCCGTGCTCTAAAAAATATAAGTGAAGCACTAGAGCAAAACTATCTAGCTCAAAAGATATAAGTGAAGCACATAGAGTATTCTAATAAATTCCAAATCATGTGGATTTCTCCCAAAAGGTGTGTACAGCAAGGATTATTGTGAAAATCTAAAAAGCAAAGACTAATATCATACAAGACACTCCAAGAAAAACACATATCATGTGACGAATAAAAATATAGCTCCAAGTAAAGTTAGCAATAGACGAAGATGAAAGAGCAGATGCCTTCCGGGGCATCCCCAAGATTAGGCTTTAGGTTATCCTTGAATATCTTGGGGTGCCATGGGCATCCCCAAGCTTATGATTTTGCCACTCCTTATTCCATAGTCCATCAAATCCTTACCGAAAACTTGAAAATTTCATAACACAAAACTCAATAGGAAATCTCATAAGCTCCGTTAGTGCAAGAAAGAAAAACCACCACATAAGGTACTATAATGAACTCATTCTTTATTTATATTGGTGTTAAACCTACTGTATTCCAACTTCTCTATGGTTCATACCCCCCGATACTAGCCATAGATGCATTAAAATAAGCAAACAACACACGAAAAACAGAATATGTCAAACACAAAACAGTCTGTAGCAATCAGTAACTTTCGAATACTTCCGGAACTCTAAAAATCCTACAAAAATAGTAAGTCCTGGGAAATTTATCTATTGGTATATATCAAAAAGAATCAACACAAAATCACGTTTCTGTGATTTACTAAATTTGTTTTCGTGGGCGCAAAAGTTTCTGTTTTTCAGCAGAATCAAATTAACTATCACCGTAGGTTATCCTATAGGTTCTACTTGGCACAAACACTAATTAAAATATGAAAATACATCTAAACAGAAGCTAGATGAAATATTTATTACTAAACAGAAGCAAAAAGCAAGAAACAAAAATAAAATTGGGTTGCCTCCCAACAAGCGCTATTGTTTAACGCCCCTAGCTAGGCATAAAAGCGAGTATAGATCTAAGTAGTGCCATCTTTGGCATTCAATTCATAAGTAGCTCGCATGATAGATTCATAAGGTAATTTAAACTTCTTTCTTGGAAAGTGTTCCATGCCTTTCCTTAATGGAAATTGGAATCTAATATTCCCTTCCTTCATATCAATAATTACACCAATCGTTCTAAGGAAAGGTCTACCAAGAATAATAGGACATGAAAGATTGCAATCTATATCAAGAACGATAAAATCTACGTGCACATAATTCCTATTTGCAACAATAAGAACATCATTGATCCTTCCCATAGGTTTCTTAATGGTGGAATCCGCAAGGTGCAAGTTTAAATAGCAATCATCAAAATCATGGAAACCTAGCACATCACATAAAGTTTTCAGAATCATGGAAACACTAGCACCCAAATCACACAAAGCATAGCACTCATGATCTTTAATTTTACTTTTTATAGTAGGTACCCACTCATCATAAAGTTTTCTAGGTATAGAAACTTCCAAATTAATCTTTTCCTCATAAGATTGCATCAAGGCATCAACAATATGTTTGGTAAAAGCTTTATTTTGACTATAAGCATGAGGAGAATTCAACACGGATTGCAACAAGGAAATACAATCTATTAAAGAACAATTATCATAATTAAATTCCTTGAAATCCATAGTAGTGGGTTCAATGCTATTTAAAGTCTTGACCTCTCCAATCCCACTTTTACCAAATTTAGCATCAAGATCTAAAAACTCCGAATTATTGGGACGCCTTTTAACTAAAGTTGGCTCATCTCCAGTCCCATCATTATAAAGATTCATATTGCAAAACAAGGATTTAATAGGGGATACATCAATAACTTTTAGATCTTCATCATTATTTTCCCCTAACCCTTTTGGTTTGGCAGCCATCTTATTGACCAAGGTGGCTTGCTTATCAGAAATTTGGGCTATTGATTTTTAAAGATGAGCAATCTGAGAATTCAAACCATAAAATTCCTTAGACATATCATCAAGCTCTTTGTTCATGTACTCCATAAAGCTTTTTTGTTCTTTAAGATCTTTTCTAAAGAAACTATTATGCTCAAATTGTAACGTCATAAAGCTTCTATTGTTTTAATCAATCTCTTCCAACCTTCTAAGATGAAGGACGGTTTCTTAGTCAAAGCCATAAGGGAAAACAGGCATACCAGAAGACAAGCGAAAGAGAGAGGATATTGGGAAAGAGAGGGCAAATAAAACGGCAAGGGTGAAGTGGGGGAGAGGAAAACGAGAGGCAAATGGAAGATAATGTAATGCGAGGGAGATGAGTTTGTGATGGGTACTTGGTATGTCTTGACTTGAGCGAAGATCTCCCCGGCAATGGCACCAGAAATCCTTCTTGCTACCTCTTGAGCACTGCGTTGTTTTTCCTTGAAGAGGAAAGGGTGATGCAGCAAAGTAGCGTAAGTATTTCCCTCAATTTTTAAGAACCATGGTATCAATCCAATAGGAGACTCCTCAAAAGTCCCATGCACCTACACAAACAAACAAGAACCTCGCAACCAATGCAATAAAGGGGTTGTCAATCCCTTCGCGGTAACTTGCGAAAGTGAGATCTGATAGAGATAATATGATAAGGTAAATATTTTTGGTATTTTTATGATATAGATAGGAAAGTAAACGATGCAAGTAAAAGATAGATTAGAACTTATATGATAAAAGATAGACCCGGGGGCCATAGGTTTCACTAGTGGCTTCTCTCAAGATAAAATAAGTATTACGATGGGTGAACAAATTACTGTCGAGCAATTGATAGAAAAGCGCATAGTTATGAGATTATCTAGGCATGATCATGTATATAGGCATCACGTCCGTGACAAGTAGATCAAAACGATTCTGCATCTACTACTATTACTTGACACATCGACTGACTCGTGCCTGCATCTAGAGTATTAAGTTCATAAGAACAGAGTAACACATTAAGAAAGATGACAAGATGTAGAGGGATAAACTCATGCAATATGATATAAACCCCATCCTTTTATCCTCGATGGCAACAATACAATACGTGCCTTGTTGCCCCTGCTGTCACTGCAAAAGGACACCACAAGATTGAACCCAAAGCTAAGCACTTTTCCCATTGCAAGAAAGATCAATCTAGTAGGCCAAACCAAACTGATAATTCGAAGAGACTTGCAAAGATAACTTAATCACACATAAAAGAATTCAGAGGAGATTCAAATATTTCTCATTGATAAACTTGATCATAAACCCACAATTCATCGGATCTCGACAAACACACCGCAAAAAGAGTTACATTGAATAGATCTCCAAGAAGATCGAGGAGAACTTTGTATTGAGATTCAAAGAGAGAGAATAAGACATCTAGCTAATAACTATGGACCCGAAGGTATGTGGTAAACTACTCACAACTCATTGGAGAGGCCTTGGAGATGATGTAGAGGCCCTCCGTGGTCGATTCCCCCTCTGGCGGAGCGCCGGTGAAGGCTCCAAGATGGATCTTGCGGATATAGAAGGTCGCGGCGGTGGAATTAGGTTTTCGTGGTGCCCTTCGATGATTTCAGGGTACGGGAGTATATATAGGCGAAGGAAGTACGTCGGTTGACGCTCGAGGGGTCCACGAGGGTGGGGGGCGCGCCCACCCCTAGGGGGCACGCCGGGCACCCTCGTGGCCGCCTCGTTTGTTGCTTGATATCCACTCCAAGTCTCCTGGTTGGCATTTGTTCCAAAAAGATCGCTCCCGAAGGTTTCATCCCGTTTGGACTCTGTTTGATATTCCTTTTCTTCGAAACTGTGAAATAGGCAAAAAAACAGCAATTCGGACTGGGCCTCCGGTTAGTAGGTTAGTCCCAAAAATGATATAAAAGTATAAAGTAAAGCCCATAAACATCCAAAATAGGTAATATAATAGCATGGAACAATAAAAAATTATAGATACGTTGGAGATGTATCATATATCGAAGCCAATTTTAATTAACAATGATTTGTAATTTAGTAGTGAGCACAAAGTAACATATATAAAGCAGTAATGAAGTCTAACTCTCTTCCTATGCATCGGCATGTCATAAAAGAACAATTCATGCACACAAAGTAAGGACCAATGCATAGTATAAACAGTTTCTTGCAATTTCATAGTGTGGGAAACATAGAGAGGTGGAGATATAGTACCTCTCTCATAGTAATTGCAAGTAGGAGCAGCAAGCACATGCATATTGTATCTATCAAAATTATCATGTGCAACGGTAAAATGCAACCCATCAACATAATCCTTCATAAGAGCAAACTTCTCCGATATAGTGTAGTTTGGAGAATTCAAAAAGATAATAGGACTATCATGCGTGGGTGCAATAGCAACAATTTCATGTTTAACATAAGGAACTATAGCAAGTTCATCTCCATAAGCATCATTCATATTGGCATCTTGGCCACAAGCATAGCAAGCATCATCAAAAAGGGACATTTCAAAAGAATCAACGGGATCATATCAATTATCGTAGCAATCATCCTTCGGTAAGAACGAAGGGAAATTAAACAATGTACGGGTTGAAGAGTTACTCTCATTAGAAGGTGGGCACGGGTAGCTAATCCGCTCTTCCTCCTTTTGTTCTCCGCTCTCCTCGTCATCTTTTTCATCCAATGAGCTCACAGTTTCATCAATTTCTTCTTCCATAGACTCCTGCAAAATATTAGTCTCTTCTTGGACAGCGGAGGAGTCCTCAATATTGGTTTAACATAAGGATTAGAAGCACAATTATCATAGCAATATTTAAGTATGGCAAAAATTTCAGATTTTTAAAGAGTAGCATCATACTTTCCAATCAAAGAAGCAATTTCATAAGCACCCTTAAAAGCAACAAATTTTTCAATTTGTTGAACATCATAGTAATTATAAACACCCTTAGCATACGAAGATACGATTCCATTATCACTAAACTCACATTGGTAGGCAAGGTGTTTCTTAGGGTCTTCAGAACAACAAGTAAAATCATATATTTCACATAAATTCCAAGCATAGCATTGCAAATGATGAATTTGATCCAGTAAAAGTTTCCCTTTTTCAGATATGCGGTGTCGCACATAACAAGCATGCTCATCTAAAGATTTTCCCTCAACTAAGCTAGTTGGGGTTTCAGCACGAGCACATAGGGATCGAGGATGATCCAAGTAAAAAGCTTCAGGAGTGTGATAGATTTTGAGTGGTTCTTCAACCATTGGAGTAGTAGGTACAGCTATTTTCTTGGTATTTTGCGTTTCCTACCCATAACTAAAGATAGAAAACAACTAAGAACAACAAATAAAAATTACTTAGTGATAAAGCAAACAATCACACACGAGAATATTCACCCCACGCTATGACTCCCTGGTAACGGCGCCAGAAAAAGGTCTTGATAACCCACAAGTATAGGGGATCAATTGTAGCCTCTTTCGATAAGTAAGGGTGTCGAACCCAACGAGGAGCTAAAGGTAGATCCAATATTCCCTCAAGTTCTATTGTCCACCGTCACAACTCTACGCACGCTTAATGTTCGCTTTACCTAAAACAAGTATGAAACTAGAAAGACTTTGTAGGTGTTGTTGGATAGGTTTGCAAGATAATAAAGAGCACATAAATAAAAGCTAGGGGCTGTTTAGATAAATAAGCAATAAACTTAGTATAGCGAGTGTGGAAAAGTGGTGGTAGGAGTTGTGAAATTGTCCCTAAGAAATTGACTACTTTACTAGACCGATAGCAAGTTTTATGTGGGAGAGGCATAAGCTAACATACTTTCTCTTCTTGGATCATATGCACTTATGATTGGAACTCTAGCAAGCATCCGCAACTACTAAATATCATTAAGGTAAAACCCAACCATAGCATTAAAGTATCAAGTCCTCTTTATTCCCATACGCCATGACCCACTTATCCGTGTTTGTGTTTCAGTCACTCACGCAACACAGACAATAAGCAAACCATGAACATATTGCAAACCCTACAGCGGGGATCCCTCATGCTTGCGCGACACAAAGAGCACCATAGGACAACAACATAACCATAAGCAAATTAAACCAATCATAGCAATTCACCAGTTACCAATAGGGCAACGAAAATCTACTCAGATATCATAGGATGGCAACACATCATTGGATAATAATATGAAGCATAAAGCACCATGTTCAAGTAGAGGGTACAACGGGTTGCGGGAGAGTGGACCGCTGAATATAGATGGGGGAAGGTGATGGAGATGTTGGTGAAGATAACGACGGTGTTGGTGTAGATCGTGGTGATGATGATGGCCCCGGCGGCGTTCCGGCGCCACCGGAAGCGAGGGGGAGAGAGAGCTCCCCTTCTTCTACTTCTTCCTTGACCTTCTTCCTAGATGGAAGAAGGGTTTCCCCTCTGGTCCATGGTCTCCATGGCGTGGGAGGGGCGAGAGCCCCTCCAAGATTGGATCTGTCTCTCTGTCTCTCTCTGTTTCTGCGTTCCCTCGCTCTGCCCTTTCACCGTTTCTTATATATATGGAGATCCGTAACTCCGATTGGATTGAAACCTTCGCCACGATATTTTTCTCCGAAAATTAGCTTTCTTGCGGCAAAAGAAGAGCAGCAACCGCCTTACAGGCTGCCCACGAGGGTCAGGGGCGCGCCCCCTGCCTCGTGGCCCCCTCGGGCACCGTCTCGCGTTGATTTTTCTTTCCAAAAATCATAAATATTCCAAAAATATCCTCCGTCTGTTTTTATCCCGTTTGGACTCCGTTTGATATGGGGTTTCTGCGAAACATAAAACATGCAACAAATAGGAACTGACACTGGGAAGTGGATCAATATGTTAGTCCCAAAGATAGTATTAAAAGTTGCCAAAAGTATATGAAAGTTGAATAATATTGGCATGGAACAATCGAAAATTATAGATACGATGGAGACGTATCAACATGTTATGGGTTATGCAATGGTATTGGATCATGGAACTGGAATCGACTCAAATTGGAATTTCACCAAAAAAATTATCCTATGCATCTAGTTCAACTTGATCGGAATTACATATACAATTTTTGGCCTCGTGAAGGAGAAAGAACCACTCTATCTTGGGAGAGGCTTAACTCAATGTTATATTCATGCCCCAATCATGAGCTCTCTAGAGAAATTACCATTCTGATTTTTTATGACCGTCTTTCTCGTGATGATCAATCCATGCTCGATACCTCTTGTATTGGTTCTTTTATGAAGAAGACTATTGAATTAAGGTGGGATCTTTTATAAAGAATTAAACGCAACTCTGAAGATTGGGAACTCGATGAACGTAAAGAGTCAGGTATTAAGCTTGAGGTGTTACATCTTTTATGAATGCCGATGCTTTTCAAAAGTTTAGCACTAAATTTGGACTTGACTTTGAGATAGTAGCCTCTTTCTGTGAAGCATTTGCTACTCATGTTTATATCCCTAAGGAGAAGTGGTTTAAATATCACCCCCCCTATTAAAGAAGAAATTAAAGAATGAGTAATAGCTAAAGATGAAACTATTATTTACAATGTTGACCCAATTGTACCTACTGCTTATATTGAGAAACCACCTTTCCCTCTTAGGATAAAGGAACATGCTAAAGTTTCAACTGTGGTTCGCAAAAGTAATATTAGAGCACCTAAACCTACTGAACAATTTAAAGTAGAGCCTAGGGTTGCCATGGTTAAACATCTCCTGGTAGAAAATATTGACGGGCATGTTATTTATTTATGTGATGAAGCTGCTAGAATTGCCAAACACGATGAGAAAGATAAACATAGACATGTAGTTGGCATGCCTGTTGTCTCAGTTAAAATAGGAGATCATTGTTATCATGGTTTATGTGATTTAGGTGCTACTATGAGTGTTATTCCTTTTAGCTTATATCAAGAAATTATGATAGCACTCGCTAAAATTGAAGACATAGATGTTACTATTAAACTTGCTAATAGAGACACCATCACACCACTTGGGATTGTTAGAGATGTTGAAGTCTTGTGTGGGAAAACAAAATATCCTACTGATTTTCTTGTTCTTGGTTCCCCATAAGATGACTTCTATCCCATAATATTTGGTAGACCTTTGTTGAACACTGTCAATGCCACTATAGATTGTCATAAACAAATCGTCAATGTTAGCTTTGGTGATGAGTCTCATGATTTTCATTTCTCCAAGTTTAATAGACAACCTCATAAGACAGAATTGCCTAGTAAGGATGAAATAATTGGTCTTGCTTCTATTTCCATACCTCCTACTGATCCACTAGAACAATATTTGCTAGACCATGAAAATGATATGCATATGCATGAAAGAAACGAGATAGATAAGATCTTGTTTGAACAACGACCTATGCTTAAACACAATTTGCCTATTGAAACTCTAGGAGGTCCTCCTCCACCTAAAGGTGATCATGTGTTTGAATTAAAACAATTGCCTGACACATTGAAATATGCTTATATTGATGAGAAAAAGATATATCCTGTTATTATTAGTGCTAACCTTTCAGAACACAAAGAAGAAAGATTATTGAAAATTCTGAAGAAGCACCGAGCTGCTATTGGATATACTCTTGACAATCTTAAGGGCATTAGTCCCACTCTCTGTCAGCACAAGACTAATATGGAACCTGATGATAAACCCGTTGTTGATCATTGATGGCATTTGAAGCCTAAGATGAAAGAGGTGGTAAGAACTGGAATATTAAAACTTCTAGAAGCAGCTATAATCTATCCCATAGCTGATAGTAGATGGGTAAGTCCCGCTCATTGTGTCCCTAAGAAGGGAGGTATTACCACTACAAAAAAAGACACATCCGTGACATTTTGGGCCGAACGAATTTTTTTCTGTCATACATATGAAACTTCTATGACGATAATTGTGACAAAACCCGGTATCATCATAGATGTGGTGGGCTCCTACTTCTATGACAAAAAATCATGACAAAAAATGGGCTTTTCATCCTGGGCGGGCCGGAGACGCAGCTGCATGACATTCTTTGGGCCGTCCATGACGAAAAAAACCGTGGTAGAAGCGAGGGGGAGGAAAATTTCGGGGAGTTCCCGGTTACGGTGGGAGGTCGAGGGCCGCGCGATGCGCGTTTCTCTCGTAAGGTACGCGTGTGTGTGCGAGGCATTGGCTCTAACTGAACCCGAGCTAGGCATTGGGCTCTAACTGAACCCGAGCGATTGCACTGCAGGCTACGCGTTACTGAACCCGAGCGATCGATCGATGGCTGTTAACTGAACTCGATTGAGCGATTCCTTCGCTACTGCTGCTAACTGAAGCCGATCGATGCTGCCTCTCTGGATGAACAGTGAGCATTGCGGGGGGAGGGGGGTTTGGATGAACAGTGAGCGGTGGGAGTGGATGAACAGGACCCGTGGCGTTGCCTCTGGATGAACAAGACCCCGATCGATCGAGCCGGTTGGGGCTGGATGAACAGGACCCCGTGGAGGGCTGGATGAACAGGACGACCTCGTGGAGGGCTAGATGAATAGTAGACGGTGGAGGGGTGGATGAATAGTCGCCCGTGAAGGGGTGGTTGAATAGGAGCCCGTGGAGAGGGGTGGTTGAACAATAGCCAGTGGAGTAGCGCGTGGTGGAGGCTGGATGAATAGGAGCCCGTGGATGAACAGTCGCAGGTGGAGGCTGGAGGAGGTCGACGGTGGATGAACAGTAGCCCGTGGAGGCTGGAGGAGGTAGACGGTGGAGATGAACAGTATCCCGCAGAGTCCCGTTTTGCGGTACGCCACACCCCTCCCGATGAACAGGACCTCCGTTTTGACCGTAGTGCTCCAACACAAGTCCGTTTCGTCCGTTTTGCGGTACGTCACACCCCTCACGATCAACAGGACCCCCGTTTCGACCGTAGGAGGTCCGTTTCGTCCGTTTTGCGGAACGCCACACCCCTCCCTATCAACAGGACCCCCGTTTCGACCGTAGGAGGTCCGTTTCCTCCGTTTTGCGGTACGCCAGACCCCTCCCGATCAACAGGACCCCATTCCAAACGTAGGAGGTCCGGTTCCTCCGTTCGGCGGTATGCCAGGCCTCGTTTCCATCGCCTGTTCCGTCCAAGCCCTCCCGATGAATACGACCACACATTCCGTTCCGACCCAGCCGGTTGGCTCCCACGCGTTCCGTTGCCTCCCGATGAACACGACGCATTCGGTTGCCTCCCATGGACAGGGCGTAGACGCTGTTTCTTCGTTCCGACCCAGCCATGTACACGAGCCCTTGCCATACGTATGCGTGAGTGGGCGTTCGAGACTCCGCCCGTATGTACACATACGTGGCCATATTTTCTTTCTTGCACCCTGGCTGTCGTACGTACGTGTACATGCTACGTGCGCGCCTCTACTACGACACGTACGCGCCTCTACTACGACACGTGCGCGCCTCTACATCGACCAGTATATATGTACGTACACGTTCGCGACCAAAATGACAACGCTACGTATGCTTCGACCAGGTGGGTCCCGACTGTCAAGCACTTCCTTGCGTGCGAAGATGTAGCTGCTGGGTTCCAGTAGTCAGGGGGCGAATCGTTTTTTTGCCCGGACGCACTTCCTTGCGTGAGAAGATGTAGCCGATG
>NC_041383.1:469410016-469414208 GCF_002162155.2 Triticum dicoccoides | reverse complement strand
GGGTCCCAGCAGTCAGGGGGGCGAATCGTTTTTTTTTTTGCCCGAACGCACTTCCTTGCGTGCGAAGGTGTATCTGGTGGGTCCTAGCAGTCAGGGGGGCGAATTGTTTTTTTTGCTCGGACGCACTTCCTTGCGTGCGAAGATGAAGCTGGTGGGTCCCAGCAGTCAGGGGGAAACGTTTTTTCCGTGAAATACAGTGGCCTGTCTGGTTGGTCCCAGCTGTCAGGTGCAGGAATCATTATTTCTGTGTAATAAGGAGGCACTTCCTTGCTGCAGCCGTGGACCCAGCTGTCAGCCTCTCCACGTATAGTCCACGTCCGATGGAAGTCGTTCCTTGACCACGTTGACCAGGCCGCACCGAGAGCACCACGGCGGTGGACGACGACGAGGCCTAGGAAGGGGACGACGCGGAGCCGAGGAAGACACGGCAGTGGAAGCCCGCGCAGAGAGGAGTATGAGGGTTCACTGGTTCGGCTGCGGTGTGAGCCTGCCGTCGCCGCAGGTCCTAGCCAGCGGTGGGAATAGTAGGGGGCAGTGAGGCCTCCGCGGCAGCACAGCCGGCCACGGGAGGCAGGAGCATGCGGCACGACCGGTGCTGCTTTGGGCGGCTGGAGCAAGAAGACCAGAGGTTGAAGAAGCACTACGGCCGTTGGATGGACATCGTACGGTCACTGGAGCTAGAATCATGCATATTGACTAAGTTGACAAAGCCCTCCGTCCCCGTCAACTTAGTAGGCCCACAAGTCAGCCTGCCACTATACTGGGTCCCAGCTAACAGGGGGAGTATTCATTTTTTTGTGCGTAATAAGGAGGCACTTCCTTGCGTGCAAAGACATAGCTGGTGGGTCCAAGCTGTCGGCGGCAGTAACACAGTGGTCCGTCCGGTGTGTCCCTGTAGTTAGGGGCAAACGTTTTTTCGCGAAATACGGTGGCCCGTCCGGTGGGTCCCAGCAGTCAGGGGGGAACGTTTTTTTTGTGAAATATCGGTGGCCCGTCCGGTGGGTCCCTGCTGTCAGGTGGAGGAATAATTATTTTGCGTGTAATAAGAAGGCAATTCCTTGCGGCTCCCGTGGACCCAGCTGTCAGCCTCTCCACATATAGTACTCTTCCGATGGAAGTCGGTCATTGACCACATTGACCACACCGCGCCGAGAGCACCACGGCGATGGACGACGGCGAGGCCTAGGAAGGGGACGACGCGGAGCCGGGGAAGACGTGGCAGTGGATGCCCACGCTGAGAGGAGTACGAGGGTTCATTGGTTCGGCTGCGGTGTGAGGCTGACATCACCGCAAAATAACAGGGGGAGTGGGTGAGTGGAGGGATGGCCTGGCCAGCGGTGGGTGAGTGGAGGGAGGCCTCCGCGGCAGCACAGCCGGCCACGGGAGGCAGGAGCATGCGGCATGACCGGCACTGCTTTGGGCGGCTGGGCAAGAAGACCAGAGGTTGAAGAAGCACTAGAGCCATTGGATGGACATCGTTGACCACGCCGCGCCGAGAGCACCAGGGCGGTGGACGACGGCGAGGCCTACGAAGGGAACGACACGGAGCCGGGGAAGACACGGCAGTGACTGCCCACGCGGTGGAGAGTACGGGGGTTGACTGGTTTGGCTGCCGTCGCCAGAAAATAACAGGAGGTGTGGGTGAGTAGAGGGATAGACAGGCCAGGGATGCGAGTATGATGGGGCCGTGAGGCCTGCTCGGCAGCACTATCAACCACGGGAGGCGGGAGTAGGCGGTTCCGACAGCGTTGGTTTGGGCGGCTGGGGCAGGAAGATTAGAGACTGAAGAAGCACGATTGCCGTTAGATTGACATCTAAGGCTGTGACGCTGGTAGAGTCGATTGTTGACTAAGTTTCTTTTTTGAGAAACCTTGTGTACGCATGAACTTAGTAGGCCCACAAGTCAGCCTCCAAATCTGTGGCAAACAACATAAAGCCCATTTGCTATTTTTTATAATTTGCAGCCCGTTTGCTAATTCTTAAGTAATTTATTACAGCCCATTTTCTGCCCCAGGACCATGGTCAAAAAGTTCAACCTTATTTTGCATATTTCGGTGGAGTCCGAACAGTTGTAATCCCGAAATGATAAACATTTTTTAAGAACTTATTGATTTGCCACAAAAAAACGTTTTTTTTGTAATCAAATAAGACGTAGGACAATTGAGTTGGTTTAAGGGAAAACCAGTGTAAAAAAATCAGCGCTGGGTGAAAAAAAACAAAAATAAGGATGTAAATATGAAAAGGGAATTTTATGTGTTTTCAATATAATGATACATGTATATGAACTAGTAAAACTATAGGTAGAGATTAGAAAACGGATGTAGGACATGCGTTTCAAGAGGAAAATAGAACTGGGTTGTGTGTTTGATTCAGTAAAAAAACTGCCTGCGGATGTTGTAAGACAAAATATAACTAACGCTAGCGGGCCAGAGGCTAGTAGATACCTACTGGATCTTTGTGCCCCGTTGTCGTCATGGGTTGGGCCTGTTAAAAACAAAACCAACCCTGGGCAGTCTACAACCCAGTTGAAACTTGCTCGACCTGAAAAAATATATACGTGTTCAATAAACGAGAGAATTCTGCAAGTATAGACTGATAACTAGGATGCAACATGGATATTGTTTTTTTATCATGATAATAAGTGCATGCACTTGTTTCAGAAAAATTGGAGAACTGGGAATTCGAACGGTAGGTGCTTATGCTACCCATCAAATAAAAGTTAGGTGCTTGAAAATTCGTTTCGAAACAAATGATTCAGCTTTATATCCACGTCGACCCTCGGCATGATGGTTGGAAGCAAATGCAAGTTCATACCAAAAGATCGTTAACAACAATACCAACTTGCGGATGACAAGGTAGTACAACTACCAATACCAAACTAACTTATAATATTTTTACTCCTTGCCCTAGTGTTTGTCTGGTAGAAAATCTTGCAGAGGACCAGCTCGCGCTCCTTCTCTTGCTCCAGGTCCCCGAGGTGGTACTGGTGCATCACCCAGTTGGTCCTCTGCTGGTCGAAGTTCTTGTTGGTGTGCAGCACCAAAACCTTTTTTGCTGCCCGTCTGCCGGCCGTTGACCATCACCGGCAAGGTATTGCCGGTCTTGTGCCACATCGCGTGCATGCTGCACTCCGACTGCATCTTGCGATGCGTCCACGTGCCCCTTTTAAACGCCCTGGAATTACGCTGGAAGAAATGCTTCCTTAGGCCACTCAGTGTGATACCTGCAGTATTGTGGAATACAGGTTTTAGTGTACGTAGTTGGCATTTTCATAACATCTTTGGCATGTTGCAGTCACTTGTTTCACTTTTTATTAAATGTCAAATTGTAATTGCTTCACTAGGTCTACATCTAAAAAGAAAAATAGAGCTACAAACAAAGGAATATGTTTGTGCAAGTAGACGGCCGATCGGTGTCTTACCTGGAAGTTTCTCAGGTTGGGTGTAGCATATGTCGTGCTCGATGTCGATGGTTGGTATGAACAAATCGATGAGAGACTGAAATCTCGCGCTTTCAGCACTCACTTTGGCCTCAAGGTGCTCGATCAGCTCCTGATCCGTGGGATCGAACTTGACGCCAGCTGACAGCATCGGCCAATCCTTCTTCGACTTGCATCGGTAATTCCAGTTATATGGTACTCAATGTATGATCAATCGACTATTTTAAGTGAATGATGAAAGATTTCGACAGATAAGTGGTACTCCAAATCTGAAGTCCAGAATACCCGAACACGTCACCGGGATTCTTGTGTCACCTCATGTGCAGCGTGTTGTCACGTCAATTCAATGTGTGGACATGATGAATAATTTGACCGACGTATACTAGTACTGCTACTGTACTACTTACTAGTCGTATTTAGTGTCACTATTTATACATAGGTTTAACTAACAAGTACGCACTTGAAGCTTAACTGATATGATATATATAGGGTGGGTCTATTATGATAACACCCCTTAAGACCTTATTCTGCTAACACCTCTCTTATTCTGCTAACACACGAGTGTCCCGCACCCGCGAACCAAACCGCACTGCACTGCAGCAAAAAGCCCACCCCACCCGGCTCATCCCCACCTCCCACCTCCCGCATGAACCCCCCTCCCACCCCCACCCACATCCAACGGTCCAAACCCCCGTCACCCTCACCTTCTACCGGAGAAAAACCCCAGGCTGACGCCGCCGCCCCGCCATCGGC
>NC_041383.1:469340812-469409509 GCF_002162155.2 Triticum dicoccoides | reverse complement strand
ACCGGGTGGCCCCCCTTCGCCTCAGATCCGGCAGCCGGTGCCCCCCACAACCCATGAATCCTTGCCGCCGGGCCGCCCTGGAGCCTCACCGGCCCTGCTCCGACTAGAGACATTGTAGGTGCCGCACCCTACCTCCCCCGTGACTCTCCGATGCTGGATGGAGTGGGAGGTACTCCACCTTGCGTCTTCTGGCCAGATCCATCGATGGTAAGCCTAAACCATGGCCAGCTCTCCCCCTCCCCTTCCACCCCATGCCCCATTCTCCATATCACCTAGAACCACGATGCGCAGGCATCCAGGAGGCCACCTACCTTCCTCTATCGAGTTTCTCTGCCGCTGAGCACAGGGAGCTCCTCACAAATGAGCATCGGCTCCGGCCGTGGGTTGTCAACTCCCGTGACCTCTCTTTTGGACAGATGCATTTCAACAAGGCCGCATCCCCACCTCTGCAGTCCGGCGATCATCGCCGTGCAGCTCGGTGACGCCAGTGATGTGTTTCAGTACTGGGCACATGCAGTGCACTTCCGTGCTGTAGGGTGAGCATCGTCAGGAGTCGTCGATGGTGACAACTCCACCAACAGGTCGATTTTTGTAGGTCACTTTTTGTTTTGATGCATCTTTTGACATACAGCTCGTGGGTGCAAAGACTTTCTGGATGTATTTTTTTGTACAAGATCTGTTAAAAAATGTTGTTCAATCTGTTTAATGAAAATGCCTAAATGTTTGTGGTAAAAACTGTGGTTCACTTTTTTGTGTTGGAGAGATCTCCAAGTTGCTCATTGAAATTTACTTTTTCAGGTTTTGCATGGGCACAAAATTGCAGTTCTCCCGTTCAGATTCTTTTTGGGGCGTTCAGATATGCAGTGTAGTGCGTGTGAGATACAAAAAATGCGTTCATATTATTCGACTTGTGTGTGATGCGAGCTGACTATGCATATTTTTTATAGAAATAAAACTCCTCTGTGGTCACGGCGTGCTGTTCCCAGTGGATGTTGGTGAAGTCGTATTCGTGTGTCTGTTTCAGTCCTGTGTGTATAGTATATTTTTCTCTTTTTTCATGTGTATGTTTGCTTGTGCAACTTAGGCCCTGTTCGGCAACCCTCCACTCCTTCAGCACCGAGCGGAGCGCGTGGAGTGGCCTTTCAGCAACTCTGAGAATTTGAATTGGATACTACTCCGCTCCAGAGCAGAGTTGGAGCGGGGAGAGAGTCCGAACAGGCTCTTATATTAAAATGTGTGTTTTCAGTGTTATTGCATCATTTGTGCAGTGCACTTATGTCCCCCATGTAATGCGCTAGACCATGGCCATGTAGTTTGTCAGCCCCACGCTCGAGTGGCATTTTAATTTGTTATTAAGTTTGTTGAGAAAAACAAAGCACTTCGTTTAAAAAAAAGGTTGGATAGAAGGCCCTTGCAGTTCACTATTCTTGTGTCCCGTGAAAGTTTATTATAAAAAAATGGTTGTTCAGTGAAAATATTAATGCAGTGCATTTGCCTCGTCTTTGCAGGGAGACAAAATGAGAAGGAGATAAAAATGTTAGGGAGATGACAAAGAAATAATGCGTTTCACTTTCAGTGGTGTAGCGGTTCACAAACATCCAATGTGAAGTGCAAAAAATGTTAGGAAAACAAAAAAACTCATGCGGTTCACTTGCGGTGGTGTCGCCGTGCACTTACTCCCAGTATGAAATACAGAAATATGATATGGAAACGACACAAAAAAAAGTAATGCAGTGCACTACTCGACAGTGTGGCGTTTCACTTACGCCCGACGTGCGGTGTGGTTCATTTTCTCGTCTGAGAAAAATTTATGCCCGACAAAAGAAATCATGAAGTTCACTTGCCCGTTTGATGCAGTGCGATTTTCAGTTGAAAAGATGTGCGGTTCTTTTACTTGTCTTCAAAAATTTACGTCCCACAAAAAGAAATCATGCAGTCCACTAGTCCGTCTGATGCAGTGCGGTTTTCTTCCTCGTCTTCAAAAATTTATGTCCCACAAAAAACAAACCATGCAGTTCTCTTACCCGTTTGATGCAGTGCGTTTTGTCGTCCGATGCAGTGCGGTGTTCAGTCGGATGAAGTACCCACGTCGATTTGGGTGTCGCGAAAAACAGAGTGTCTGCATTTCGGTAAATTCAAAATTCCTCTTAAACCGTAAAGAATTAGAGAGAGTGTTCTACATGAAAGAGTTGCGTATCGTCGATATATTTCCAACGGCATATCGTTTGAATCATTCCGATCAGCGGTTTGCAAAAATTTCGCCAAAAACGGCCGCTGCCACTCGTCGTCCGCCGCACGATTTTCAAAATTAAGTTAAAACCGTAAGGAATTTCAAAAATATTTCAACATATGAAAGTTGCGCCTTGTTTGTAGCTTTCTAATGGCTTATCACACGCCTCGTTTCGACAAACGGTTCAAAAACTGGAGCGAAAACAGTACCGAAAATTTGAAAAACAAAATTCCGCGATTTAGTAAATTTGAAACTGATCTTAAACCGTAATGAATTAGAGAAACATTTATATATGGAAAAGATGCACCTCGACGATATCTATCCAACGGCATATAGTTTGCTTCATTCCGACGAGTGGTTTAGAAGAAATCGCGAAAAAACGCTCGCTGCCACTCATCATGGGCCGCACCATTTTCAAAACTGCTCTTAAACCATGTGGAATCTTGAAAAGTGTTCAACATTTCGAAGTTGCGCCTAATCCATAGCTTTTCAACGGTATATTACACGCCTCATTCGGATAAACGGTTAAAAAATTAGAGCGAAAATAGTACTAAAAAAATAACGCGTGCAGTTTTTTCCGACGAGAAGTTCACTCGTGTGAGTACTGCAGCATACTTGGTTCAAAGAATGACGTGCACTTGCGTTCAGCGTGTAGTGCGGAAGTGGTGTGCAGCTAGTTGTTCTACTAATACTTGATCCCAGGAAGGTATCTACTATCCTTCAAACCAGATGAGTGCTTCAAACTAACAACAGTATATAATATCCAACAAAAGAGGGTCGTGCTACAGCAGCAGAATACATGGCTAAGTCTAGATATCAGCACGAATCAAGTTGTGCATATTTGCTGTTGGCATGAACCACATCGCTGCATGTCGGGTTTGCAAAAGCCATCCATCGCATGGAAGCTTGATGCCTTTCACACACTGAAGATTATCTGGCAACAAGCTGTGTCGACGAATCTCTGGATATGGTGATTCATGAAACCCATGGTATGATGTGTAAACACAGTACCCCCTCGCGAATGGAAGTTGCATAGCATGGTAATCATCACTGGTGATATGATCGATGATTGGTTGGATGATCGGATAATTGAGCCCGACGAACAAGGAGTGGTTGCCGAGGCTGTAAACCTGCCTCTAGTTGAATACGCCTGGCCCAACGGAGCTGGGATCTTTCTCGAACACGAAGCAGCCATAGCCATCAATGTCACGAACGCCACACACATTGTACTGCATGTGGTTTGATGTAATGGTTTGGTCAATTTGGTACGTGCGAATGAGCATCAAATGACTGCCGTCAGCTGAACGAGCGATAAACCACCACCCATCGGCTGGTACGATTCCAGGTCCTGGAATCATGAAGGCCAGCGCATTTGCGTCTGCTGCAACAATTCAAATTCGAGACCAAAAGGACAAAAATAAACAATCATATTCAGAGTACGTGTGGAATTAAGATTATTATAGTAGTGACACATATCATAGACAGAGAATTGCAATGCCGTGGTCATAATCATACCCCAAGTTTAAAAAATAAGCCAATGGCTTTCATATTCTAGCAATATGTCATGGTTCAAACATCATGTAACAATGAGAGGAAAATAGCTATGACAGCGCCTACTCATATTCTACCATAGCACTTACTACTGTTCTCATATCAACTCTAAGCAATAACATGCGTTGTTATAAAAATCTTGTAAACGAGAGTAACATATAGCAATCATGATGTTATGCTCATAATATGTATTCTAACAATCATTAGATGCCAATTGTTCTCATATCAACTCTAACAATAACATGTGTGGTCATAAAAATCTAGGAAATGAGAGAAACATATAGCAATGATGTGGTTATAGACATGCTATGTATTCTAAATTTGTAACAAATGAACATGCAGTCGTATTCATAAGGTAAAGATGAGATGAGATAGAACAATTACACGACGATAGATTCCACCAGTATAGGCAGCCAATCTGTGCGTCGACCGCGTAAACGATGCCATCATTCACTATAGCATCAGAGAGAAATGTTGCCTCAACAGAATTGATGATGATCCATAACCATGTATGGCGACCGGATTCCGGATAGACTAATCCCATGTTGAACAAGGCAATGAGCTTGTAATCCATGTAGTCTTCTGATGGTGTGGGCACTTCGTAGATTACAACTTTCTGCAAACAAAGGTCGAGCCAAAAGTTTGACGTGTCTCGTGCGTAGTAGGCAGGAGTGTCCGGCGGGCTGCGAGGCTCGATGGCGGCGGTATCCAACGATGGAAGGGTGATCTCTCGCTGGGTGTAGATATCCACGAGACGCCACGGACTACCGGAGTGGTGGATGAGGACGATCCAGTTGGCCTTCATGCCCGCCCAGTAGTGGCCGCGCATGAAGGACAGGTGGACGGGTAGTGGTAGCATGTCGAGGGGCACCATGGCAACCTCTGTAGGATCGTCAAGTCGGTGTCTGGACCACCTGCGAGGATCGGGCATCAGCAAGCAGGGTGTCTTGAAAAGAGCCGGTCCGTTGCAGACGAGTAGACGGTACAAATACACTGAGCATGCGGCCAGACGGACAGTGCTGAGTAGGTCCATACGACTACAGATCTCCTCCAAGAGAACATCGGGGAGGGAATTCCAATCGCGGCTCTGCGTGTCAGTCGGTTCTGCTATTGGGGTTTTCGGTGCATGCGAGCTAGCGGGGAAGTGGATACGGGCGGGCGAGCGAAGAAGCTTCTCCTTGTGTGGACGAGCAGTGAGCGGGGGGATATGGTACACGCGAGCTACCAAGGAAGATGGCGTGGGTGGGCGAGCAGTGAGCGGGGGTAAATGGTGTGCGGCCGATGATGGGGAAGAGAGGAGGAAGAAGAAGAGAGGAGGAAGAAGAGTGGAAGACGGGGAAGAAAGTGCATTAAATCTCAATTCTACTAGTACTACTACCAGGATATACCGTCCTTCATAGTGTAAATGTTACACCGATGACATGTGGGTCTACCACAAGAGGGCCCATGTGTCAGTTAATGGAGGACAGAGGTGCGTAGGCGTATTTGCGGAAGCATGCTCTACTGGCAAACATGATGACAGTACTGGGTAAGGCTGATTTAGTAACACCAACACGCTGGTTCAGCTTATTAATTACGTGTCCCATCTGCTGCAGCATGTATTGTGACTTCACTGTGAAGACTAGTTGAATAGTCTTCTCTGTCCGAGATGGGGAATAATGGATCATGAGGACTTCCTTTCTACAGTATCCCTATGCCTCTATGCTCACTTCACTCATTTTGCTCCGTACCTAGTCACTTGTTGAAATCCGTAGAAAGAAAAATACTCTGTATTTGGGAACAGAGGGAGTATCACCATATGGAGGGAACAAAGGAAGCTTGAAATATGGACATGTCAATGGGAGGGAGTAAGCCCCATGCATGCAACATGCAACACTCACACGTACACATGGACGAATGCAACACTCACGCACCCATGCGGCACACAACACACGATGCAACACACATGCTCACGCTCAAGTGCTCAACCTACTCCCTACGTTCGTGAAAGACTGTACATTTAGAGATTTACACATTGACCAGGGCATAATTAACGCCCAAAAGTATCAGACTTATGTGTGCATGCGACCATTGAGAGAAGAAGATTAAATGAAGGCCATTGCATGCTGTAATTAAGGATAGACATGTAGCCTATACCTACAACACAAGTTGGTGCATTAGTCAATCAATATCGATTTAGATTAAAGGCTAAATGCATTGGAAGTGTAGATGTAAAAGTTGGTGCATTAGTCAATCAATAGCCGATGTACACTCTTTGTTGGAAGACCGAGGGAGTACACGTGCATGCACTCACATACACAGCCAGGGCGGTTCACGCGCAAGGGTTGGACTCGTGTCGTGCCTGCGTAAGGTTTTGTTTAACTAATTTCTTTGCTCTGCCAACTGACAGGTGGACCCAGAAACTAGGTGAAAATTTAACCAATCAACAAAGTGCCACGTCGACTATGTGGCCGGTCAGTAGGGTGCAATACGGTGCTCTCCGATGAGCTAGTGATCGTATAATCACAGCAAAACTATATATAGTGACCGTAAAGAGCGTATTGTTACATACGTTGACCGCTAGTGTATTTTTCTCGTTTCAAATTAAGCCATATTAATCGAAAAGGATGCAGTATGGACTACTACTAGTACTAGTACTGCTGAAAGAACATGCAGTGCCCCCATGTTTGGTTTTGGCAATTGATGACAATCTCTATGGACTAATGGTTGCCTTGAGTTATATTTGAAGGGTTTGTCCATAGGTTTTTCTTCGAGTCCATTTGTTGGTTTCAAGGAGAGTTTGTGATGACCGCGGTGCTATTAAGGAATTATCCAAAGATCGGTCATGTGAGTGTTGAGCTTATTGCAAGCATGTCTTGAAGAAGAAGATTGTGTGATCATTCATGTTTACCTTCAAGACATCATCCAAATGAAGAGAGTTGGAAAGATTCAAGGTTGATCTAGACTAAGTACAAAGAGTGATTCAAGTTGATCAACACACAAAGCTCACAAGTTGTACCGAGAGGGACCAAGTGTTCCCATGGTATGGTAAGCATTGTCCATTAAGCTTTGTGTACTAACCCATGGTCTACGTGAGAGTTCTTTGTGGGGTTAGGTATGTTTCCATGGTCTTGCGTCAAGAGGAAGATCCCATACAACCCATGGAGGATGACATCAAGTGGTGATCGTCATCAAGTTTGTAGTGTGCAAGTTCAAGTGGAGCAACACGAAGAGTGGCTCACACATAATGGAGTATGGGGGAGCAATCAAGTTTTAATCTTGCCATCCATTGTGGTGTCTATGGACTTGTGAAGATGTGTCGAAGAGTCACTCACCCATAGTGGACTGTGGGGGAGCAATCATCTAGTCTTCATCGAGCCAACACAATCAAGAAAGGTGGTCCAACTTGAGGGAGTCAAGATCGTCATCATCTAGCTCAAGTGGACCATGTGCAAGCAAAGGTTTGCCCTTGATAGGTTTTCTATTTTACCGGTCTCGTGGTGGTAGTTGGGAGACCGGGTTATAGGATCGTTTGCTGTACTATCAAGGGGGGCTCTCAAGTTGGTAGCTAGATCGTATCGTTAGTAGAGAGCTCAAACCATTGCATCCTTGCATCATGTTCTTGGTTCTTGTTTGGTTGTCTTTGTGAGTCTTACAGCTTACGGTCATCTTGATGACAAGCTTGAGTTCATCGAAAACGGAGTTCGCATGCGTCTTCTATGATGTTTTCGGTGTTGGAGGTTTTACCGGTCTTATCCAAGGAAGGGTTCTCACCATTTTCTTATGGGCCTTTTCTCATTTGCTTCTTATTGATATTTCTTTCAAGATTGTGTTAGCCCTTGTTGCTAGCTTTCCAACAAACTTGGTTTCATCGAATTCGGAGCTCGTATGCGAAAGTTGTGGTTGTTTTGATATTGCCTGTTTTACATAGAGAGGTTGTACTGCCCCGTAGAGAGGTTGTACCGGTTGACCGGTACGACCGGTGTTTGGAGCGGTTGTACCACTCCAGAATTGGTCCGGAGGTTGTACCGGCCATGTACCGCTCTACCACCGGACTAGTTTCTGTTTTGAAGCGGTTCGTGGGCGGTTGTTGACCGGTTTTACCGGTTTAACCGGTACTACCGGTTCCCCAGGCTGTTGTACCGCTTAGAGCTTTTCCCAGGTTGGTTTTTCCTCTGCTTTGGCCAGTTGTACCGGTTCGTGCACCAGTTGTACCGGTCCTACAGTTTTCTGCACATAACGGGCAGATTCGTGGGGACCTATTTAAGGGGGTCTTCTTCCCCAATGGTTCCCCATCTCTTGAGCTCGTTTTTGCCCCCATTGTTGACCTTCTTTGAGCTTGCTAACTCTCAATCCCTCCATGGATTATTGCTAGTTTTTGAGGGAAAAGAGAGAGGATATCTAGATCCACATTTCCACCAATCACTTTCTCCTCTATGTGAGGGGAACCCCTTGGATCTAGTTCTTGGAGTTCTTGGTGTTCTCCTTCTTGTTCTTCCTCTCATTTTCCTCCCTAGCATTAGTTGCTTCGGTGGGATTTGAGAGAGAAGGACTTGGGCTCTCTGTGTGCCCTTGCCATTGCATTTGGTGCATCGGTTTGAGTTCTCCACGGTGATACGTGGAAGTTACAAGTTGAGAAGCTTATTACTCTTGGGTGCTTGGTGCCCTTGAGCTTGTTCCTCTTGGGTGCTTGGGCGCCCTAGACGGTTGGTGGTGTTCGGAGCTCAATCATTATGGTGTAAAGCTCCGGGCAAGCGTCGGGGTCTCCAGTTAGGTTGTGGAGATCGCCCCGAGCAATTTGACGGGTACCGGTGACTGCCCCCAAGGGTTGCCAAAGTGTACGGGTTCGGTGACCACCCCCAAGGGTCGCCATATGTACGGGTTCGGTGACTGCCCTCAAGGGTCCCTTAGTGGAATCACGACATCTTGCATTGTGCGAGGGCGTGAGGAGATTACGGTGGCCCTAGTGGCTTCTTGGGGAGCATTGTGCCTCCACACCGCTCCAAACGGAGATTAGCATCCGCAAGGGTGTGAACTTCGGGATACATCATCATCTCCGCGTGCCTCGGTTATCTCTTACCCGAGCCCTTTACTTATGCACTTTACTTTGTGATAGCCATTTTGTTCCTTGTCATATATCTTGCTATCACATAGTTTCTTATCTTGCTTAGCATAAGTTGTTGGTGCACATCGGTGAGCCTAGTTGTTGTAGGTTTTGTGCTTGACAAATTAACCACTAGGTTTATTCCGCATTTGTTCAAGCCTCTACCGTAATTATTTTAAAACGCCTATTCACCCCCCCTCCCCTCTAGGCGACATCCACGATCTTTCAATTGGTATCAAAGCCTCGTCTCTCTTTATTAGGCTTTACCGCCTAGAGAGTAAATATGTCGACTAGGGGATTAGGATTCTCTGACACTCTTAGTTTCGATGGCACAAATTTTGATGTTTGGGTAATTCGCATGCTTAATCTCTTTAGGGTCATGGACCCAAATTTAGAGCGAATTGTAGATATGGGTTTTTCTCCTCCAAAGGATCCTCAAAGATTATCTTTAGAGGATGAGAAAAACTTTTATCTCAATGCTCAAGCTTCTAATGTGCTTTTCGATGCTTTGAGCAATGTAGTTATATTTCAACTCATGTCGTTCCGAGATGCTCATGAGTTGTGGACGAAGCTTCAAGATAAATATGGTGTGTCCAAGATTTGTGGTGATGATTGTTCTCCCTCCACCTCCGGTCGTATAGTCTTCTCAACTTCTTCTACTTCACCTACATGTGGTTTGCCACAAGGTAATGACATGGTGAGTAGTGTTGGTCATTGCAATGATGATAGTATGCTTATTGTGGATGATCCTTCATCACTATATTATTGCAATGCTCCTTCTCTGGGCTTTAACACTTCGAGCACTCCAAATGTTTCACATGCTTGTGTTGATAGTCCTTGCATATCATGTAGAAATTGCTTGACTAAATCTCATGATGATATGCTTGCTATGTCTTGTTTCCATAATAAAAATGCATCTATTTCCTCGAATTGTTGTGCTAACAATGTAGTGGAAACCGAACACTCCATGGAACAAGATGTGGTGTTTAATGGTGCCTCAAGGGATCCTACATCATCATCTATTGCTTTTTGCCTTATGGCTAAGGCGTCAAAGGTATCTCCTACTTTGTACCCCAATATGTCTCTTGATGATGATGTTGATGCTAATGATGATGAGGATAATGATGAAGAGAATGATAATGTTGCCTCCTTAAAAACTAAGGGGGAAATGATTTTTAAAGCTCTTCATAAAAATAAAATTGCTCGTTCCAACTTCATGGAAATAATGTCCATTGCCATTGATGGCAAGAAATACATTGAGGAGTTGGAATCTCATCTAGAGGAGCATGAGGCCACCATTGATAAAATGGAAGGTCATGGGCGTGATTACGCTAATGAGATTGCGGACCTCTCTCAAGCTCTTGAACTTGAACAAACCACCAAGGAATCTCTTGAGGAGACTTTTGCTCTAGAATTGTCTAGAGTGAAGGAATCTACTGATAGAGCTCTTAAGGTGGCCAATGTTTTTGAAACTAAAAATGCTAAGCTTGAAGTTGCTCATGCTAGACTCCTTGAGGATTTTGAGCACCTCGAAAATGGCTCAAGGGTCATCAAGGGTGAGCTCATCAAACTCACCGAGTCTCATGCTCAACTTGAAGCTTCTTATTTAAAAGAGCTTGCCAAGTTTACTTCTCCTCTTGTTGTTAATGATGATGCTTGTGCTACTAATTCTATTACTTGTGAAGCATCCATTTTGAAGGAGAATGTTGAGCTACGGGCTCAACTTGAGGTGCTATCTTGCAATTATGGGAAATTGGAAGAAAGTCATGAAAAGCTCTCAAGCTCTCATGATGATCTTCTAGTATCCCATAGTGTGCTAAAGATAGCTCATGAGGCCATGATTGCTAAGGTAACATCTAGTGAGCCTCATGTGGATACTAGCACTACTTCTAGTCAAAATAGTATATTGCCATGTGCTAGTCCTTGTAATTCATCTACTCACAATGTTGGTACATCTTGTGATGAATTGCTTTCCTTGCCTTGTTGCTCTAACGATGAAGCTTATACTTCCTCTAGTACTTGTGTTGAGACTAACCATGTAGAGGAAATTAAAGAGCTCAAGGCCCAAGTCACTTCTTTGAAGAAAGACTTGGAAAAGTGTCATGAAGGGAAATCCATACTCAACAATATCTTGAGTGTGCAAAAATTCCCCAATGACAAAGGTGGACTTGGATTCAACTCAAGAAGAAGAAGTCCAACATGAACAAAAAGAAGGGCCAAGAACAAGTCAAGAATTCGGCCAAGATTGTTTGCTTCCAGTGCAAAATAGAAGGGCATCATGTTAGATCTTGCCCATTGAAGAAGAAGGCCATTAGTGTCAAGAAACAAGGGAAGAGGGCACAAGTTCAATCTCATGCTCAACATCAAGTTGAAGAAAGGCCTCTTCCCAAGAAGACTCAAGTTAATGCTTCTCAAATTGAGAAATCAAGTGAGAAGAAAGTGAAGAGTAGACGTTGCTACTTATGTCGTGAGAAAGGTCACGTTGCTTCTTCATGCACTGGTGGTAACTTATCCAACCCAATTATTATTGATGATATCTATTCTCTTGGTAAGGATAAGGTTGGCAATGTGTTTGCCAAGTTTGTTGGTACTCAAAGTGGTGTCAAGCAAAGAACCATTTGGGTAGCCAAACCTATTGTGACTAACCTCTTAGGACCCAACTTGGTTGGGGACCAACAAGCTCAAACTTGATCAATAGGTGTTGTTGGAGGGCATTGGAGACTTGGCTACATTATGAAGAATTAAGGGAACTTCATCACTCTTATTGTATCAAGCCAAGTCTCATCAAGTTTATATCTTATATCCAATGTGTCTCCTTGCAGTAACTTGTACTTAAATTGTTTACATTGAAAGTTACTTGCCCCTTTGCATGTTTTGGTTTTGTTCCTTGCATGTGTTTGTATATGATGTGTCTCCAAATTACCGTTGTGTATGTTGGTTTGCACATCATGTACTTGTGTGTTGTTCGTTGATCCTTAGTGCATCTTGTTTATTTCTTAGTTGGCTCTTGTGAGAGATTAATGGAATATCCATTATGGGGGAGTGGTGTGCTTTGTGCACCTCACAATCCTATAAATGTGTGCACATGAGTAATACCATCTAGTAATGATATTTCAAGATTATCTAGTCGCTAGGTGGTATATCTCTCATGGGAATTTCAAATTCTAAAAATTCCATTGATTATCTCGTCTTGGATCCTCTTATTGCCTCTTGTTAAGTTTTCTTCATTGGTATCACATTATGGGGGAGTAATATGCTATGGATATTACTAGCCTAGAAAATGTGTACATTTGAGATGTTGTCACCTAGTGTTGATATTGTAGATTATCTTGTTCCTAGGTGGCATGTTAGCTCTACAAGTTGCAATTTGCTTGTGTGTGGTGTGAAGATGATGTTGGATATCCTTGCTATGTACCACCGGGAATTCTTTCCATCTACTTCTTGTCTTTCGACAATTGGAAGTCATTTATGTGTGGTAGAATTTATTGATCATCTTTACATAGGCTTTTGTTTTACTTGCCTTTTCTCTTTCCAAGGTTTGTGTCAACTCCCTTGTCTTCCATACCACTTGTGGATCTTGTTTATTTCTTGTTCTTGTCTAGTCTTTTCTAGATATAGTGAAAGCAGTGATCCCACCTTGTGCATTTTGTATTCAAATACAAATCCTATATAATGCACAACTCGTGGGGGAGCTATTGTTTTTGTTCACTCTTCTTGTGATCCTTATCAAGTGTGTTTTGGTGGAAGGCAAGCCATTTCTTTTTGGTACTTTGTGCCATCATGAAACTTTGTTGAGAGCTTGGTATGTTTGGAACCATCCTCTCTTTGGGAGTTTGACATCTTTAATTTAGTGTGTATCAATGGATATCTCATTCCTTGATGTATCTTTAATGATATCTTCCAAGTTATGATTTCTCCACTTGGTATCCTTTTCACTTGGCATTTCTTTGTCTTTTGGTTTCGGGTTTTGAAAGTCTTGAGCATGCATGTTTACTTCATGTATTTCATTTGGCATGCTTTCTTTCTTTGACTCAATATATAGGGGAAACTCCACCTACTCTCAATTTGGATGAGATGTGCATGAAATTCATTTTCATATCTATATGCACATATTTATGTGGAATTTGTCCTATGTATTGGTGTTTCTAACTAGTTGGTCCCGATGAGTTTGGGTACCGTTTAGTTTATGTTGTTCTTCTAGGAACATTTGGAGATGCATTGGATGCTTGGCTCACTCACAAGGAAGGTGTTGTCACAATGTGCATATTGGAGTCAAGCTAGGATGATCAATGAACTACTATCTACCTTCAATTGGTATCTACTACATCCTTCCAATGATATCTCGGTAACAAGTATCTATTCATGCTTTCCCTTCTTGTATTCAACCTTGTGTAGGTTGTATCTTGGCATGATATTCATTTCATATCTTGTGATACTTGTTTCCTTTCTCAAAGCATCCAAACAATGATCTCATGTTGCTAGTTGTGATGTCTTTGATGGTTGTGTGGTAGGAATTCGTTTATATACAATAATACCATATCTAGCCAAGTGCTATGCTTTCAAGCAAATATCTTATTGGTATATTTATGACTTCCTTGTGGGTATCTTGTTCCTTCGTGTTGTAACTATTTCGAGTGTACATCCTTCTTTGTAGATATATATCGTCATGAATTCGTCTACCTAGAACCTTATACACTTGAGAGAAATTACATCTCTAGTTGATATCCTCTCTTTCACGTCCACCCTGTCTTTCTTATGTTATTTCTTTGGTGGCTCCGTGAAAGCTTTTGCCTTGAGTGCATGTTCTCTATCGTTGCATCTTGTTGCACTCGTGTGTGGTGAAGATTTTTTTTCTTCATGCTTATCTCTATGAGGCTTTTGCCATCTTATTTGGTATCCCTCGTCTTGATGAGGCTTTCATCTTCTATCTTCACCATGGGTTGTCACAAGCATAGGTTCTTTATATGCTTATTAGTGACCTTGTGAACCCGTTTGCTAGTTGTGTGTGGGAATGACATGCCTTGCACCGTGTATCTCATTCTTTCAAGACTATTTTTATGCGTAATGCCCATCCGTACATTAGTCTTCTCTAGTGCATTGCCTTGACTCACACACATCGTTTTGGTTGAGCCTATTCTTAAGTTGCCTCTTTTACTTGTTGCTCAACCATGTGCTTGTTGCAAGCGCTAGGCTTTGTTTCCTATATTATCACTTGCACTGGATGTAAGTTTCTATTGATTTTGGGGGAGCTATGATCCTATTTTGTGCACTTTGTATCCAAATACAAATATTCTTATGTGTGCACAAATCATGGGGAGCTTCTCTAGCTTATTTAGAACACTCCTCCGCTCTTATCATAATATCCTTTATTCATGTGGCTCGTAGGATCATTGGCCTAGTTGGTTCAATTGGTATCTTTTGATAGCTTACTTCAATTGGTATCTTTTGATTGCTTGATTGCTTGTTTTCTCTCTTTGATTATGTCTTTGTGGCATATCTTCCTTTTGCAATCTTTGGGCCTCAATATAGTTTGTCTTCCTCCAAGTATTTGCCGTTGGATATGTGTATTGCATTCCACTCTCTTGTTGAGAAATACACAATTTATGGAGGAACACACTTTATATTGGCCTTCTAAGCTTTTAGCCCATTTTGGCAATCGATGCCAATGGGGGAGAAGTTTCAGAGAGTTTTGTGGAGAAGTTTAGAGAGTTGTCTCCTCTTGCTTTGGTTTTGTTCCTTAGCATTTGCATCTCATTCACATGCACTATTGGTTGTTGCATTGCATGGTGATGCATAATTCCTTGTATAAACTCTCTTGAAAGTGATTGTCATCAATTACCAAAATGGGGGAGATTGAAAGAACATGCGGTGCCCCCATGTTTGGTTTTGGCAATTGATGACAATCTCTATGGACTAATGGTTGCCTTGAGTTATATTTGAAGGGTTTGTCCATAGGTTTTTCTTCGAGTCCATTTGTTGGTTTCAAGGAGAGTTTGTGATGACCGCGGTGCTATTAAGGAATTATCCAAAGATCGGTCATGTGAGTGTTGAGCTTATTGCAAGCATGTCTTGAAGAAGAAGATTGTGTGATCATTCATGTTTACCTTCAAGACATCATCCAAATGAAGAGAGTTGGAAAGATTCAAGGTTGATCTAGACTAAGTACAGAGAGTGATTCAAGTTGATCAACACACAAAGCTCACAAGTTGTACCAAGAGGGACCAAGTGTTCCCATGGTATGGTAAGCATTGTCCATTAAGCTTTGTGTACTAACCCATGGTCTACGTGAGAGTTCTTTGTGGGGTTAGGTATGTTTCCATGGTCTTGCGTCAAGAGGAAGATCCCATACAACCCATGGAGGATGACATCAAGTGGTGATCGTCATCAAGTTTGTAGTGTGCAAGTTCAAGTGGAGCAACACGAAGAGTGGCTCACACATAATGGAGTATGGGGGATCAATCAAGTTTTAATCTTGCCATCCATTGTGGTGTCTATGGACTTGTGAAGATGTGCCGAAGAGTCGCTCACCCATAGTGGACTGTGGGGGAGCAATCACCTAGTCTTCATCGAGCCAACACAATCAAGAAAGGTGGTCCAACTTGAGGGAGTCAAGATCGTCATCATCTAGCTCAAGTGGACAATGTGCAAGCAAAGGTTTGCCCTTGATAGGTTTTCTATTTTACCGGTCTCGTGGTGGTAGTTGGGAGACCGGGTTATAGGATCGTTTGTTGTACTATCAAGGGGGGCTGTCAAGTTGGTAGCTTGATCGTATCGTTAGTAGAGAGCTCAAACAATTGCATCCTTGCATCATGTTCTTGGTTCTTGTTTGGTTGTCTTTGTGAGTCTTACAGCTTACGGTCATCTTGATGACAAGCTTGAGTTCATCGAAAATGGAGTTCGCATGCGTCTTCTATGATGTTTTCGGTGTTGGAGGTTTTACCGGTCTTATCCAAGGAAGGGTTCTCACCATTTTCTTATGGGCCTTTTCTCATTTGCTTCTTATTGATATTTCTTTCAAGATTGTGTTAGCCCTTGTTGCTAGCTTTCCAACAAACTTGGTTTCATCGAATTCGGAGCTCGTATGCGAAAGTTGTGGCTGTTTTGATATTGCCTGTTTTAGATAGAGAGGTTGTACTGCCCCGTAGAGAGGTTGTACCGGTTGACCGGTACGACCGGTGTTTGGAGCGGTTGTACCGCTCCAGAATTGGTCCGGAGGTTGTACCGGCCATGTACCGCTCTACCACCGGACTAGTTTCTGTTTTGAAGTGGTTCTTGGGCGGTTGTTGACCGGTTTTACCGGTTTAACCGGTACTACCGGTTCCCCAGGCTGTTGTACCGCTTAGAGCTTTTCCCAGGTTGGTTTTTCCTCTGCTTTGGCCGGTTGTACCGGTTCATGCACCGGTTGTACCGGTCCTACAGTTTTCTGCACATAACAGGCAGATTCGTGGGGACCTATTTAAGGGGGTCTTCTTCCCCAATGGTTCCCCATCTCTTGAGCTCGTTTTTGCCCCCATTGTTGACCTTCTTTGAGCTTGCTAACTCTCAATCCCTCCATGGATTATTGCTAGTTTTTGAGGGAAAAGAGAGAGGAGATCTAGATCCACATTTCCACCAATCACTTTCTCCTCTATGTGAGGGGAACCCCTTGGATCTAGTTCTTGGAGTTCTTGGTGTTCTCCTTCTTGTTCTTCCTCTCATTTTCCTCCCTAGCATTAGTTGCTTCGGTGGGATTTGAGAGAGAAGGACTTGGGCTCTCCGTGTGCCCTTGCTATTGCATTTGGTGCATCGGTTTGAGTTCTCCACGGTGATACGTGGAAGTTACAAGTTGAGAAGCTTATTACTCTTGGGTGCTTGGTGCCCTTGAGCTTGTTCCTCTTGGGTGCTTGGGCGCCCTAGATGCTTGGTGGTGTTCGGAGCTCAATCATTGTGGTGTAAAGCTCCGGGCAAGCGTCGGGGTCTCCAGTTAGGTTGTGGTGACCGCCCCCAAGGGTTGCCAAAGTGTACGGGTTCGGTGACCGCCCCCAAGGGTCGCCATTTGTACGGGTTCGGTGACCGCCCTCAAGGGTCCCTTAGTGGAATCACGACATCTTGCATTGTGCGAGGGCTTGAGGAGATTACGGTGGCCCTAGTGGCTTCTTGGGGAGCATTGTGCCTCCACACCGCTCCAAACGGAGATTAGCATCCGCAAGGGTGTGAACTTCGGGATACATCATCGTCTCCGCGTGCCTCGGTTATCTCTTACCCGAGCCCTTTACTTATGCACTTTACTTTGTGATATCCATTTTATTCCTTGTCATATATCTTGCTATCACATAGTTTCTTATCTTGCTTAGCATAAGTTGTTGGTGCACATCGGTGAGCCTAGTTGTTGTAGGTTTTGTGCTTGACAAATTAACCGCTAGGTTTATTCCACATTTGTTCAAGCCTCTACCGTAATTATTTTAAAACGCCTATTCACCCCCCCCCTCTAGGCGACATCCAGGATCTTTCAACTGCTTTGATGTGTCCCGTCAACTCGCCGAACAAGGAGAAGCTTGCTTACTACGCCTCTTCCTTGCCCATGCGCGCGGTGGTTCAATGGACGAGGAGAGGGTTTTGACTACAGCGCCCTCTCCCTCTCCCTCTCCCTCTCCCTTGCCCTCGCCCTCGCGGTGGACGTGCAGCAGTTCAATTGGTGTGAGATTGCCAGAAGCATATTGTACTGTAGTATCATCATTGTTGGACCTTCCGAAGAGGCGAAGAGCCAAGTGCAAGGTTCACACGAGTACGAACTATTGAACCTCCTGAAGAGGCAAAGAGCCAAGCGCAAGGTTTTATAGGAGTTGTCGTCCTAGTAGGAGTGTACTACAACTATAGCGAACGATGCTACTATATGATGCCGCCACGTCACGTATATCCAAAGCCGTGCCACCTTTTTTTCTCAAAGGGCGTGTTGCAGCCCGTGCAACAACCACACAAGTTGCACGTACACATAACACATTTACTAGTTATAAATTCTAAAGGACAAATGCCAGTATGCCACACAAGTTCATCTCCAATTCATGTGATAAATTTGTGCATGACTAGTCCACATATATTCATAGCGCTACCGTTCACAATTACCGTACTCCACTTACACGTTATAGATGGGCTACATGTCCTCTTCCAGGTTCCAATCGCAGGTGTTCTTCATGGATGGCACGATCCATAGCGGTGGGCAACAAGAATCATTGTCCCAGCTTTCTAGTCCGGTTCCACACGATGGAGACTCATCCAAGCTGAAGCGGCATAAATCAGGGATAGCGTGTCCTAGCATGTCGTTCATCCAGCGGTGCGCAATGAAGACACAACCATGCTTCATGAACGGTAGGCCTTCCATGCCATGCACGGAAGGTGGCATCCGCTTCACAATGGGGTAGCTGTCCCCGATGAAAAGCGAGTACTCTCCAAGGGTGTTCCTCGGCACCCACGTAGCATCACGGGGGTCGAACTCGGCGCCGTTCATCTGGTACACGCGGCATCCCAGATCTGGACACATGGTGACATACATAGTCAAGGTCCATGCATAATAATGTTGTGCTCAAATATGGCGGTCAGTAATACTGTGCAGCAAATAGTACTACTCCGGTATAGAGGAAGTAAAATAACCGACTTGTTATATATAGCCACTCTTGGCTACATGGATGAGATAGTAAGACATGGAAAAACAAAAATGGTGGCAGCTAGCGGGTTCAAGTCTTCAAGGGCCTAGCTAGCTATACGTGTCCTCCAAGGTAAAAAGTACTCCTAGTACTACTAAGTATACTACTCGTACAACAATGAAAGAGAAGGCAAGAGGGTTAAAAAATGGAATACCTGGGTAAATGGTGACGGTCCGATCATGGTAGATTGTGTGACCATGTTGCACATCACTGGTACCATGGGTAACGACTGCTAAGATAGTTGATCCCAATATGCCAAAGTCAGCTACAAGGTTCCAGGTTAGACCGAATAGCGGATGCAAATGCACATCCAGGATCGGTGATCTTATTTTGATCGGGGGATGACTGGTCCCAGCAAAATAATGGAGTACCATTAGGGATGCAAATGATGGTTTGTGCATTCCGTTTGTAATATCCCGTAGCGTAGGATGGCAACCAGATGAAACAAGTCCCCTGGCTTGTCACCGCGAAGATGCAACCTAGATGGCGCACGGCGTCTTCGAACGTGTAGGGGTACAAATCTGCCGCCGCCAACATGCGCCAGCCTCTGCCGTTACTAACTGTTGCATTGATGGCAATCCTTATGTCGAACACCGCGATGAGATAGTAATCATTGTAGCCGCGTCGCTTTGTCGGCGGGTCCGCGATTGCTATCTTCTTCAATCTCATGTAGGCATCATCATACGTATTCAAGCCCAGCTAGTCCAGAAGACCGATCCCAATGGTGGAGAAGGGGCCTGCCGGGACGGCCGCACTGCTGTGGATGTTGTGCAAAATGATGGTGGTATCTGGCCAGAGGTATGCAAGGCAGTCTTTGTTGGCACCGACCCAGACCTATATATAAGACGGTGGGCAGCGGAGAAATTACGGGATGGAAATGGAATAACTAAGTACTACATGATCAAACTCCATTACTGATCTGCTCATCGGACAAAATACGACTACCTCTCAATGTCGGCAACTCTAGCGAGTCAACGTGCAACCATGGCCAGGGAGCGGTGGACTGTTTGAAGGATTGTCCCATAGAAGAACCTTCTCCTCAAGGACGCATGGAAGACCAACAAGCATGGCCTTTTCCCAAGCCTATTTAAGCAGCGTCTTGAAAAAGTTGGTGCAGGAAGCACCGACTTGCAGCAGTGAGGACGCCGGAGCGGTGTGCGATTTCTCCCAGAGGATCGTCTTCCAAGGTCTCCCAGCTCCGACGAGGAGGAGAACTGCCTGGCGAATCCATGGGAGCAGCGATGAACTGCCTTCTCTTCGGGGGGAGGGGAACTAGCGAGGAGGAGATAAGAGCGTAGTAACCGCAGGGCCTCGTCCCTTCCAACTGTAGAACATTCGCCGGCGAAGGGGTGAGGCTATTATTTACTACTACTAGTACTAGCATTATGGAACGTTATGGGATTGCATTATACAGTAAATAATAGCACTAGTAAGAAATTTTTGGCACTAGGTATTAGTTTTTGGCGTGGATTAAGAAATTTTGGGTATGTTTTTGCCATTTTTTTTACACGCCAACTAGTGTCAAAAACGTCTTACATTATGTGACGGAGGAGTACGTACTCGTACTGTAGCAGTACTAGTACTACTTTTCTCAACTAGTAGTGCGATGTACTGTACTTCTTGTCTAGTTCTAGTATAGTGCACCAGTTTTGAACTCTTGAATCTCAGGGCCAAGGAGCTACAGTTGGAAGTGGAGGGTACTACTGTTCTCTAGAACCATCACTGTACTATCAATGCAGGGAAAGTACACCTGCGTAGTGGCCTAGTGGGTACTCTCGGTGCTCTATTAAGTCGCTCCTCTCACGTAGCTGGCCTACTCAGCCGCTCCTCTCACACACACACTAGCAGCCTATTTATTAGCGACGGTTACTACGGGGGCAGAACATTTGAGTTATTTGATACAGGAAGACTAGGCTTTTCGCTTCCATTTGTGGAGGTGTAATGGATCTCATCGAACTTTGTTAGTAGTTCCTTCTTTATGAATGAGATGAAGCAAAGCTTTTGCCTTCGTTTAAAAAAACACGTCAATAGGAATTTCTTTTATAGTAGAGCCGATAATGGAGTGAACTCCATGCGTGCAACGCCACAAGCTACAGAGTAGTAGTAGAGCACTTTACGTATAGAGCCATATTGCACAGTTCCCAATGCCCCGCCAGGCTTTTCCGACTCCTCGGGCTTAATTGGGAGGCGCTAGTTTAAATATGCTACTAGCTGGAGGAAGCTGCAAGCGAGGTGCGGCTAGGGCGAGCACGCGAGCCACGGGATGCTGGGAAGGAAAACCCGTTCACGTGGCTAGGCTATCCAGTGCACCCAGATTGTGGGGCCGCATGTCCGTTTGACTTCAAAACTCAAACTACCCATGTAAAATATTGGCTCGCAGCGAAGTGTAGTAGTACTATTTAAAAAAAAGGCCGCCCTGCATTCGGCTGGGATCGAACCCACAAAATGAGGTATACACTCCCGCGGCCACTAGTAGTACTCATTGTAGTACAACGCAACCTAGAATCGCCTTTTGTCGCTAGTAGTACGTGGATTGTTCCTTACAAGAAACCCCTAATAATGCAAGAAACCACTAAAATGACAAGAAACTGCTACCATTTGCATACGTAGCAAACTTAAGATAAGACTACCTTATCAACCATTGTACATGCTCTTACCAACAAAAATCCTCGAGTGACCTCCTACCTCTGGCCCGTCCACCTAGTCATCCTCGGCCATGGGACGCAGCTACCACCGCCGGCAGAAGGCGAGGTCCAAACCGCCGGTGTTGCGGAGCCCATGTTGCAGTAGCTTGAATGCCAGCTCCGTCCGGCGCTCGCGACCGCTAGTTAGCCAAGATAGCTCCGTCCAGCTGCTTGTCTGCAAGGTTTGCTAGCTAGATTGGCACGGCAGCGCGGCGGCTTGCTCGCTCGTGAGTCATGCTCGGGCCAGCCTGCCAACCCGTGCGGAGGCCAGTGCGGCGTCCGGCCCGTCTGGCGGAGCGGCGGCCAACTCGCTCATCACCGGCGCAACCGACGAACATGCATCAGTACTGTTTGAAGTAATGTTCAGGAAAAATAATGATTTGAGGGGGAATAACAGGATAGAAGGTCAGATGTGGGCCCCTCATGTCAACGGTCAAATAAAATGTGTTGGTTTAAGCTGCCTCGTCAGCACGGACGTGTGGCCCTATCTTGTCATAAATGGGTTTAAACGAACCTAATTGGTAGGAGTACTAGGTAGTAGTTTTTGGCGTGGATTAAGAAATTTTGGGTATGTTTTTGCTATTTTTTGTATAATAGATTCTTCCTAGGGCTGGTTGAAGGTGGTAGTTTTTTGTTAAATACTCTACATATTGTAAGTAGGAGTGAAAGTTAAGCTTTGGAAGCCAATAAGCTAGGCTAGTTACATAGCGCATATGTGTACATGATTGAAAGTAAATATCAACCATGAGTGACTAATATCTTGATGGAAAACTCGAAACTATGGAATGCTAGGAAAAAATGCATGGTTGGAAATACTAGCAATGTTCATGTCCGTTGCAACGAATCATAATTAGAATAATACTTATTCACAAACTTGGTACAAAACACTCTAATTTTGATATACATATGTCACTAGAGATATATTATGTTTCAATTAGAATATATTCCTTGGGCTGTTTTGGTGAAGTCAGGGAGGGATGTGGTTGGTTTTAAGATACTAATTATGGGTTTTTCTGCAAATTGGTAGACAAGTGGGATGTTGGTGAGAAAAGGCAACAACTTACCTCACAATCGTTAGATGTAGATCTAATGGTTAGAAACGACGGATGGCAGACACACCAACATCACCAACTTAGTCTTGTTTAGGATTACTAGCAAGATCCGTGCATTGCACAGAACATTAAGATGCATTTTTTTATAAAACACTTGTTGTGATTGACCCTTGCGGGAGTAATCCCATGTGTAAAAACTAATGATATCTCGAGAAATATGAGATAAGGTGAAGAGGAGTGGGGTGTGGTGGTGGTTGGTGGTCGGACTGAGCGGGGGCATGGGGATTGACGATGCCGGCAGCGGCCACCAGGCCAGTTTGTTCCAGAGGCTTCCTTTCTTAATTGCTCAACAATGAGGTTTGTTGGAGATAAGGATGAATGAGGGAAGGCCTTGTCTGCAAATGTGGTGAGGGGTGCGGGTATCTTTTAGTTTAATTTCCATCCGTCAGATATAGATCAGACGGTCTATATTGCAAGGCCGCACACGTATCATCATCACCAACTCGGTTTTTTTAAGAGAAGAAATATAAGTATGGAGATACAAACGTATTATCAATACTTGCTTCCGTAAACTAGCATCTACATTCTATTCAATGCCTCGGCATGTGAGGCCTTAGCACAATGACTTCTCGACTGTGTAAAACAAAGATTTTAGGGGGTGACGGCGGCGCGCTTTTTGGCTTGCTCTAGTCCTAGTAGTCATACTAGGTGGTCTAAGCACGTGTAGATTTATTCTTTTTCACGTCTCGTGTTCACTGTACTGCCACGACTGTTGATGAATAGACGGTAAGTTATTCATGGGGAAACCCTTGTTGAGTGTGTTTGCAAGAGAGAGAGAGACAGTGTGCGTGTGTGATATGTTAGAGACTAAGGCAATGATAACAAATTCTTTGTGTCTATGTCTGTGGAGGATAGAGAGAGACATGTACATGGGGATTTGTGTTGTGTAACGTGAAGACACATATACATAATTAGATAGTGAGTGTGTGAGATACACATGCGGACATGGGGAGAGATGAGGATCCATATAAATGGGTGTTTGTGCGTGTATGTGTGTGTTTGTGCACGCGTTTGTGTGTGAGAGGGAGAGAGTGTATGTGGAGTAGAGAGACCACTGATGATGTAAACCTTGTATAAGGGAAGGGGGAATGATGTGACATGTGTAGTAGCGGGATAGCACGGGTGCGGGCGGGGGGAGCAGACTATTTGGAAGAGACATCAAATGTGTGTGTGCGAGAGGGGTGTGAGAGCGAGATAAAGAGAGAGCTAGCGACGGAGAGAGATAGTGTCGTGGAAATATCACGTCAGATGTCCTCATGAAAGGACTTAGTCGTGGAGCCATCGCGATGGGTTGGCTTGAAAGGGTTAAACTGGACAAAGGACACGAGAGATTTATACTAGTTCGGCCCCTTCAATGAAGGTAAAAGCCTACGTCTAGTTGTGATGGAATTGATTGGGTTTCGATGACCAGGGAGCAAATACGCTTTGCCTGGGTCTCGAGTTTGTTGTTTCTTGTCCCTGAACCACTGCCGGGTCATCCCTTTATATACACAGGTTGACACCCGGCCGGTTTACAGAGTCCCAAGGCCGACTCATACAAGTGTCCGGCTCGGTCTCCCCTTTCCTAACTTACAATACAAGTTATACAATCATAGCGGTTTACAACTATGGACCCTAATCCGCCTTTGGGCTGTGGGCCTCTAAGCTTCATCAATAAAGCGCCATCTTCCGGGTCTTTATGGGCTTCAATGTAGTTGAGGGTACCGGCCCCTCTTGGGCGGTTTACCCTTAGTAGTTATATCCCCAACAGATAGAGAGGAAGAGAGGGGGCGAGAGGGGTCATTTGTGTCCATAAATGGCATATAGATAGGGGGACAATGTTGATGTTGTCCGAAATTGGCCTATGAACGGAGACGCGGGGGAAGCGAGTCATCGTGTGTGTGATAGGGACTTCATGAGAGATCTAGAATGGATGGTGTAGAGAACAATGTGCAAAATCGATAACAATTATACATTAGGGAGCTATGCAAAGAGTCACGACATATATGTATACACGGAAGGAGCTGGAGCGGGTCCGCATGTGGGAGAGATATAAAGAGGTGAGTGGTGCACAAGGAGACAAAGTGTGCTTGTTTGCAGTGGGGGTGGTGTGTGAGGTGAGTGCGCGAGAACCACATAACTAGGGAGATAGACGTTTGGGGGCGATATTTTGTGTGTATGGGAAATATACACTCTACATAGTGCGTGTGCTTGGGTAAGAGAGATAGCGGGAGACCTAGAGAGTGAGGGAAGAGATGTGTGCATGCCCGAGAGACAAAGTGATAGAGACCTATGTTGGGGTCCAGTCTTTACAAGAGAGAGGGGTGTTAATGTGCTCGTGTGTTGGTGTTTGGGGGAGAGAACGACTTCTCTATGTGTGTGTGTGTGGTGGGGGGGGGGGTTGACTTCAGATAAAGAGTGAGGTGTCTATATTTGAGGGACTTTAGCGTAATTGAGATATTGTCCACTCATGGTTGATCAATTTGTTTCACAGTTTGTACTATGAGATAACGATACTTTTGAACATGCGTGATATACCTTGATGTACCAGAATTACAAACCTAAGATTAGAATTTTGGAATTCGACTCCATCATTAGCTTTTGTAATTCATTTAAACGGAGGTACATTTTTTAAGCCAGGATTTCGTGATTTCAAATTCATATATCGAACCTAGAGATATACACATACGGGCACGTTCAAACTTTATAATCATCCACTTTATTCATACACATACACATTTTTGCTTTTGTCATCATATTTAGGATATACACATTTGGAATTTCTTTTGAATTGGACCGTATGATGGTATTTGCTTGTAGTAGCTCAATGATTCATATTTGAATTGAATGGACAATCTAAGTTTCGAGTTGGAGACATTGATTTTAAAAACTTGCACATTTTTTTGCGTGCAAAACAAACAAATTGTCAGCATGATATCATAGTCGGCCATACGAGAGCAGAATACTTATAATTTTAGGCGCCAAAAGCTTTCAAACTTCCCGCTCACATCGAAATATCACCCGCCCGAAAGTTTAGCCCTGCGATATTCCTGTTTTACCCCTGCCACAAGAACGAAAAAGGGCTGCTTTGGTAACTTCATTGTTTTCCCCTCTTTGCCCCCAACATTCTTCCCCAAAGCCCCTCCCCTTCCCCTCCCCGACCCCCCCAACCATGACAAGCCACCAAATCTAGTCCTCCGCCGCAACGGTGGACCTCACACCCTGCCCGATCTACCTTCCGCACCTTGGAACCCCCAACTGCCAACTCACCACTTCACCGGAGCCGCTTCAACGACTGGCTTGTCCACCGCTCCAGATCTCCTTGACCGCCATCATGGTCCACCACACCGGATCTGCTTAACCGGCACCCTCGTCCACCACAGCGTAGGCCCTTCACTGACTCCCTCGTCCGCCCCTTCGCTGGCCCTTCATACAAGCCCTCGTCCGCCGCAATAGATCCGCCTCACCGAAAGCACTGTACAATGCGCCTGCTGAAGCCTTCGTCCACTGCACCGGACCCACTCCACAGACGCCATATTCAACTCCACCGGCCCTTCTTTACCGATGCCGCAACTTCATCAGGTTATTTCAATTTGTATTCCTTCATTTTTTTCTCTTTATCGTGCAACTGTTCACTTACCACAGATGAGCTTTCTTGTATGTCGACAGGCGCCGCAACCGTAGCACCGGAGCCGCTTCAGCGACGGCGATAGCCGGCCCAAACTCAACCGCAACACGAGCACCATCGACGATCCTTAGCTATCAAGTATGACAACGATACCCATACGCCGCCGAGAATCAGGTACTATTATCCAACGGCCGGCGCCTACGTTCACTTTCCTAGCATAAGCACCGCACCTTTGAATTTCTTCAGGGCATCATTCAGTTTTTCATGAGACGCATTATTCTGCTTGCACCTGTAGGGCCATACTTCTGGCAGTGAACATGTTACATGTGCTAAATTACATACCAGTGCACATATGCTTTAGTTTTCTTCTGATGCCACCTGTTGGTTCCATCAGACTGCTTAATGTTCTCTATGCTTAATTACACATCAGCAAACTAGCATGTGGTTCCACTGCTTTTTGTTTGTTTTACCCTACATTTTCTAATGATAGCTATTACATCACTGCTCCGAGCCTCTGTTCATTACTTGTTTGTGTGTTCTTGATCTTTCCAAGTTGCATGACTAATTTGATGCTTCTATTAATTATGGAGCTGCCAACCCCATCAAGCAAAATATTTGTTCTTTTGGGGATGGCACCTCGAACAAGCATAAAAATAGAGGGAAGCAGATATATTGTCGTGTATGCACACACCCTTCTTTCATTAGTTTAGATGAACCATTGATGATCAATTCGGACCAGTGCATGCGATTAAAATTAATTTTACCTAAATAGAGGGTGCAGAATAAACTACAACAACTAGATTTGCAACCACGGGATGCTGACGATATCTTCAAAGAACATTGCAACAGCAGCGAGGCTTCACAGCAACATATGGTAAGCCAGTGTGTTTTAGTACATGTGAAATGTAATGCGAGTGGGTTGCTTTCTTGGCTTATGCCCTCAACCTGTAATCCTACCGAATTACAAATAGTTCAGTTGTCTGCTTTGCTGTATTGCTTGATTCGAATGCTTGTTTGTTGTTACGCTATACCTGAGTTGGCCAATATGTCAGCAGTGCCTGCTGTACTATCGTAAAGAAATGCATGCCTATTTCATTTGAGTCCTTAACTTTTCCTCTCAACTTCATCACAAGACTGTCTTCGTAGTTTATATGAGGCCACACTGTTAAGTGCTTTCTCAGATTATTTCAACTGCTTAGATGCCTTGGCAACTTAAATATAGCGGTGGTACACTCCCTTCAACTAGGGATGTCAACTGGGTCCCGTTTTATCCTGATTAAAGTCCACTAGTGGTATGATAGTTCAAAAGCGTTTTTTGTTTTTTGAGGAAAATGAACTAGGGAGGTAGCAAAAACTAACTAGATGGGACAGGCGGATGTCGTTTATTTGCCACTTACATCCCTAGTTTCATCTTACCATTTTAATTTCTTTTCGGCTGATGCTGCTTCGAACCATTTAAATACAGTTTGCCATGCTCGGAAATAATTCATCTGTCATTTACAATGTAAGCTTACTGCCTGGATCATACGATAACTATCTCTTACTTATGTCCAGTGGAAACCTTTCAGGATGCCGTTCACACTAGGACACAATGTACAACCCCAGAATCTATTTGTGGAAGCAGTGCACCATCCATGTTACCAGATGGTAGCAGTTTTGAGGCAACACCGCCAGAGAGCAGTCTGAGCACAGATATTATAGTACTTGAGGCTCTACTAGAGGAAGAAAGAGATGGTGTGGCTGCCATGAATGAGGTAATCTTTATCTTGAGGCTAGAAATTACGGAATTAGCGGCACGCATTATGCAAGCAACCCAAGAATTGGAGGAAGCAAGAATGTTGCATTTGAAGATGGAGGAGGTCCTGTTGTTTCTGCTATCTAAAGCCCAAGGTAATTCCGGTTCTTCTTTAGATACCAGTTGAAATTGTCATTAGATTATTGTACTTGCATGTTGTGTCATGTCTCTGAATGGATTATGTTGCAAAAACCCCTATGTTGTCCATGTGTTGTAATGATCCAAATTTTTTAGGCGAGGTAATCCTCAGTACTTGTATGATTCACATAAGGTGAACTGTTTTTCGTGTGAGCATATTGTATTGGATGAAATAACGGTTTGACTCAGAGTGTATCCAACCTACTGAATTCGAAGATCACGACATTTCTAAATCATAGTCATATATAAAGGTGGAATAAATCTTTGTTGTGGTTTTGAAGAAATAAATAACAAAATGTATAATTATCTATGGATATTCGTAATCGAATACAAATTAGATTTGAATTTAGTTTGCCAGGGCCCAGGGAAAACGTGAATGCTAATTCTCCCAAGTTTTGAACGAAGCGGATAAACACCCACCATAATTTGTGGGCTGCCCGAAGCAAGTGTTTGCGAGATGGAAATTACTGTCTACCCCTGACACTTGACATCCTTATCGACTGGATTTATACTGCTGTTGATAGGGGTTGACTAGTAACTTCAATCAGACGTGACACGATGGCCTCTGAGCCCATTCAGACACGGTGAGCGCCAAACGTGGGCGGCAAAACACATTTGATTCAAGCTCGTCCGAAAGACATGTGTCTCTTCCTCCATTTCCCCATTCATACACGGTGGGCGGCAAAACAAACTCTCCTCGTCCGAAATCAATGTAGGCTAATATTTTAAATAGGGGAAGATGTGTAACTTCCATCAGACGTGACACAACCGCCCTACCTATCAGCCCCGTTCATACACCGTGGGCGGCCAAACACCCTCTCCTCGCCCGAAATAGTTACCGGCAAATATTTGGGAGATGCGAGATTACCGTCCTATCCCCAACCGACGCGATGTCCGAAATTTTAAACGGGGGATAAGTTCGTAACTTTCCCCCATTTTAGAGAAGCGCGTCCCAAAGTTTGAGACCCCCCCTTCCCCTCCATTTCCCCATTCATACACCGTCAGCGGCACGACAACCTCCGCACGGCGGCCAGCCTCCTCTATCCGCCAGCCCATCCTCCACCTTGCCGGAGCCGCTACCCCTACCCCGTCGTCCACTGCAAGAGATGGACGTCTCTCATCCACAGTGCTGGACCAGGATCCTTTCATGGCCTCCTCTCGCTTCATTGGCGCCGTCGTCCACCTTGTCGTTGCCGCTCCTACGGCCGCCTCGTCCACGGCAATAGGATATATCCCCCGACCCGGCCATCTGCCGTCTAAAGTCTTCTTCCCCGCCGCCGACAACCATCGCACCCGCAGCACCCTCAACGTATCAGCATAGGCCTACATGGCGTCGCAAGAGAGGTGGTACTCTTCCATATGTGCTTAAGTTATTGATCTCACCTGGAAAATAGATCGTAATTTGTTTACTGTACTTTTCTTGTCCGTACCAAATCATAGTGGCTAGTTGAAAGCAAACATTGGTTGCGAAGTAGCTTTGTCCGGTTTGCACCTTCAGATCCGCCATGGCACGGGCACTATACTCGTAAAGCTTATGGTTTCCCCCCTTTATATTCACTACCATCATCGTAGGTGCTTCATGTCGTGCTAGCACTGCTCCTCAAGACCTCAACCCAAAGCTTACGTGTTGAAATATGAATCTGATATGATGCTCATATCACTAAAACAAAGAACATTTAATTGTTCACCTAATGTTCCTATGTTCGTTTCGAAAAGCATGTGCGCCACCCACTGGTCCAGCTAGTTCCACTTTCCTGATTTTTCTCTTGATGCTTAGGGTTTTCCCCTTTTATCTACTATACTATGATCTGCGTAGGTGCTTTCTGTCGTACTAGCATTACTCCACCCTTCAAGCTAAACAATTGAACACTCAGAATTCGAAATCTTAGTTGTTCAAATATGATTGTGATATGATACTAATATTAGTTAACAGACACATTTAATTGGTTAGCTAAAGGTCCCACTTGAGTTTCCAAATGCATGTCGCGACATATAGAGAGACAGCATAATTGCATTTCTTTGTCACTTGTTGACCGTACTTTCTTGTCCATACCAAATCTTAGTTGTTATTTCAAAGCAAACATCAGTTGCTAACTACCCTTTGCGCGGTTTGCAGCTTCAGATCTGCCATCCCACTGCCACAGTCAACACTGTACTCATCATGCTTATGTTTTCCCCATTTTATGATGACCACAATCAGCCTACGTGGTTCGTGTCGTAATAGCACTGCTCCACCCATTGAGCTAAACAAGCTTAGTTGCACAAATTCATATCTGATATTATTGCTGATATTAGTAAAACTGAGAGATGTTTAATTGGTTAGCAAAATGTTCCTACTTTAGTTTCGAAATGCATGTGAGCCACATATGAAGAGACCGAAAAGGATAGTATTTCTCTATGCGCTCTGGTTCATCATGGGTGGCCAACCGACATTGTATTGAAAGACTTTTAATATCTTCAATCTGCTTGCTCTTCTGCTCTTCTTTAAGATGATACTCTTCTCTTGCGGTCGACTGGTCAGGTCGAGTTGTTCTCCCTTTGTATATTTTGAATCTGTCTGGTCAGGTCGACTTGTTCTTCTTTACTATATGTTGAAGCTGTCATCTGCGAAGTGTCATCACTTCTGGAGCTCTCATATTTTGAGTAGTAGGCCACCTTATATTAATGCACACAACAAATTACAGCATGCATGGCATCTTTTAAAAGAACTGCAAAGATAGCACAAAGGGTTTACAGGGAGGCAGTATTGGATTAGAATCACTTATGCATTACAAAGAAAATCTCACTTGTTTTTATGTTTTCATGCATGTCAGATATTGAACATTATCAAAATGAATATGAAAATGGGTGCACGAGAGGAATATTGCAGAATGATCCACTGGCTAACAAACTTGGCATGGTGGAGGATGGCCTATCTTATTCACCCATCAAGGTGCTTGCTCTAACTTTGCAAAGTTGTATTGGTCGCACATATTTTGCATCTGACCTCTTGCATTACTTCTACTTTGTTACACCATCTGCTTAGTTTAAGCATCATATATGAGTATATGCCATACCTATCCATTTTCTATACCTTTTCCATGTGTCGTCACACTATGTTTTTCTAGTCAAATGTTGTTCTTTCGTAATAGATGTCCAAAAGGAAGAGGGTGAGTGCAGATCCTCAAGGAGTACAAACTAGCTATTTGGAAAATGTAGTGATACCTGTTAAATCAGATAGATCAGCAGCCACAGAAAACACAAGCCCAACTATACCACACTTTACCCCTACTCCAGTGGCCAAACCCCTATTAGAACTGCTGGGAGCCCAGCGTCAGGTACTGTCTATGATATCAATTCAAAATTTGAACTCCTAAATTTCTGCTTGTGCCTTACCTTCTCTCTTGTATGAAAACTAATTTCAGATGAATCTCCTTGCTCAAAGGATCATACGATCTCAAAACAATAATGGGCTCTACATTGCTCTTGTCAGTACCTCTCTCCCTTTTGCCTTGTAACGATGTACTTAATTAATTGCTATTTGATTATGTATCACCAGTCTGCACCTGAGCTTCATTATCCTTTGTTTCGTCCAATATTATTTGATCTATATTTACTCTTTGCAAAATGTAGAATAATGGCAACGCTTATAAATAATTTTCTTTGGGGAATTTATTGAATTATCCTACCATCAACATGGAGAAGGGCTTTGTCCAGCCCGTGTTAACATGTAATGTAAGTTCATCCTTCTCAAGCCTTCAAACTTTGTTCTAATATAGATTTGGATAGGCATCATTTCCTCCACTTCTGTTTGCTTTGCTGTTTACATCTGATTGGATGTTTGCAACAACTACCAGTTTCAAATTGTAGTTGTAAAAACATGTTCCTTATGCAGAACAGATCCATTTATTTGCTTATATAATTGTGAAACCTGTTACGTGTCTCCTTGTTTCTCTTTCGGAGTCGTATCTCTTATGCTAGGCAGAACTTTAGGGAAGATAGTGAGCCAAACCATCTTGAGGACAGCGAGATGACCCCAAGGTCCTGTCTTGATGAAGACAGTGAGTTGAAGCTACTCACCAGCAGGTGTGAGACAACCTCTATGCAGTCGTTGCCTCAATCAGTTCAACTTCTTCAGTCTCAACTTAAAGCGGAAAGGCTTGCTTCAGCTCAGCTCCGACTTGAAGTCAAAGATGCAATGAAGATGTCAGAGGACTGCCGTGCGCACCATCATGCCTTAAATCTAGTGTTGATGCATCTATCGTTGACACAACTGAGGTCTACTAAGCTTCTTCAGCTGTTTGGGGGGGCCCGACCTGGCCAATTCTAGTGCCTTCTGAAGTGCTCTCAGTTTTGTATATTCTTTTGTCGACGCGTTTATTTGCATTGGTGGCGAACTTTGATGCCCAGTGGATGTAATATGTGTGATAGTCGTGATAGTCTAGCGTAAGTTGCTTGCTTATTTATTTCCTTGTTGTCTTGTTTATTTCTTTGCTTGTAGTCATAGCAGTTCTTTTTCCGCGGGTTGCTAGTGGCTGCAATAACCTATTTTTTAAAACTAGGCCACAATAACCATGGGCTAATATTTACTGTAGTGACACTAGGCCTCCTACGGGCCGTAGAAATAGTGGGCCTTCTACAGGCCGTAGAAACAGTGGGCCTTCTACGGGTCGTGGAAATAGTGGGCCTTCTACGGGTCGTAGAAACAATGGGCCTTCTACGGGCCGTATCATCAACGGGCCTTATACGGGCAGTATGATCGATTGGCCAAACATGGGCCAATAACAGGCTGCAATATGGCCGTAAACGGGCTAGAGTTGGAATCGTCCGTTCATGGGCCGACCATAATGGGCCATCGTTAATAGGCCGTATTTGATGCCGCTAGGAAAACGGCCCAACATATTAACAGACCACAAACGAGCCGACTGTAACCACGGGTTGAATTTGTCCCACAAGTAGAAAATGATAGTAACGGGTCGTATGTAAACGAATGCTGGAAATGAGCCCAAGAATAAATGGGCTCTGAGAAGGCCGAAAGATAACATGGGCTGGAAATGGCCCAACGGAATAACGGGCCGTTAATGGGTATAAAGTGATACACTGTTCATTACGGGCCAGTTTCACCACGGGCCGTTAATGGTTGTAAAGTGATACACTGTTCATTACATGTCAGTTTCACCATGGGCCATTAATAGGCCAAGAGTTACATAGGGCCTCATATGGGCCGAAAGACGTCATGGGCCATACATGGGCCAGAAGTGAAAACAGGCTGGAATCATATTGGATGGCCTAGATGATGCTACTGGGCCTAATTCTGATAGGGCGTAACGGGCCTTGGGAGCAGGTTGTAAATGGGCTACATGCAAACAGGCCGTTAACAGGCTTTACATGGGTCGGCCCGCCATCTTTTGACCAAGTCAAATGGGCCGGCCTTTTCACCAGAATGGTCCTCTGTTGGGTCGTGCCATGTGTCGACGTATAATAGGCGCCTTCTGTCCAATGAGTGGATGACATCTGTCCCAACGATGAGCCGACACGTGTTTCCTCTAGCCAACGATGATTTTACACGTGGAAAATCCCCATTGGTCGGGGCTGTTAATGGGTTATCGGATCCAAAACCTGACCCGGTAGCTTAATGGCGTTCCGTTATGGTGGATGCCACGTGTCGGTCACCCTTGACGAAAGCACTTCTGTGACGCGCGATTTATCATCATGGAAGTGGACACTTCCGTGATGATAATTTTGGTAATGTCATGGAACACTTCTACGTCAGCACTGGTATGACTATCTTGATTCTGTCATAAAATCGTCATGGATGTACATGCGTGACAGAAAACGCGACCTACTGTGACAAACACGTATCAACATGGAAGTGTATTTTTTTGTAATGTACCGTTGTTCCGAATGATAAGAATGAACTCATTCCACAAAGAATTGTTACTGGCTTTAGAATGGCTAATTATTTTAGGAAATTAAATAAAGCAACTAGAAAAGATCATTGCCATTTGCCTTTTATTGATCAAATGCTAGAAATATTATCAAAGCACACACACTTTTGTTTTCTTGATGGATATTCTGTTTTTTCTCAAATACCTGTTTCACAACCTGATCAAGAGAAAACCACCTTTACTCGTCCTTTTGGAATTTATGATTATAGACGTATGCCTTTTGGTTTTATGTAATGCACCTGCTACCTTTCAAAGATGTATGGCTGCTATATTCTCTGATTTTTGTGAAAAGATTGTTGAGGCTTTCATGGATGATTTTTCTGTTTACGGAACTTCTTTTGATGATTGCTCAAGCAACCTTGATTGAGTTTTGCATAGATGTGAGCAAACTAATATTGTCTTGAATTGGGAGAAGTGCCACTTTATGGTTAATGAAGGTATTTTCTTGGGGCATAAAATTTCTGAACGAGGTATTGAGGTGGATAAAGCTAAAGTTGATGCAATTGAGAAAATGCCATGTCCTAGAGATATTAAATGTATTCGTAGTTTCCTTGGCCATGCTAGTTTCTATAGGAGGTTTATTAAGGACTTCTCTAAAATTTCTAGACTTCTTACATATCTTTTACAAAAGGATGTTCCATTTGTTTTTTATGATGATTGTGTAGAAGCCTTTGAAACACTTAAGAAAGCCTTAATTTCTGCACCTATTGTTCAACCACCTGATTGGAACTTGCCATTTGAAATTATGTGTGATGCTAGTGACTATGTTGTTAGTGCTGTTTTAGGACAAAGAGTTGATCAAAAATTAAATGTTATCCATTATGCTAGCAAAACTCTAGACAATGCCCAAAGAAATTATGCTGCTACCGAAAAAGAATTTTTAGCAATTTTGTTTGCTTGTGATAAATTCAGATCTTACATTTTTTATTCTAAGGTTACTGTTCACACCGATCACGCTGCTATTAAATATCTTATGGAAAGGAAAGATGCTAAACCTAGACTCATTAGGTGGGTACTCTTGCTACAAGAATTTGATTTGCATATTACTGATAGGAAAGAAGCTGAGAACCCCGTAGATGATAACTTGTCTAGGTTAGGGAATATCCTTGATGACCCACTACCTATTGATGATAGTTTTCTTGACGAACAACTAGCTGCAATAAATGTTTCTCATAATACTCGTTGGTATGCTGACTATGCTAACTAAATTTTTGCTAAATATATACCGCCTTGTTTCACATACCAACAAAAGAAAAAAATCTTCTTTGATTTAAGACATTACTTTTGGGATGACCCACATCTTTGTAAAGAAGGAGTGATAATCCCCAAGTGCAGGGAATCATTGTAGCTATTCCCAAAGGTGGAAGTGATAAGTATGAAGTGTCGAACCCACAAGGAGCTAAAGGCAAGATCAATATTATCTCAAGTCCTATTTTCCACTGATACGACTCTACGTACACCGAACGTTTGCTTCCAACTAGAAACGAGAAATAAAACTACGTTGTGGGTATGAAGAGGATAACTTTGCATGATATCGGAGAGCTAAAATATAAAAGTAGGTGCTGTTATGTCACGCCCAATATGCGACCCTATCCTAAAGGAACTTGAAGGTCCCACCAAGGATAGAAGCGAATATTGGAGACACTTTTGCAAGGTGGATATCATTACATCGTACCATTACATAATAGTTGGGGATACATACAAGAGGCATACAATGCCACATGAATACAACAACATCATACATAATAGCAACATCCGACTACGGATGAAACACAAACAGAAATTCAAACGACATCCTGTAGGACCTTGAGAAGAAGTGTAAGTAAGTCTAGAGGGGTGTGATTAGACTACTTGACCAATTAAAAATTAAGCCTTTTCCCAATTTTAGTTTTTGGCAGATTTTAGCAATCTTAGCACAAGTCAAGAAATCTTCACATAATTCAAGCAAGCATGCAAAGAGTATATGAGCAGCGGAAATTGAAGCATGCAACATGCAAGAATGTAAAGGGAAGGGTTTGGAGATTTCAAACGCAATTGGAGACACGGATGTTTTTGTCGTGGTTCCGATAGGTGGTGCTATCGTACATCCACGTTGATGGAGACTTCAACCCACGAAGGGTAACGGTTGCGCGAGTCCACGGAGGGCTCCACCCAAGAAGGGTCCACGAAGAAGCAACCTTGTCTATCCCACCATGGTCGTCGCCCACGAAGGACTTGACTCACTAGCGGTAGATCTTCACGAAGTAGGCGATCTCCTTGCCCTTACAAACTCCTTGGTTCAACTCCACAATCTTGTTGGAGGCTCCCAAGTGACACCTAGCCAATCTAGGAGACACCACTCTCCAAGAAGTAACAAATGGTGTGTTGGTGATGAACTCCTTTCTCTTGTGCTTCAAATGATAGTCTCCCCAACACTCAACTCTCTCTCATAGGATTTGGATCTGGTGGAAAGAAGATTTGAATGGAAAGCAACTTGGGGAAGGCTAGAGATCAAGATTCATATGGTAGGAATGGAATATCTTGGCCTCAACACATGAGTAGGTAGTTTTCTCTCAGAAATGGTATGTTGGAAGTGTGTGTTTGTTCTGATGGCTCTCTCCACGAATGAAGAGGAGGTGTAGGGGTATATATAGCCTCCACACAAAATCTAACCGTTACACACAATTTACCAATCTCGGTGGACCGAATCAACAAACTCGGTCAGACCGATTCAGTAAACAATGTGACCGTTAGGGTTTTCGGTGGGACCGATATGCAACTCGGTAGGACCGATATGGTTAGGGTTAGGGCATAACGTAATCTCGGTGAGACCGATTACACAAACTTGGTGAGACCGAATTTGGTAATTAGCTAACCAGAGAGTTGGTCAGGCAAACTCGGTGGGACCCATTACTCAAACTCGGTGGGACCGATTTTGGTAATAAGTTAACCAGAGAGTTTGCATTATAATCTCGGTAGTACCGATTGCTCAAAATCGGTAAGACTGATTTTGATAATGGACATACACAGAGAGATTACAATCCCATCTCGGTGAGACCGAGATCCCTATCGGTGAGACCGATTTACTTAGGGTTTGTGGCAGTGGCTATGACATCTGAACTCGGTGGCGCCGGATAGAAAAAATCGATGGGGCCGAGTTTGACTTTAGGTTTAGGACATATGTGGATGTGAGAAAGTAGTTGAGGGCTTTGGAGCATATCACTAAGCACTTTGAGCAAGCAAGCCATTAAGCAACACCTCATCCCTTCTTGGTAGTATTGGCTTTTCCTATAGACTCAATGTGATCTTGGATCACTAAAACATAAAATGCAGAGTCTTGATCTTGAAGCTTGAGCCAACCCTTTGTCCTTAGCATCTTGAAGGGCTTCCACATCCTTTAGTCCATGCCACTCCATTGTTGAACTTGTCTGAAATATACTAGGTAGAAGTGTTAGTCCAACAAGAGATATGTTGACATTAATTACCAAAACCACCTAGGGAGCACTTGTGCTTTCAATCTCCCCTTTTTTGGTAATTGATGACAACATACATCAAAGCTTTAGATAAAGATATAGAGAATAGTAAGAAAAGCTTTGGAAAGACATGTAACAAGCATAGGCTCCCCCTACATGTATGCAATCATGTGAATATGGAATATGGAAGCATGTGAATGCATGAACATGACAGAGTAAGCAATGTGTTACATGTATCTTGGACATATGCATCAAAGGGAACAATGTTAAAGAACAATACCTTCATGCTCATGAGTCCTTCTTGCAAACAGTATGTACATCAGCAAGAATTCCTCATACACATGATTGTGATGCATATACTTACCTTGTGGTCTTGAGTTGGCTTAGGATGGAATGAACCTGCGTAAACAAGGTTAGATAACACAGATACACCTACTAGCCAGAGCAAACAGAAGGAACCAGAAGAATACCAAGACTGGGATGACATGTAAAGAGTGAGTACTAGGTACCACATTGGATTAGACATGTCCCCAAAGGTAAAGATATGCAATGAATTTCAATGATTTCTTTCCCTTAGATGTCTTGCTCCCCCTGAATCTAGCATGGGATACTGGGAGAAGATAGGGAACAGAGAATCAGAGCTCAAAGAAACAAACGAACAGAGCTAAAGCAAATAAGCACATATGAACATGTCTTTCCCCTCAAGAAGACATGTGGCATCTCTCCTCTTGAACACCAAGCATCTGGGATCCTTGAGAAATACTCTCTACTACTCTCTACTTGAGTATTCTCTCCCCCTAGAGATCTCTCTCTCTCTCCCCCATGTGGAAGTGATACTCTCTAAGTGATAAGCTTTTGATGTGATCTCTCTCTCCCCCTTTGACATCAATTTCCAAGAAGGGCTTTCTGGAATTTGTCGTGAATGGGTTTGGTCCTTGAGTCACAGTACAAAGCACTGATAAAAATGTGATGCTTGTAGAGGGCAAGATTCATTGAGTGGAGCTAGATCATAAGTAAATATGAATAAGTGGCAAAATGTTTTTCCTGTTGTGAAGTTGGTGGCACCGAGTGGTATGATTTGGTTGCACCGAGAGGATTCGGTTGGGCCGAAAACAACAAATCAGTGAGATCGAGTTCATCGCAGAGAAAACACTTGTCACCTCAACTCACTAGACTAGTAAGATCTCACAATGATTTGCAAGGAATTAACTGAATGATATGCAATGAATTGGATGCAGGAAAATGCAGAACAAAAAGGAAAGAAAGAAATCTAGATGAAGTTTTTTTTGAAAGGGGAAACAAATATGCATGAGACAAATGCAAGAGCACAGAAAAGAACATGAGAGAACTTCATCTAGAATTGGTCGGCGACAAAGTCACCTATGTTAGAGTATATTGACTTAGGAGTCAAGTGAGATCACTTGATCATAGGTCATACTCATCGTTTAAGCTCAAAATGGGGTTACCATTTTTCGTTTAAGCATCTTGATGTATTCACATCTTGTCGAGTTTCTTTAACTCATGCCTCGGAGTAAAGCTTCGCTAAGATGGAATAACATACCTTGGGTGGTGGTGTTGATCATGTAGTTGAACTTGTGTGGATTGCTCAAGGTTGATATAGATCATCAAGAGTTGGGAGCACCACTTGGAATTTGAGTTCATCTACCTACATGGGTTAGTTCTTGCAAGGAAGAGCACTTGTGTATCCAAAAATGAGAATCATGAAACTCAACATATAATTTGTAAAAGGATATGTTCGAATGGTTTCGTGCTTCCTTATCTTCAACCACCATTGTGTAGAGACTTGGTGATGTAGAGATTGCTCAAGATATGAGTAGGTTACAATCTCATGGAATTTGATTCAACCAAGTACCTACATGGGTTAGATAACATGCAAGATGCAAATATATCCAAGACATAAGATTTTCATCATAAGAGAAATATCAAGGATTAGTCATAAGCTCGTGTCTTGCATGTATCCAATGGAGTTTCTACTCCAAGTTTGAAGCATCTATAATGTTCAATTCTCCTCTCAACCTGCAAAACACTTTCTCATCAAGAGGTTTAGTAAATATATCCGCTAATTGCTTTTCGGTACGAACATGCTTAAGTTTAATGTCACCCTTAGCAACATGATCTCGAATGAAATGATGATGAACTTCAATATGCTTAGTTCGAGAATGTTGCACAGGATTATGAGCAATTTTGATAGCACTTTCATTTTCACAAAGTATTGGAACATGTTTCACATATATCCCATAATCTTTAAGAGTTTGGGTCATCCAAAGTAATTGAGCACAACATGAACCAGCGGCAATGTATTCCGCTTCGGTGGTGGATAAGGATACCGAGTTTTGTTTCTTGGAAGACCAAGATACAACAGATCTACCAAGAAATTGACAAGTACCCAAAGTGGACTTTCTATCGACATTGTCTCCAGCATAGTCCGAGTCGGAGTAGCCAACAAGATTGAAAGAGGCCCTCTTAGGATACCAAATGCCAAAATTTGGTGTATGAATTAAGTATGTCACTATCCTTTTCACGGCCTTAAGATGACATTCTTTAGGAGCAGCTTGATATCTTGCACACATGCACACACTTAGCATAATATTGGGACGTGAAGCACATAGATATAACAATGAACCAATCATAGAGCGATAAAACTTTTGATCAACCGGTTCACCGTCTTTGGTCAAATCAAGATGTCCACTAGTAGGCATGGGTGTAGGCATACCTTTGCATTCTTGCATATTGAACTTCTTGAATAATTCCTTAGTGTACTTCGTTTGAGAGACAAAAGTACCTTCCTTAGTTTGATTGATTTGCAACCCAAGAAAGAATTTGAGTTCACTCATCATTGACATCTCAAACTTCTCCGACATTAGCTTTCCAAACTTCTCACTAAAATGAGGGTTAGTTGATCCAAATATAATATCATCAACATAAATTTGGCATACAAATAATTCTCCATTAACCCTTTTAGTAAAAAGTGTAGAATCAATTTTACCAATTTCAAATCCTTTTTCAAGAAGAAACTTAGTTAAGCATTTTTACCAAGCTCTAGGAGCTTGTTTAAGACCATAAAGAGCTTTGTGAAGTTTATAGACATGATTGGGTTTCTTAGGATTGATAAAGCCGGGAGGTTGTTTAACATAAACTTCCTCCTCTATTTCACCATTTAGAAAAGCACTTTTAATGTCCATTTGGTACAAGGTGATATCATGGTGATTAGCATAGGCAAGTAAGATGTGAATGGACTCAAGTCTAGCAACGGGAGCATAAGTCTCACCATAGTCCATATCTTCGACTTATGTGTAGCCTTGGGCAACGAGACGTGCTTTGTTGCGAACTACTTGTCCATCTTCATCTTGCTTGTTGCGAAACACCCATTTGGTACCGATGATGTTATGGTTGTCGTCGGGCTTCTCAACCAATGTCCAAACTTGATTTCTCTCAAAGTTGTGTAGCTCTTCATGCATAGCATTTGTCCAATCTGGATCTTCCAATGCTTCTTCAACCTTCATAGGTTCAATGCTAGAGATGAATGAATAGTTTTCACAAAAGTTAGCTAAACGATTTTTAGGTCGAGTAATTCTCCCGGTTTGAATATCATTGTAGATTTTCTCGACGGGATGGTCTTTAGCAATTCTTGCTCGAACTCGTGAAAGCTTTTGCTTGGGTCTTGGTTGAACATCTTCTTCATTTTGTTCTTTTTCTTCTTGGCCTTCTTCATTATTGACGTTGTCGTTCTCTTGTCATGGTGGAGAAGGAGGTTGTTGACGTTCGTCTTGATGCACTTCCTCGTTTTCTTCATCTTGGTGTGTCCCACTTGTGGATGCTTCTGTATCAACTCTTGGTTCACCTTGTCGTGAAGTAGAAGCTCCCACTTGGACGGACGAGGTACTCTCCTTCACCTCCGTTGGACGGACCTTGCCAATAGACAAGTCTTGGATTGCTTCCGAAGGATCTTTGTCTCCTACATCAATTGGCAATTGCTCTATTTGCGAGCTGTTAGATTCATCAAACTTCACATCTACCGTCTCTTCAACCTTTCGGGTGAAATTGTTGTAGACACGGTATGTGTGAGAGTTTGAGCCATAACCAAGTAGGAAACCTTCATGAGACTTAGGAGCAAATTTAGAACAACGATGTTTATCAAGAATGTAGCACTTTGAGCCGAATACTCGAAAGTATCCAACTTGGGGTTTGTTACCGGCGAGGAGCTCGTATGCCGTCTTGCCGAGTAGCTTGTGAAGATACAAGCGATTTGTTGCATGACAAGCTGTCTCAACCGCTTCTGCCCAAAAGTGCTTCGGCGTCTTGTACTCATCAAGCATCGTTCTCGCCATTTCGATGAGTGTCCGGTTCTTCCTCTCAACAACTCCATTTTGTTGAGGTGTGTACGTAGCCGAGAACTCGTGTGAAATCCCTTCTTCGTCAAGAAAGGTGTCCACATTTGCGTTCTTGATCTCCGTTTTGTTGTCGCTGCGAACCTTCTTGATCTTCACTTCAAACTGATTTTGAGCCTTCCTGGCAAAGTTTTTGAAGATCTTTTGGACCTGTGATTTGTCATCGAGAAAGAACACCCACGTAAATCTTGAAAAATCATCAAGTATAACTAGACCAAAAGAATTTCCACCGAGACTTTTGTAAGCGTTGGGACCAAAGAGATCCATGTGAAGTAGCTCAAGTGGCCTCCTTGTGGTCATGATGTTCTTCACGGGATGCCTTCCTCCAACCTGTTTACCTGCTTGACAAGCACTGCAAAGTCTATCCTTATCAAATATGACATCGTTAACACCAAGGATATGATTCCCTTTATTAAGCTTGTCAAGGTTTCTCATGCCAACGTGACCTAGTCGTCTATGCCATAACCAACCTTTAGAGGATTTAGCAATGAAGCAAGTTCTAGGTTGAGCCTTTTTAGTGAAATCAACAATGTAAAGATCACCTCTACATATACCGGTAAAGACCATTTTATGATTGTCTCTACGAAACACTTGGCAATCTACTTCAGTAAATAGGACATTGAAACCAAAATCAGCAAGTCTAGATACTGAAAGTAAGTTGTAGCCAAGAGATTCAACAAGCATAACATTCTGAATGGAGCTATCATGTGATATGGCCACCTTACCGAGGCCAACCACCTTACCTTTAGAGTTGTCACGGAAAGTGACATACTTTCGAGGACCATCGTTTTCAACAAGCTCACGAAACATGTCTTTATTTCCCGTCATGTGATCGGTACACCCAATGTTAAGAATCCATTCCTTTCCTACTGCCATATATCCCTGAAGATTTGCAATAAGACCAAAGTGTCTCATCGCATCATCAAGATCAAAGTCATCATCATCATCCTCATCATAGTATCCATGTTCAACATCGTCATGTGGTGGATCAATTCCTAGTGAGGGTGATTCATTAGTATGAGTTTGACAATAATCTCCTCTATGAAGTCTAGTAGCTTCGCAAATAATATCGCTAATAATTCCAAGATTTCCTTTGGCACGCATAAGATTTGTAAGTTCAAATAGACAGTTGCCAAACATAGGATCATTGGAATTCATCTTACTCAAGGCAATAGACTTATGAAGAATTTCATCCAGATTTTTCAAGGAATAATTAGGAAATCGTTCCTCAAGAAATTTCCATATAGTGTACGCACACTCAAGAGTAGGCAGATTTCTAATAAAGTTTCTAGGCAAGCCTCTAGTAATAAGATTAACAGTTCTAACATTCCTAATCATGTCAATTGACTCATCAAGGGTAGGATACATAGGATCAACATAAGGTGCACAAGGACTAGCAATGTACTTTTTCAAATGATATTGATTGAAAATCACAAGCATCTCATTTTTTCACTCATGAAAATACTCTCCATCAAGTATAGGCACTCTATGTCTAAGACTCCCCAAAGTAGACTCATCCATCTTCCTCCAATGGTGATTAAACCAAAGCAATGGATACCAATGCTCTGATACCACTTATAGGACCTTGAGAAGAAGTGTAAGTAAGTCTAGAGGGGGGTGATTAGACTACTTGACCAATTAAAAATTAAGCCTTTTCCCAATTTTAGTTTTTGGCAGATTTTAGCAATCTTAACACAAGTCAAGCAATCTTCACACAATTCAAGCAAGCATGCAAAGAGTATATGAGCAGCGGAAATTGAAGCATGCAACTTGCAAGAATGTAAAGGGAAGGGTTTGGAGATTTCAAACGCAATTGGAGACACGGATGTTTTTGTCATGGTTCCGATAGGTGGTGCTATCGTACATCCACGTTGATGGAGACTTCAACCCATGAAGGGTAACGGTTGTGCGAGTCTATGGAGGGCTCCACCCAAGAAGGGTCCACGAAGAAGCAACCTTGTCCATCCCACCATGGCCGTCGCCCACGAAGGACTTGCCTCACTAGCGGTATATCTTCATGAAGTAGGCGATCTCCTTGCCCTTACAAACTCCTTGGTTCAACTCCACAATCTTCTCGGAGGCTCCCAAGTGACACCTAGCCAATCTAGGAGACACCACTCCAAGAAGTAACAAATGGTGTGTTGGTGATGAACTCCTTGCTCTTGTGCTTCAAATGATAGTCTCCCCAACACTCAACTCTCTCTCATAGGATTTGGATCTGGTGGAAAGAAGATTTGAGTGGAAAGCAACTTGGGGAAGGCTAGAGATCAAGATTCATATGGTAGGAATGGAATATCTTGGCCTCAACACATGAGTAGGTAGTTCTCTCTCAGAAATGGTAAGTTGGAAGTGTGTGTTTGTTCTGATGGATCTCTCCACGAATGAAGAGGAGGTGGAGGGGTATATATAGCCTCCACACAAAATCTAACCGTTACACACAATTTACCAATCTCGGTGGGACCGAATCAACAAACTCGGTCAGACCGATTGACCATTAGGGTTTTTGGTGGGACCGATATGCAACTCGGTAGGACCGATATGATTAGGGTTAGGGCATAACATAATCTCGGTGAGACCGATTACACAAACTCGGTGAGACTGAATTTGGTAATTAGCTAACCAGAGAGTTGGTCAGGCATACTCGGTGGGACCGATTACTCAAACTTGGTGGGACCGATTTTGGTAATAAGTTAACCAGAGAGTTTGCATTGTAATCTCGGTAGTACCGATTGCTCAAACTCGGTAAGACCGATTTTGATAATGGACATACACAGAGAGATTACAATCCCATCTCGGTGAGACCGAGATCCCTATCGGTGAGACCGATTTACTTAGGGTTTGTGGCAGTGGCTATGACATCTAAACTCGGTGGCGCCGGATAGAAAGAAACGATGGGGCCGAGTTTGACTTTAGGTTTAGGACATATGTGGATGTGAGAAAGTAGTTGAGGGCTTTGGAGCATATCACTAAGCACTTTGAGCAAGCAAGCCATTAAGCAACACCTCATCCCTTCTTGATAGTATTGGCTTTTCCTATAGACTCAATGTGATCTTGGATCACTAAAACATAAAATGCAGAGTCTTGATCTTGAAGCTTGAGCCAACCCTTTGTCCTTAGCATCTTGAAGGGCTTCCACATCCTTTAGTCCATGCCACTCCATTGTTGAACTTGTCTGAAATATACTAGGTAGAAGTGTTAGTCCAACAAGAGTTATGTTGACATTAATTACCAAAACCACCTAGGGAGCACTTGTGCTTTCACATCCACCCTGCTAGCCTAGGCTGCCGACCTGGAAGCTATCCCCTGATCGAAGAAAAAGCAGAAGAAGAACTCCAAAACAAGCAAACATCGCTCTCGCGTCATGATCATCGCATTACCTACACCTGCAACTATTGTTGTAGTAATCTGTGAGCCATGAGGACTCAGCAATCCCATTACCATGGGTATAAAGACTAGCAAAGTTGAATGGGAATGGAAAGGATAAGTGGTGAGGTTGCAGCAGCGGCTAAGCATGATATGGTGGCTAACTTACGAGTACAAGAAAAAGAGGAGAAGCTACGCAAATAGTCGCAAACTAGTAATGATCAAGAAGTGATCCTGAAACTACTTACGTCCAAACATAACCCAAACCGTGTTCACTTCCCGGGCTCCGCCGAGAAGAGACCATCACGGCTACACACGCGGTTGATACGTTTTAATTAAGTCAAGTGTGAAGTTCTCTACAACCAGATATTAACAAATTCCCATCTGCCACATAACCGTGGGCACGTCTCTCGAAAGTTTAAACCCTGCAGGGGTGTCCCAACTTAGCCCATTATAAGCTCTCATGACCAACGAAGGATATTCCTTCTCCCGGGAAGACCCGATCAGCCTCGGAATCCCAGTTACAAGACATTTCGGCAATGGTAAAACAAGACCAGCAAGACCGCCCGAATGTGCTGACAAATCCCGATAGGAGCTGCACATATCTCGTTCTTAGGGCACAATGGATGAGTCAAGCTGTGAGTAAAATCAGCCCTCGAGTTTCCCTGAGGTGGCCCCGCAGGCTGCTCGGTTTGGACCAACACTCAGAGGGGCACTGGCCCAGGGGTGGGGGTTAAAATAAAGATGACCCTCGGGACTGTAGACCCCAAGGGAGGGTTATAGGTTGTTAGGCAAATGGAAAACCAATGTTGGGCCTTGCTGGAGAAGTTTTATTCAAAGCAAACTGTCAAGGGGTTCCCATAAACCCAGCCACGTAAGGAAAGCAAAACCAAGGAACATAACACCGGTATGACGGAAACTAGGGCGGCAAGAGTGGAACAAAACACCAGGCATAAGGCCGAGCCTTCCACCCTTTACCAAGTATATAGATGCATTAATTAAGTAAGAGGTATTGTGATATCCCAAAATAATCATGTTCCAACATGGAGTAATCTTCAACTTCACCTGCAACTAACAACGCTATAAGAGGGGCTGAGCAAAAGCGGCAACATAGCCAAACAACGGTTTGCTAGGAAGGGTGAAAAGGTTAGAGGCTGACATGGCAATTTGGGAGGCTTGATAAACAAGTGCTAGGTAGCGCATCATAGCGATAGAACGAAGCAACTAACATATCAATGATAGTAGTGAGATCCAGGGTAACGGTTGTCTTGCCTGAAATCCCGCCAGGAAGAAGAACGAGTCCATGAAGAAGACGAACGAGCGAAGACGAACCAAGCGTAGACGAACGAATCCTCACGATCACAACGAAACAGGAACTATCGAGAAGAAGCACAACCGAAAAGAAGCAAACAACATGGTAAACACACCACACATAAACATGACATGATGCACAACCAAGCATGATACATGAAAAATGCTATATGATGCTACTCATGGCAAGAGATAATGCATACAAGAACAGCACATCAAAGTAAGTTTAAATGAGACTGGAAACAACATATAACAAATCTGGTAAGTCCCCATATGCTAAATTCGAAATTGCTCCAGATCTGAACAAACCTTATGTTCAAGTTGTTAGACAGCAAGTTAAGATGCACCAAGATGATCTACACGAAAATCTAGTCAAGTTACATATAAAGTTCACTTAATTCGGAGCTACAGCCTATAAGATATGAGCAAAACAAGTTAAACATGACATTGATGTAAAATGCATTCAAACATTAAACAAACACTCTCAAAACATGGATGCAACATGATAAGATGAAACTACATGCAAAATCAAGCAAGTTTCATATATAGCATGCTCAAAACGGAGCAACGGTGCAACACATACACTCCAAACAAGATATAACAATCTGCCCAAAACAACAAGTAGGCACTTTGCATCAAAACAACACATGAATCATATGAGCACAACCTTGACATGCACTTCATGTAAAGATAACAGACTTCAAATGGCATTAAGGTTCAGGTTCATAGGCATCAAGATTAAACCAATATGATCGATGCAAAATGCAACTTTATAACATAGGACATATACATGAGCAGAGTTAATATGATGGCACCTCGAGAGCAAGAAAGAGACAAGCTACAGCAAGTAAACATAACAACAAAGGGCATGGCATCAAATTAAACATACCAAAGAGCAAATAGCCTCAAATCATCATATACATATGACTCATGGATTAGTAGGAACCAACAAGACAAAATTGAATGTTGAAATAGTTTCAGCAAGTGTAAAACAGCAACATTATGATAGCATGTTTTCAAGCATGGAACAGAGGCATATAATATCCAAAATTAACAACCATGCCATGTGAACAAAGTACTCATAGCATACTTCAAAACATGTAATTTAAGCATCTCCATAAGAGGCATGGATCATTCAATAACAAGCTCACAACAAGGCACCATGAAGTTAACAGAAATCTAGAACAACATATAGGCATGTTCATGACAATGAAAACATATGCTACAGGACATATATAGGGCATCAAAATGCATGGCATGATAGTGCACAACATAGGAATCAAAACATGTCAACTAAGCATCACAAGATTATGCATGTATTAATTGGTAGCATCAAGCAAATATAGCATCATGATATGACAGAAACAGACTTGACAGAAAGTTAACAGCAAGTAGCCCACTTCACAAGCTTTATGCACTCACTACAGATCATACCAAAATATATGAATTGCACTCCTATAATATAGAATAATTATGCTCCTAAAAAATGTAGACATCATGCTCAAAAGAAAATCACACAAAAAGATATAAAAATGACAAATAAGCAAGGTATAATAGTTTTCAGTAGTTAACAGCAATATGCACTTTTGCAATAGAGATTAATATGTCAAGATGCACCCTAACGTGATTGCAACAGCAACCAACATGAAGAGCATGAAGATCAGAACATGTGCATATCAAGACCATCATCATAGGATCAACAGGGACAAAGTTATAACACTCACAAAATGCATACATGATGTTCACAGACAGCAGATTCCAGCAGTTTATATCACTTAGCAGTTTTGCAATGATGATTAAGGCATCAACATGAACACGAACATGAATGCAAACTACTCCAACATGAAGAGCACTCCGAGCTGAACTTTTGACATATCATGCACACAAAACGGAGAGTACACACAAAGACATCATAGGTCGAACATGCACACTTGATATGATGATCTCCAGGGACTTAGCAGAAAAATCACCTCGAGGGAAGTGGGACGGGATGGATTGGGACGTAGAGATCCGGGACGGGGCACGCTTGGATGGACGGATGGCGTGGACTCGGGACGGGGCCATCCCGGCGGTGGGTCAACACCGGCCAGCGGTGGTTCCAGTCGCGAGGTGAGCTCGCCGGTGACGGAGGAGGTCGGAGGAGGCCGGACCGGGTGGATCCGGTGGTTCCCCGGCCGGATCTGGCCGGAGGAACTCACGGCGGGACGGGAGCAATGGGATCCGGCGGAGGAGCTCACCGGAATCCATGGCGGCGGGTGGGTCGACAGGACGGGGTCGGCGGCGCCCGGTGGCGCGGCGGCGGCGGGCGAGCGCTGCGGGGCGGGGACTTGCGGGGCGGCGGTGATGGAGATCAGGAGCGACATGGAGGTCGCCGGCGGCACGAGGGAGGCGACCGGCGGCGGGGTCGGGGCGGAGGCGCGGGGCGCTTGGCCCGGGGGCGCGGGCTGCCGAGCCTGTGCGGGCCTGCGATGGGCTCGGGCGGGCCGCGGTGGCCACGGGCATGGAGGAGGCGGCGGGCGACACATGGCGGCTCCTGATTCGCTGCAGGCGGCGGCGGACATGTCCGGCGGCACTGGAGGTCTTGTCCGGTGGCGCAAGGAGGAGGGAGACTAGGGTTTGCACCGCGAAAAATGGAGGGGGAGGTGTTTATATAGGTAGAGGGAGCTAGAAGAGTCCAAATGAGGTGCGGTTTTCGCCCACACGATCGTGATCCAACGACGGAGAGCATGGAGGGGGTTTAGATGGTCTATTGGGCTGTTGTGAAGGGGTGCTGGGTTTTAAAGAGAGAGGGTTTTTGGTTAACCGTTGGGGCATCAAACGACCTCCAAATGGAATGAAATTTGACAGGCGGTCTACCGGTGATATACCAAGGCCACTCGGCAAATCTCGGCCCATTCCAAGAACATGTTTACTCCCACTCACGAAAAAAGGTCTGAGAGGGGCGACGGGTGCGTGTGGGAGTGTGTCTGTGCTCAAAACGGACAACGGAGAGAACCGGGGGAACCCGAACGGACGCAAGTTTTGAAAAACATGCAGATGAAATGCAGATGATGACATGGCAAAGTGCAACATGCAAGCAAATGACATGACAACAACGACGAATGACTGGAAGACACCTGGCGCATCAGATTCGGAGCGTTACATGTTATCATAAAGTTAGAACACTGAATATTTTAAATAGCGAGTGTGGAATAATGATGGGTCGGTGTGCGGAATTATCCTAGGGAATTGTTAACAAGACCGGTAATCACTATTGCAATTTCATATGAGGGAGAGGCATAAGCTAACACACTTTCTCTTCTTGGATCATATGCACTTATGATTGGAACTCTAGCAAGCATCTGAAACTACTAAAGATCATTAAGGTAAAACCCAACCATAGCATTAACATATCAAGTCCCCTTTATCACATACGCAACAACCCCCTTACTCGGGTTTATGCTTCTATCACTCAAGCAACCCACTATAAGCGAATCATGAACGTATTGCAACACCCTACAACGGGAATGCCTCACGTGTGCGCGGCACGGGAGGCACAATAGGACATCACCAAAATAAAACATACAACTCATACCAATCTAGATCATCAGTCAACCCAAAGACAAATGATATCTACTCAAAACATCATAGGATGGAAACACATCATTGGATCATAATATGTGGCATAAAGCACCATGTTCAAGTAGGGATTATAGTGGGGTGCGGGAGAGTGGACTGTGTAAAAGAGATGAGGATGGTGATGTTGATGAAGACGATCATTGCGGCGATGATTCCCCTCCAGATGGCACTCCGGCACCATCGAGAGAGAGGAGGAGAGGTTCTCCCCCTTGTGCTTCCTCCTCCATGGCCCCCCTGGATAGGGAGATGTTCTCCCTCTGGATCTTGGCCTTCATGGTGATGATGGCCCCTCCGGGATCCTTCCCCATGGCCTCCGGTGATGATGGCCCCCTCCGGCAGGGTGCCAGAGAGGGCCTATATTGATTTCTCATGGCTACAGAGGCTTGCGGCAACGGAACTTTCGACCTTGGTTATTTTCTAGAGGTTTGGGTATTTATAGGAGAGATTGGCGTCGAGAACAAGTCAGGGGCTCCACGAAGAGTCCACGAGGCACAGGGACGCGCCCTCCACTCTCGTGGGGCCCACGGGACTCCCCTCCAGTAACTCTTTGTTCGAGTATTTTTTATATTTTCTAGAAAAATTCTCCGTTGGTTTTCAGCAATTTCTGAGAACTTTTATTTCTGCACAAAAACAACACCACAGTAGTTCTGCTAAAAACAGCGTCAGTCCGGGTTAGTTCTAATCAAATCATACCATAATCATATAAAATTATTGTAAACATGGCATGAATACTTCATAAATTATAGGTACATTGGAGACGTATCAAGGAGTAGATGGTATTATTAGACGTTGTGTACCTGAGCATGAACAGGGACAAATCCTATGGAAATGTCACTCCGAAGCTTATGGAGGGCATTATGAGGGAGATAAAACTGCTCACAAGGTATTGCAATCTGGTTTTTATTGGCCTACTCTCTTCAAGGATGCTTGTAAGTTTGTTTTATCTTGTGATGAATGCCAAAGAATTGGTAATATCGGTAAGAATCAAGAAATGCTATGAATTATTCACTTGCTGCTGAACCATTTGATGTTTGGGGTTTTGATTATATGGGACATTTTCCTTCCTCTAATGGGTACACACATATTTTGGTTGTTGTTGATTATGTTATTAAGTGGGTAGAAGCTATTCCAACTAGTAATGTTGATCATAACACTTCCATTAAAATGCTTAAAGAAGTTATTTTCCCAAGGTTTGGAGTCCCTAGATATTTATTGACTGATGGTGGTTTACACTTTATTCACGGTGCTTTCTGGAAAATGCTTGCTAAACATGATGTTAACCATAGAATTGCATCATCCTATCATCCTCAATCTAGTGGTCAAGTTGAACTTAGCAATAGAGAAATAAAATTAATATTACAAAAAACTGTTAATAGGTCCCAAAAGAATTGGTCTAAGAAATTGTATGATGCACTTTGAGCCTACATAACAACATATAAGAATCATATGGGTATGTCTCCCTATAAAATGTTTTATGGAAAAGTTTGTCATTTCCCTCTTGAGTTAGAACATAAAGCATATTGGGCAATTAAAGAACTCAACTATGATTTCAAACTTGCCGGTGAAAAGAGGTTATTTGATATTAGCTCACTAGATGAGTGGAGAACCCAAGCTTATGAAAATGCCAAGTTATTTAAAAGAAAAGTTAAAAGATGGCATGACAAAAGAATCCAAAAGTGGGAATTCAAAGTTGGTGAATATGTTCTTTTGTACAACTCTCATTTCAAATTCTTTGAAGGAAAGCTTCTCTATAAATGGGAAGGACCGTATATTATCGAAGAGGTTTACCACTCTGGAGCTATTAAAATAAATAATTTCGAAGGTACTAACCCGAAGGTTGTCAATGGGCAAAGAACTAAACACTATATCTCAGGTACGCCTATTAATGTTGAAAGCAATATCTATTATATATAAAAAGTGTTTGATGGGTTCACCATAAAAAGAAAAAAAATATTCTAGAAAATCCCATAATAATCAGTCACATCCAACCATTTATTTAATAAACTAAAAATTTATAGCCATTAGATCTATTTTAAGTGAAAAAATTACCCACCACTGCCATTATGAGAAAAAAGAACGTGCACAAAAAAGCATTGCTACATGCATATAACATGACGTGAGATGCATATGAAAAAAAACATACACAAAAAAATGGCTACATGCATATAACGTGACGTGAGATGCATATGAGTTTCCTCCCCAAAAAACATGGCTACATGCCTCACATAGGCTGAGAAAAAACGTGTCATGCAAGCAACTGACCTAAACAGTTGTCCTCCGTATGCTTGGTTGGAAAGAAAGAAAAAAACATTTGTTCCACATTCTCTCCCGCGGCTATCGAGGCCCTGCTGGCAGACGCAAAAACAAAAAGTATCAGCCATCATTATCACATTTAGGATGAAGAACTTCTTTCCCAACATCATTAAGTCAATCAGTACTTACGGGGATGCAAGATAAATACGTGAGTAATGCACGGGATCCCATCATGCATGGAAGATGCAACGAAGCCAGCTTCCATAGCACTAGCAGATGCAAACAAAGCAAGCTTTAGAGGACGATCGAGAACACAACTAAAGGTGAACCTTCAAAGTAGTCGATCTCTCCCATCATTACATGCACATATGTGCCGCCCATCTCCAGCATCGGTACAAATCCAAGGATGCCTCTGACTATGATGCTGCTGTGGCTGCCAGTACTATGTTGATGTCGGATGCCAAGGCAAAGACCCATGGCTACGTGATCCTCAAGAGCTATGAGCGCCTCAACGTCGGCGCTGGCCGGCTACTACACCTATGCGCCCGTCCGGCAACTCTACCTTTCAAGCGCCCCTCCCCCTCCCCCACTGAGTACCTCTACAACGGTCTCCTCAAATGTGATAAATCTTCCAACCCCTCCTCCCACGACATGGTCGCGTGGACAATCTCTTCTTCGGCATCGAGAAGACCGGCCAAATCAGCATCTGCCAACCCGTACACACATCTTATGCAACAGCTTCAAGAACCAATGTACGCGATTGTTTTTATTTTTATGTTCTTGCAAAAAAACGCCTGGGTAGTAGATGCCCTGAACCATTGCTTCACATTGACTCAGATGAATTAGATGATGTTGCAGTGGCTAATTTCATTAGACCCAAACCAACATGTTGTGGTTGGCTAATTACAACACGAGCAAGATCAACATGTAGTCCCGTAATTGGCCAAGAAAACGTAATTACCAATGATTATATCATAATAACGCTAAAACTACAATAAGAGTCGTAGTATTTACAAATGAACTATGTATACCAACCGTTCAGTTGCATGTGAAAGAACTAAGCATCTAAATCAAATATATGCAACCAAGAAACTGTAAGATTTTCTTTACCGTAAGTAACTATAAGAGCTATTATCACATGGTTTGTGATTAATCTAGGCATTCAGGGGTATGACATGACAAATTTTATCACAAAAAAATAAATCAATTCATCAAATAGAGTCCCTATTATCTAATGAAGTACTCCCTCCGTTCCTAAATGTAAGTCTTTGTAGAGATTTCTCTATGGACCACATACGGATGTATATAGATGCATTTTAGAGTGTAGATTCACTCATTTTGCTCCGTATGTGGTCCATAGTGGAATCTCTCCAAAGACTTATATTTAGGAACGGAGGGAGTACAAGCTAATCGTAACTGATCTATTATTGGATGGACCAAAGTGTTAAAAACTCGTGTAGAAACAATGAATCAATTCCATTGCTTGATTACTATCCATGGTTCTAAAAAAAACAATGAAACAATCATTTTAGAGATATGCACGATAACATAATGATCTTTGTTCCTCATCACATATGTTATTAAATCACCTTTCCTATTGTAAACAGGCTTCAGGTTGTTCAAACTCTTTTATATGTATATACATATGCACTCCTCTACACATAACCACCATAACCACTTGGAGTAGGTTGAGAGGGGTAAATAAATAAACTGATTCAAGAGTTCAACCGAAAAAGTGCCAACTAGAAGAAGGATAATGCATAAATGACTGGTATTATATTGAAAAGATAAAACATGCAGATAGCTTCATGTTGAATATTGCTTAGTATATATTTATGTGTTACTTGCAGTTATAGTGACATGTCGTTCTTTTCATACGTGCAATTGGACATTGTCACTCCAAGACCAATGATGATGAAAATATTTCCTGACATGTACTCACTTTTCTAAAGAAGAAAATATGTTGGTCATGACATGCAAGGTAGATCTTTCCTTTTAGATCACTTCACATATTTGCTCCCGTATCATATAGTACCTATACAATAGTGCAATATTTAATGATAAGATATAAGGTTATAGAGTAAATAATATTAGCGGACTTTATATGAATGATTCAATTTATGCAGCTTTGTTAGTATTACCATCATTATTGCAACATATGAAATACCTTCAAGTAGCTAAATTTCCTATATCGTAAAATAACTTGCTTATATCATATTTGATCTACAAAGTGTATCTTGAATCTTAATTACCTTCCGCAAATTACCAGTAGTTGTCGAATTAAATTGATCATTACCTAATTGACCTCATTTAGGAGTGTGAATATTTGTTAAAGTTTAACAAAATCATTAAAAATCCCTCGATATCCCATTGATGTTATTCATACTATTTGAGGATACTAGATTGATCTACTTTTAGTAAACATTAGAAGCCAATCATAGTGCTACGATGTTGCCATTGTGATTCCATAGTCAACACAATCAACGGGCCCAAGTAGTGGCGTGTTGATGTTACTTGGAGGTATTTTGTCGTAAGGGGAGTAAATAGAAATGAATTCGATTGGGCACACAGGATGAATGATTAATTCCAAACTACCATAGAAATATGCCAACGAAATCACATGTGTTGTTTCATGTTTTTATTTCATGTTTGGATCCCCTTCCAGGTCATTCTTCACTTGTAGTTTTTCTATTCTGAAATATGTATTCATGCCATAAAGAGTTGTTCATAATACATAGCAGAAAATTGAAGATGTTCCCGCACAAACACCACTTAGTGTACAAAATCACTAAATAAAAGTTAATATATTAATCTTGCATAGCGTGAGCAGATTTACCAATCCCAACACCGAAACATGGAGTACTATTAAATTTGCATTTTTAAGGAAAACATATTACAATGCAACAAGGTACAAATACGGGAAGAGTTATAGAAATATAATTTCCACAATACCAATGGTCATAAAATAAACATTTTTTATGATATGCGTAATCAGAAGGTAAATGATAAATGGATAACATGTATATTTATACATAAAAAAAGATCATCCAAATCTAAGACAAAACTAAGTTCGTAGATGTCTTATATTTGTAAATTACATCACAGTTAGTTACAGCTTTTTCTGTAGATGATAATATGCTCATATTACAAACTTTATAAATTTCTAGCCCGTGCATCGAGCGGGCCTCTTTGCTAGTTATCCAAACAATGACACTGGAGGAACAAATAAAATAAACCTTCCGGAACACTCCAGAATAACCGAAAGAAAGGAGGTACGTGATACGATAAGTAAACGGACTCCGAAAAATTCGTAAAAATATTTTTTTGTCAGTTTTGGAATATTACAAAAAGTAGGAAATAAGAAACAACCAGGAAGGCACCTGAGGGGGCCCAAGACACCAGGGTGCTCCTGGGCCCCCTGGCGCGCCTAGGTGGGTTGTGCCCACCTCAGGAACCTTCCCGACTCCATTTTCCTCCCGTTTGCTTGTTTCCCAAGATAAAAAAATCTTTATATACCCCCGAACGCATTGACCATCGTATCACGGAGAAACCATCTGTTATTATTTCTTGCTATTTTCCTGGTATATCTGAAATATTTCATCTCAAGGTTCAGAAGAGGATTGCCCAATTTCTTATCATCCTTTGGATAAAAATATCTTCAAAGACACCTATCCCTATATATGGTTCACCGATGAGGAAGATGAAGATGAGCCAGTCCCTCCTCGTTTCAAGCAAGAAAGCAAGGAGGCATTGTGCAAGAGGATAATAAAGCTTGAGCTGGAGAATGAGGAGTCGGGGATAGATAATTTTACCCTGCGACGCAAGCTGGAGAAAAAAGGACAAGGCTACTACCTCATCACCACCACCACCTTCTTCATCCCCAAAGTAGATTTGAGTTCATGGTATGGACACTCCCCTTGGCTTGTGCCAAGCTTGGGGGAGGTGTCCCGGTATCATATCACCACCACTATCTTTGCCTTTATCTATTTTAGTTCGATCTTTAGTTATCCTATGATTTAGTTGAATAAAAGTTTAGTTTGATCATTTCTTTCCAAGTGCTTGCTTAGTGAGCTATCTATGCAATCATGTTTGAGACATATAAAAAGTTTACTTTATGTTTTGCTTCTTTACTTTTATGTTTCAATAAAAAGAAAAGGAAATAAATGAAAAAGATCATATGCTAATCTTATGGTGAGTAATGATATCACATAAGGAAAAGTATAAGTGGTAAAATTTATTGGAGATTGACAAACATAGCATTGGTCAATGATGCAATTCATGAAAGAATTAATAAGGGGAGAGAAGATTCACATGCAAATACACTATCTTGGACATCTTTTATGATTGTGAGCCCCCATCAAAATATTATATGCCAAAATTGTTGACGCTGGACAAGGAAGACAGCGTAATGATTTATGCTTGTTCATATTCACAGAGAAGTTATATTGTCATAGATCCTTTGACATGTGGTGCTTGCTCAATATCTTTGCTAGCCAAAAAATTTGCACTAAGTATAGATACTACTTGTGCATCCAAAACCCTTAAACCCCAAATCTTGTTTTGAGAGTCCACCGTACCTACCTATGGATTGAGTAAGATCCTTCAAGTAAGTTGTCATCGGTGCAATAAGGCAATAAAAATTGCTTCTAAATGTGTTAGATCATTTAGTGTAAGAGAAAATCAAGTATTCTACGGACTTGTGATGGCAAAATTATAAAAGCGACATATTGCATAATAAAGGTTGCTATCACAAGGGGCAGTATAACATGACGTTCTTTTGCACTAAGAGATTGAGCATACAGCCAAAAAGCGCATGGCAACCTCTGCTTCCCTCTGCGAAGGGCCTATCTTTTACTTTTTTGTATTTATTTTTATGCAAGAGTCAGAGTATTCTTCCCTATTCCTTTTTATTTTCTCTTTTTGCAAGCACAATGTGGTGAGGAAAGATCTAGGCACATATATCCAGTTGGATATGGGTGGGCATGAGTTATTATTGTTGACATCACCTTTGAGGTGAATATGTTGGGAGGCGAACTATAAGACCCTATCTTTCTATGTGTCCGGTTGAAACTTTTTGCAGACCTTATCTTTCTATGTGTCTGGTTGAAACTTTTTGCTCATGTGTACGCGGTGAGTGTTAGCAATCATAGAAGACTATATGATGGTTGAGTATGTGGATTTGCCGAAAGGCTCCGATACATGACCCTTCCTGAAAATATGATGAATTGTAGTTGCAAAGTTGACTGAGGACATACAGTCCACAACCCGCTCTGAATAAGGGGCCGTGTCTGATGACACTTTGCGCGCCAGTTTTTTCGCTGAAGCGATTCCAAATTTTCGGCTTTCGCAAAAATATCTACCTCCCCGCCCCCTCCCCCTTACCAAAAGCCACATTTCCCCTGTTTCCGCGTTCCTTTCCAAGTTGAAACCTTCACTCCTTACTTGCAGCACCGCCTCCTCATCGGTGACCCTCCTTCACGCTGCTCGGCCTTGCCTATCCAGGCAGGTAATCCACACCCGATCCCCATCCTCCTCCTCCTTCCACATCCCACATGCCCAGACCGCCGGCGCGTGTGTGACACCTTCCACCCAAATCACCGACCCCTCCACCAAATAACCACCACCCTAAGCCATGGTGCACACAGTATAGCCAGGATCTCAAGGAGCATTTGGCAGCGGAGAAGCAAATCGCGGCCGCACACGTGGATGAGGTCGCAATGGCTTCCATTCGTGCCGACCCCCAGATCTTGGAGGAGCACCACGCCGTCGACGCCTCGTGCACCAACGCCGCGACGCAGTTGGTTGCTTTAAACGAAAGTTCATGGTGTTTTCTCGAGGCCACCGTCGGTGCCTTCGGCAAAGACTACGAGGTGTTTTCTCAGCGTGCACGTGCTTACCTCATTTCGAGAGCTAGCAGGTTGGTGCCTGGAGCAGCTCAGGCAACTCACCACTACAACGAGGGCACCCATGATGCGGAGTCCTCACCCTCTTCCATGTCCAAGGAGCCAATAGTCATTGATATCTCCGACAATGAGTAGCTTGTCTTATTAGCTCACTATAAGGACCCATGTTTAGTTTGCTAGCTACTACCTTTCCTTAACAAATTATACTATCTACTTTTACCATGCAATCTTCTACTCTAGTGTATATGTTCTATATGTCGTGCAATGTGGTGTTCAGTTCATTGTTTGGTTCGATTCTACAAATGTGATGTTCAATTCTTTAGGGTGCAATTTTCCAAGTTGTCAAGCATGCTTGGTTTGGTTAACTGTCTGATCTTCTATTAGGAGTATGCTATATTGTGCAATGTGGTGCTCAGTTAACGTTTGATTCATTTGTTGTGGTGTTTAGTTAACTGTTTGTTTCAATTCTGCAATGCGATGTTCAATTGTTGTGTGTGCATTCTGTTATTGTATACCATGTGAGAAATAAATCGAATTTGGTTGTACTAAATACATGAGAAACAAATAAAATTGCTATATTTACAAGTTGTTAAGCATGCTTGGTTTGGTTAACTGTCTGATGTTTTATTAGGAGTATGTTATATTGTGCAATGTGGTGCTCAGTTAACGTTTGGTTCATTTGTTCTGGTGTTTAGTTAACTGCTTGGTTCAATGCTGCAATGCAGTGTTCAATTGTTGTGGTTGCATTCTGTTATTGTATACCATGTGAGTAATAAATTGAATTTGGCTGCACTTAAATACATGGGAAACATATACAAGTGCTATATTTCCTAGTTCTTAATCATGCTTGGTTTGAATAAATGGGTTTTCCATGTGGCTTGAATTAATCTGATGAATCTGCAATGTGCTTATTTTTCATCAACATATTTTCTATACCACTATATAGTGTGCCAATAGATTCAAATATTAGTCATTGGATATGCCCATACAACGGTCAAGAGATGGCAAATCCGAGCATTATCATCCGTTGGATATAGTTTTTAACTCATAGGATACTGCCACGGGGCCTTCTAATTGAAAACCCAACTCTACCATCTCATGTGTTCTAGAAGTATATATCCACATGCTTATCCGATACTCTAATAAAAAGAGGCTAGAACAATATGGATTCTAGAGAGGTAAGAACCAACTTGGATCTTGTCTAGTATGATTCTATAAAAGGAAATACATATTCAAATGTGTTTTTCCATGCTTTTTATATATATTTAAATGACGTGCAAAGCACGCACAATTTTACGGGTACTCATAGCATGCAAACCCTTACTTAACTTGATGACGAACTACCTTATATGTGTTGTAGGGAAACAATGGGAAGCACTAAGGTTTACAAGATGGTACTAACTATTATACCTTGCCTTTTTTTATTCCTTTGCCCCATTTCCAATATAGAGAATATATGTATGCTCATCCTTGTTTTCAGGCCTTTTTAGAGCAGTTCACTGATGATTACCTCTCAAACCACCTCTATGGTCAGGAGGCGAGGAAAGTTTTCATTCAACACCCACGGTTCAATATTGAAGTGTTCATGAAGAGGACGAAGGATGGGCGGTCAATCATCCAAAGGCACTGGCCTAAAGTTGCAAAGACCTTCAACATGAATGAAGGCTCAATATTCGCCTTCCGCTTTAGTAGTTTTCCAGATGATATGCATCTGTCTATGTACCATCTATGAAGCTAATTTCGAAAGGTTCTAGATGTTGCATGTGAAACTTGGGGCTGGTGCAGTTGTGTAATGGGGTAGCCGAGTGCTGAAGCTATACCGTGTTGTACTCGGATGTATTTCAATTATGAAATCCTACTTCCTTACTATAGAAATGAAATATATTATGTGCTTAGTATGAATGTCAATTAGATTAATAAATGGATTATTAATAATAGGGCAATTAGCCTGCTAATTGTCCAATTAGCCTACTAATTGGATTTTCCTATTGCAAATGGTTATTGAGAAAACACCGTGGGCGATGACCTCAGGCAACACACACAGTTTCTAGGAATAAACCGTGTTGGATCAATGAACAATCACACACGACATTCTCTTGAAAACTGTTTGTGTTATGCCACCTTGCACAAACGTTTTCCTTGGAGTGACTGTGTGGGATGTATGTACGTTTAGCGGGGACTGACTGTGTGGGATGTACTTACGACCGGAAATGATTTCTTCTGTATAATTGTATTTTTAGCACTACTATACATATAATCGTATTTGGTCGCTCTCCGGTCGCACACGACCTCATTTTGCCGAGCGTGTGTGCCAGGAGGGCATATCCCCGATGGTTTCTAGGTCGTGTGGGAAGGACCCCCCTATCGTAGTCACTCACTAGGTGACGGTACCGAACGCTGTCGCGGAAAGGTGTTAAAAACCGTTTGTATAGCACCAACGCATACCAGTGGCCCCTTGCTGGTTCGGCAGGGGGGGAGTCGTGTTGCACAAAGAGCAGACCAACGCAAGGCAGCACGACATGGATCACACAGGCAATTTTACCCAGGTTCGGGCCGCCGCAAGGCGTAAAACCCTACTCCTGCTTTGGTGGATTGATTGGGAAAAGGTGGTGGTGGTGCATAGTACCTTGCCCGGCAGGGTTGCTTCAGGGCAGCGGTGACTACGCGCGTACGGGGGTGTGAGTGATCTAAACCTCCAACCCCTTGAATCGTTGCCATGGGCCTCCTTTTATAGATCAAGGGGCTACCATAGTGGCAAATTGGTCATTAGACACTGATATAATAGCAAATAGTGTTATCATACCTAACTCTACAGGCTGACAGCGTGCATTTAATGCGCCACTTAGTGTCATGTCGTTGGTCGCCCGACAAGGCTTGCCGGGCTAATTCGCTAGCTCCACGCCTGCTCGCTTGACACGTCTCTGGACGAGTGTCATTTGTGGGTTCACTTGGTAGGATGTGGCCGCCACGTGGTGAATGGCTGCCACTTAATCATCCTGCGTATTGACACCGCGCTGGTCCATGACGTGGGTCGTGGTGGAGCAGTCGGTGGGGTGATCTGGTCTCCACGAGTCCCGGCAGGCCCTGCCGGGACGCCTTGGTCCTCTTCTTCTGAGGGTGGCCTTGCCCCTTGTCGGGCTCGCCTGCCTGGCAAGGGACGCCTCTTCCTTGGTAATATTTGGGTTCTCTGCATTAGCCTTGGTTCCTTCTGATCTGTTAGTTGGTTCTTCGAGTCTCTTGGTCTCTGGTTCTGGTGCTTCAATCTTGATCTTGTGCCTGTGCACAGTCAGGTCAACAGGCCCTGGGTCTGTTGCACCGACAGAAGCCCCTGGGCCTGCCCCAAACGCGCTGCCAAGCGTCATCGGGGTAGGACCTAACAAGTGCATAGGCAGCATTGTTGAAGAAGCTGGTCCCTTGAGATCCTCTCTGCTTCTCATTAGTCTTGATTCCGAGCCAGTTTCCGGTTTTCTCGCGCGCAGAGCAAGGCCAATGGTGGTGGGACCGCTTCAGTAATGGCCCGTGAATGAATTTTATGCATGGGATAGAAACTACCAATTTACTCTTCCCATCACGCCCTTATCCTTAGCCACGTATGCCGCATGCATCACGCGGGGTAGGTAGGTAATGGAGGCGCGTGGCATGGGAGAGCATGATGGCAAGGGCCCGACTTCCTTGGACTGGTGGAGGAGGGTGGTGGTCACTCGTCGTGGGTCTAGCCCCCAGCCCCCTCCCCCCATCTGCAAAATAAAAGGGAGAGCCGGGGTGAAATGAAGGTACCCAACGACATCCACTTCTTCTGTCTTGATCCATCTTGAATATGCTGGGAAGGGGAGCCTGGGGCTAGCCTCCAGGCTTTAGCTTCGAGTTGAGAATGCTGAGTGCAGGTGCTAGAGCTTGGGGAATGAGCTTGGTCCAAGTCCAAGGGGAGAGGCTAGGGATCATTGGAAATCCCAGTACAGCCCCTCTCCTTAGAGCCGGAGTTGATGACGACGAGGGGTGCGCCTTCCTGCCCGCCAAGGAGAGGAGCGTTGCGCCTCTTGCCCCTTAACCGCCTTGGTCATTCGCCGTCTCTCCGGTGGGGGCGCCTGGTTGGAGCCTCGGCCCTTCTTTGGATCGACGTTGATGAAGGCGAAGTCACGGGAGAAGGAGAAGATGGGAGGCAGGTCGTCCAGTAGGAGCACGCATGCATCGACGCGTTTATCTTGTACTGGTGACTTGCTGCCCGTCTATTTGGCTTCTCCTCCCCATTACCAGCACCATCACCACCGTTTCTTGTGGTCGCCAGGAAAGGGCTCATCCCCCCTACCGATGCCTGTGCTGGAGCCCTCCTTCCGGTCCCAGGAGTGGTGACCAGGGGGGCGTCGAGGTGCTCCACCATGCTCTCGATTGGTTCCTCTTCCTTGTCCTCTTTGCCTTCACCTGTTGTTCATACGAGGAGAGGGACAAGAAAGGGGATTCCGGGGCACTTATCTTTTTTCAATCTTAAATCTGTAGGCACTTGTCAAATTTTAATTCAAATAATGTAATCTCTCATGTCCATGCTTGTGTTCTGTAATGCTTGTACTTGTATCAGCATGTTAATGAAAAAGATGAACCTTGCCAAGAACCCGTGCATGTATATGTCCATGCAGAGGTGAGATGCCTCTTTAGTGTAAATTAACGAGTTTGCCCCGGCAAGCTATCATGCCGGTCCTCTTTTTGTCTGTCGGAGAACCTTATTTGTCGGGTTACAGACAGAAGTACCAGCCCCCCGCCAACTTCCCTTTACCAAAGGCAACTACAACACCCTGACTGAAGCAGCATTCAGGCTAGGAATGGGAGCACCTAGTCTAAAAGGAGTGGCGAGGTTTTCTAATGCACAAGTTATAGCTTACAGAACACGAATGGATGAGGTAGAACTTATCTGTTTGGCTTGCAGGGATCGCAGTGTCGGGCAATCTCCTCATTCCTTTGTCGAAGCCAAGTACGTGGTGAGAACCTGTAACTTCATGCTGATGAGAATGAATGTAGGATGAAATTCTATCTATATGCATATGCAGATGCTCATGAAATGCTTATGCAGTAATTTGAAATGCTCATGCATGCATGCAATCTAGGTTGGTGTCGGTGTTCTACGAACGCGGGTCCCCAGATTTGCATTCCTGCAGCCTGCGGCGTGGCTCAAGGAGTGGCCCAGTACGGCCCGTCTTCATCAACTCAGGCTCAAGACCCTCGCGAGGGGCCAGGCCTTGCGGGGCGGATGATGCAAGGCTTCCTCAGGAGCGGCCTCATCAGGCAGGCTCGCGAGGAGACGGAGAGATCAAGGTAGGGGTACCTCGCGAGGTGCTCGTGACATAAGCCATGACGATCGAGACCAGGCGGGCGCCGGCCTGTCCAGTGTCCTTGTTCCCTCTTTGGTGCAAAGGGGGCAAGCGCAGGCGCGGAGTACCGAGGCATCATGCAAAGGTTACCATTTCGGTGCAACGAGACCAAGACCAGTAGAGCGGCAGGACGAAGGTCACCGTGGAGCCCAAGACGGCGTCATCGCCAGTGCCTTTGGCAGCTGAAGACCGACTTTAGTCAGGATAAGTTGTAGTGGATGTTCCCCTTCAAAATGGTCGTTGTTGGCTCCCTTCCCTCTCAATATTTGGGAAGAGGACCAGGGCCTCTATATATAGGGATAGCCACCACCGTAGAAGGGGACGGATGATCAGTTCATCTACACACCACACCACCACAAGAACACCCTTCGCGAGGCTGTTCTTCCCTCTGTACTGTTCATCATCAGCCCCTGAGGCAATCAACCACACCACAAACTAGAGTAGGGTATTACACCACAACTGTGGCCCGAACTAGTATAAACCTTGTGTCCCTTGTGTTGTTCATCATGTAGCTTAGATCCGTAGCGAGGCGTTGGGACGTGGATCGGTAGGGGGAAGATCTTCGCGCGCACCCCAGAGTTCTAACCTTAAGGGTTTTGCCGGAACCCGATATCCGACATTTGGCGCGCAAGGTAGGGGTGCGCCGGAATCTTTCTTCCGTTGTTCCGCATTCGATCATTCGTCGCATCCATGGCTGACGCTCACCGAGTTCGTGTCGAGCGTCAGGCTACTCTCGCCGCCCGCATCTCCCAAACGGCTCTCGTCGGTGGGCCTCCCCGTCGTTCTCCGTCGCCTGCCGCCAACGCCGCCACCGGCCCTGCGGGGAACGAGCAGCGAGCGTTGTTGTTGCATCCTTCGGTGTGGCGGGACGGCCGCACCGCCACTCCGTTGCTGACTCCAGCTGGGTCGTCGTCACATGCTCGTCGCGCTCCCACCGACACACAGGCCGCGCTGCTCCTGGCACGCGAGCTCCTACACTACCGCCCCATCGACGACCTCTATGACGAGTGGCTCGCTCGCATCACCGAGCTCGTCAGCGCCGCAGGGGGCTCTCCTGCACCGTCCATCTCGCCGCCTCGCCCTACGTCCTACATAGGCGACGCAGCTCAGGAGGTGCCTCCGCCACCTCCTCCCCAAGAAGGTGCCCTGGCTACAAGGCGCGCGGCCCCTGGATGAGACCCACCGCGTCCGGCGCCCGTGCGACAAGAAAGGAGCTGCCAAGAAATCCCTCATCCTCAAGAAGGTGCTCGCGTGCTCCCTGCTCCAGCACGACAAGACCGCATCCCTGTGCCAGCGCATCAAGACCCTGCACTACCCCTGGCAGCGGCACGTGGGAAACCCCAGGAGCAAGCCCCGCGTCCGCAAAAGGCTCTGGTGGCCACCGCCAGCTGCCGCGCCTTCACCACCGAGCTATGCAGTGTCGCCTGGCCACGCAAGTTCAAGCCGGATCTACCTCCGCGCTACGACGACACTGTTGACCCCGCGGAGTTCCTGCAGCTCTACGAGCTGCGCATAGAAGCGGCCAAAGGAGACGAAAAGGTCATGACGAATTGGTTTCCCATGGTTCTCAAAGATGCCGCCCGCACCTGGCTCCTGAACCTGCCTCCAGGCACGATCTCCACTTGGGACGAGATTTCTTTGTTCTTTTTTGTATTAGGTGGTGGGTGTTTTCTGTCCCATAAAGAGTTTCGAAGGCAACGGTTTGCTAGAGCCAACTATGTGTGATTAATGTAACAGGCAAAATGAAAGTCATTGCACACGGTTCCAATTTTAGGAACCGTGTGTGATTGATGTACTACCTCTGTCCTGGTTTATTGGATCCCTTTGTAATTTGTACCAAATTTTGACCAAATATTTAACTAACAAATGTTTATGCATGTCACCAAAAATTATACCATTGAACACTATATTCAAATACGCATCCAATGATATAATTTTTGCTGACCCACACTAACATTTTGTTAGTTAAATCTTTGGTCAAAATTTAACACAAATTACAAAGGGGACCAATAAATCAGGACGGACGTAGATTCCATCAATCGGACTGATTGCCTCCGTATCCCACATTTAGACATAAGTAAACATAGATTAAACATACTCAGACATAGATAATAAGCGTACACAAACATAGTCCAACCATAAGTACATAGTTCAACCGTCATTAAGACACTACATAGCCATACATAGTTCGATCCCACATCTCATCTCATCTACCGGCACGATCCTGAAGCTTCTCCAGGTACTCGGCGTACGCGTAGTGTGACACCCTGTGAGAATACTTCTGCTTGAACGAGCCAACGGCCCGTCCTCTTACATGCGCCAAAACACTTTGATACACGGCATGAAGCTTGTGGTTGCAAAATGGGCATTAATAATCGATGTCCTAGGTCCTAATACGCCTGTTATGCATTCCCGCATAAAGCTCCCTCAGGATTTTCCTCTTGTACCTCCTCTGGCCATCTTCATCCTCGTTGTCCACATCGTCAGACATCACCTATACAAATAGTAAAAAAATGTGGTGTCAAATTAATGGTTACAAATAATCTCTAGCGAACATTTGGCAGTTGCCAAAATTTGGCATCAAATCAATGTTTACATGCCATGAAGTAGGATTCGGAATTTATGGCTATTTTTTACAAGGAGATTATGGTTTGATTTTTAAGCAAAGTCGTCTATGTACAGACAATCTTGAAGAAAATAATGGCACAAACATATATGTAGGTCATTCGAAATCAATTGTCAAGTCCTGGCTAGGAATTATTAGCACGAACACTGACCCTAGTCGGATTACTAGTAGAAATCATTTGCACAGATTAAACAACTAATCACTTATCACTTGTACCATTCAAGCAATCAATACACTACACAGATCTAATGAAACTTAATCAGATTTCATGGATTGGGAGAATATAACCATAGGATTTCTATTCCAAAAAGGGGGGAGGCAGGAGTAACCAGAGAAACCCTAGGATCTATTTGACACATAAATGGGTATAGATAACTAACCAGTTGTCCGTCGTCGTCGCAGTCGTCACCGGAGTGGTCGTGGGAGTCATCGCAGGGGTCGTCGCCCGAGTCATCACCGGAGTCGGTGTGGACCTCCGCCTCTGGCTGTGGAAGCTCGACACCATCGACGACATCAGGGTGCAACGACACCTTGCCGGTGGTGACAACAACCTCTCTCTCCATCTCCAAGACATGATCCAGTGCTTCAACGGCTCCGGCGTCGCCTCCCTCCAATTGGGACGCTTCAGTGGCACCCTCATACACTAACGGCTTTGAGGACTAAGAGCGGCATCGAGGATGCAAGCAGAGAGAGAGGATTGTGTGTGTGGCGAGAATGAGGGATGCGGACGCTCGGGCGCGCCATTAATATGGAGTAGTGGGAGAGAGGCGGGCGGCGGTCAAACCGCTGGCTCGCCTCCTGATGAGCTTGCGCACCGGACTGCTGGCATGCCTACTGTTGTTTCACACAGCTACTCACACGCCTCCTGATGGCACTATGCAGCGAGCACGCCTCCCGTCAATTCACACACCTGCATGCACGCTTCCTAGACTGCCTACGCCACGGACTGCTCGCATTCGTCCCGTCAACTCACGCCTGCTCGCACGGCACACTGGTCACGTGGCGACACGTATATTGTTTTTCTATTTGGATGATTAATGCTGCCGCTTTATTGCTTAACCGAAGCATGGCACATACCCATTGTTGGTCTAATGCTCATGATTCGAATAAATAATCCATTTGGGTATTGGTTCCCAATTATTAATAATCTTCCGTTTGTAAGAAGATAAAGATTACATCAAAACTGGTCTCAAATTTGATAAAAAAAAGTACAATGCCACTTTGTATTGGTGTCCATATGACAACACAATAAGTTTCATGAATTTCAAATAAGTTTTGGATGTACTACAATTTAAAAATCAAGATTCTCAATGTTTGAAATTTCTTGCACGGGAGAGTAAATATGCACCCATTGAGACACATATGTTTTTGCAATCCATTTAGGTGCACTGTCACGTGTGCATGTAGCTCAAATTTGATTTTTGCATGTTATACCCCTAGAAAATCAATCAATGTACTAAAACGTCTTAATGATCTTTGTTTTTTGTTACAAAATTAAAATGCCCCTCTTTTGGTAACATATGTTCACCGCGGGATAATATAACATACATCGTATTTGTGGTGGATTCGCGGTGTGTGTGTGTGTGTGCGCACGCACACGCGCGTCTGGGGGTGGCAGGTGCCTCGCAGTACACTATGAGTCGTGACCCACCGTGTGGGTTGGCTGTTTTGTGAGGCAGGTGCCACATCAGAGTCGTGAATTCGTCATTTAAAACATTACACAACCCTTTCGTACATATATACATGTTTTGGCCACATGTAGTCGACGGTTGTCCTACACGACACTCGATACTCGCGTGTGACACTTTCTGTGGGCCCAAGTGGTTGCCGTCCATCACTTTGACGAACAGCCGGCAGTGAGGTTAATTTGACCAGCAAGGTAGAATATTTTTTGTTGTGTTATGGTGGGAATATAGTCCGCATCGAAGAGGTGGGAGAGCACACACATGCATGTGTACGCATGAATCTCTCCCGTCGAGTCGAAGTGGCTAGTACCACGACACGTCATGAACCGATCTTGCTCTGTGAGGGGACTGTACGATTTTCGACACACGCGCCATATCAATGTTGTGAAATGGTATTCAAACATGCATGCACGCATCACCTCCATACATATGCATGTAGTGGTTGTCTTCAAATGGTACACTCCCTCACGTGGTCATCGGCGACAAGCCTCTATATTCGTGGGCCCGTATGGACATCCATGATCACCCTGACCGACAACAAGATAGGTTACCATGGCGGATTCTTCCTTTGGTTTGTGTTATCGTAGTATAGGTCATGGTGAGATTCAGACCTAATTAAGTTTGAGCGCATACTATGCATGCATGCATGCATGAATCCCCGTCATTAGCTGGAAGTGTGGTGTGACATACATATGCATCATCAACTAACCATCACTCGGTATGGGGGATTTCTGGTTCGAAAGCACGGTGCCACATCAAAGTTGTTCCATTGTGTATTCAAACACCCCTCTCCATACATATGTTTGGGCCACACGCAGGCAGTGGTTGTCTTTGGGGACTAGCTACTTGCGTTATTATTGGCGAGCTAGCCCATCCCCGGGGTCGCATGGACGGCCATCACTTTGACCAA
>NC_041383.1:469331861-469340705 GCF_002162155.2 Triticum dicoccoides | reverse complement strand
CTTTGCACTTTGTTAGGTGAACCTCCATGGGGGGGCATGCATTCATAGCTTAGGATTCCCTTCCCGCCGACACGAGCTGGGGGGCAAGCAATAATGTGCGCTTTGCGAGATAGGTTCCACATCAAAGTTGCATTTGGTATTTGGACATCAAACCACCCTTTTCATACATATATTTGGTCCACATAAAAGTGTGTTCGTGTTTTGACCCTCTCCCGCATCATTTTTTTGCCAAATTTATGAACATTATAGACAAGTCAGATGATGCAATAGACACGGTTTCACTCACACTAATCGTGTGTATGCCGGTGCCCCTATCACGCACATCCTCACAGTACAATGGGCTCCACGATGCTTCCCCTCTCAAAAATATCTACCCGCCTGCATCTTTTTTCTGTTTGATAACACACGGTTATTATGTTTCGACCGTGTGTGATGTTTTCTGTTCCTGCTCCCGCCTGCATCCCTCGAAAATATCTGCCCGCCTCGAGGGTTTTTCTGTTTCATAACACACAGTTATTATCTCCGGACCGTGTGTGAGGCACCATCATCCAAATTTTCAATAGCCCCGGCATTTCACTCCCACGTAGTAAAATTTTCAGTATCCACGTCATTTCCTCAAACACCCCCCCCCTCCACACACACACACATACATACACACACACATACACACACACTCTCACACACACCAAAACCTCCTCGCGCACACGCGCACAAACACACACACACCATGTAACATCCTAATTTTCAATTTGGATGTTAAACATAGAACATCATATGCATATCATATTTTATTTTGCTTTCTGTTGTGATCCTAGAAATCTTAAGCAACTCAAGGACCAAAGGAGAGAGTTGGAGGTTTCACAAAATTCATATTTGAATTTATTTCAAATTTGAAAAGAGGATCAATTTGATTTTATTATTTTTCTCTCCAATTATTTTCCAATAATAAAAATAAATGAGAGAAGATAATATGACTTCTTCAACAGGAGAGAAATATTGGAGAAGAAATTTTAAGATCAAATTATTATTTTATTTGTATTTTATTTACTATTTTATTTGAATTAGAGAAAACTTGCATTTTTGAAAATTGCATTTTAGTCCAAAAAAATGTTCATCTTGTCCTAAATATTGGGTTTGGAAGGTGAAAAGTGTTTCTGGAATTTTAAGAATTTTTTTATATTTTATTAGGATTTTTCTCTGAGGCGAAATTATTTAAAAAAAAGAGTTCCGGCCCGACTGGGCCGAAACCCAGCTGGCCCACCCGCGCGCGCACCGCCTTCCCCGCCGCAAGCCATGCGGACGCGGACTCTCGCCGGAGTCCGGGTCGGCCTCGCCTCCGCGCCCCCTCGCCCAAGTCGGAGGAGCCCGGGGCCCCTCTTTGAATACCCGCGTCGCCGCCCCTCCTCTTCCCCAAGTCGCCCCACCGCCGCCACCACCTGAGTCGCCGCTTCTACTGCCGTGCGCCGCTGCCGCCCGCCGTCGCACCGCCACCCGCGTCGCCCCGCCTCGCCTTGTCGCCGCACCACCGCCTCGCGTCGTCGCCGGAGCCGCCGGATCTTGCCGCCGCCCGCCGTCGGTTTTCTCTGGCTAAACGGTATAAAATCATTCTTTTTTTTGGTTTTTAGGGTTAGATCGGTTTAGTTTTCGTTTTAGTTTAATTAGTAAATGTTCACTCGTTCGTTCGGTTTAACGAACGGTTTTTGTTCGTTTCGTTCTGTTAACGAACGTTCGCGCGGTAGATTTTTCTTTTTAGTTTTATTTTCGGCCAAGGACCTATCCGCGAATAGTTTTATCGCGATTTAGCCCCTGATCTTAAAACTAGTGTAACTTTTTGCTCGTTTGTCCAAATTAGATGAAACCAGCGCCTAAATCTTTGTTACGATCTCTTCTTTCTAGTTAACCAACTTGAACATGATTTTGACACTTTAAAATTTGAGTTTAGTACAGATTAGTAAACGGTCTTGTTTCATTCGTTTCTTGAGTTTCGTATCTCCGTTTGAGTTGTTTCTTTTTGCAAATCGTAGCTAATCACATATACCTACTGTTAAGATCTAATCCACATGAAAATAATGTTGTTAGGTTTTGTTTTATGTTTAGTTTAGAGGGTTGCTTGTTTCGTGTTTTGATTTGGATCTTTTCTCGATTTCTCCGTGTGTCGTTTGAGGGATTGCTTATGTATGCTACTGTTTGTCTACGCTAGATTAACCAGAGTGCGAAGCTTGTTACTACGAATCTCTAGAGTTTGCAGATCATCAGCAAGGCAAGTGACACTTTGATCATACTCTTCTATACCCAGCTTTTACTATGCATTGGTATTACCCCTTAAATATTTGCATGAGTAGGATTGGGAACATGTGGTTTGGTTGTAGTGCTTGAGGTAGGAACCTAATACCTTTTGATCACCCCAGGAATATACGTTATACTTTATTATTGCTTAGCCATGCTCGTAGACGGGGATTGGATCATGATTCACATGGAAGTTATGGGAGTTATTAATCTTGGATAACATTAAGGTGGCAAATTTAATACACATCTGGGTGGATTGGTTGGGGAACCTGGGGAACCCAGTGCTGTCCATTAAGGGAATCCCGGGGTACCCGTGTGATTTTTCCTCGGTGATATTTCATGACTAGAAACTTCCGTGTGCAGCCACAAGCCATTATGGGATCTGGCATAGTTGAGTAAGTTGTATGAGCTCTTGAAGAGGTGGACTAGCAGATGTAGAGGGAAAGTAGGTGTACCGGTCTACCCGGAGTAGGCAGTTAATGCTTTAGAAAGACTATATCTCAATCTTTCGATCATGGATGCGGTCGAGTCTTGTGGGGAAAAGTGCGCAACCTCTGCAGAGTGTATAAACTAATCATGGTTAGCCGTGTCCCTGGTTATGGACATCCCGAGTATCTGGAATTGGATATTATTGTTGATCTCATCACTCTTTAATTAATTGAATTGGGTTTAGTGATGATACTTGTTTAATTGGGATTTTGAGTTGGGGAAACCTTCTCAAATATTGGAACAACTTGGGAGTAGTTAAATAAAATTTATTCCTTTGTTGTAGGGAAAAACTAGCTTTATGCAAGATCATAAACTTAGAGCCTCCACAAGCCAAATATTGCATGTAAATATAGTTCTTGCATTCATTTGCTTTACAGTGTAACTCTGCCAGCATATTCAATGTGCTGACCTATACGGCTGCAACGTCTCATGTTGTAGACTACTCAGACAACGAATAAGGTGCGATAGGTCATCGTCTTGCACTCAGTTATACCATTGGAGTTGATGGACTCATTTATCTTTGAAGCTTCCGCAGTTATTTAGTTTAGATGGCCTTCAGCCATGATATTTTTGTGTAATCATACTCTCTATGAGGACTCGATGTAATAAGTGTGTGATTGAACTCTGTTATAATTCCTCGAGTACTGTGTGTGTCAGCATTACCGATCCAGAGATGACACTTAAGCATAGAGACTTTGGTCCATTGGGATCATGGTCGCTACAATATGGTATCAGAGCACACGCTGACTGTAGGACGCGACCACTAGAATAAGCCATGGGAATTCTCTTCTTGCTCATTTCTAATTCTCCTCTATTTCTACTCTATAGATGGCGGACCCCAGGAACAAGTTCACTCAGCTGGATGACGACACCCCTTTCGGACGACACCTGAAGGAAGTCACTAAGTACCTGAACATCGGATTACCAAGCTTCACTGGGACTTTCTCGGCAACCGTACCATAAGAGGAGTGCTGGAGATCAAAGTCTGGGTACCTGGGAGGACATTTGCGCCAACAACGGAGCCTATTGATTTCTACCTGGATGCACCAAGCTGGAGTTTAGGAAAGAGCATGGCAACCCATATCACCTTTGGACGCATATGTGAGGTGTATCACAAGGAGATGGAAAACACTATTTATACTAGGAAGGATGGATCAGATATGTTGCCGTAGAGACGAAGAATGAGAGATGATTCATACTAGGAAGGATGGATCAATTGCAGCTTATATTCAGGATATGGGTGATCACATTCTCGACAAGAGAATCAACTATGTTTCAACATGAAGAAGATCAAGAAGCTGATGAAGAAGAATAACAAGCTATAAGAGGAAGTCAAGTTTACACGCAATGGATATGAGGAAGAAATTGTCGTACTACTAGAGAAGCATGAAGATCTGAAGAAGAAGCTAGGACTACCAGTGGAGAATCACAAGCGAGAAATAGCAAAGGAGATCCGTTCGGAGGACTACATCATCTTGGACGACACCGACACGGATAGTGATGCAAATGATGATAGTGATGACGACTACGTTGACGAAGCTGGAGCATATATCATGGAGTCTTCTTCTGATCAAAATCTCTAGACGACCACCATGTTACTAGTAGTATTCTTCCAAGTAGTTAGCATCGATCAAGTTTGTAATCATAGTTAGATCCTTTGTGTGAACCTTGTGTGTTATTGAATAAAGTGAATTGATTGTGTTTGTCTCATGAGCATATGGGTAGTGAATCTCTCTTAGACCTTATTCTATTCTGTTTTCTCACCCCTTCTAACCCATCAGATGCCTCCGAGACGTGACAATGGATTCGTGTTTCCACCGGAGCTCACTCAGTTGATCCAGCAGCAGAATGCCTTGATGCAGATGCTAGTTTAGAACCAGAAACAAGGCAATAACAACAACAACAACCCACCACCACCTCCTCATGTTGACAACCTAGCCCATTTTCTGAGGTTGAACCCGCCGGTGTTCTCTAGTAGCACCAAGCCGATTGTTGCAGATGATTGGCTTCGCAAGATTGGAAGAGAGCTGACCACTTCAGGATGCACAGATGCGGAGAGAGTGCACTTTGCCGCACATCAGCTTGATGGACCCGCAGCATGTTGGTGGGAGAACTTCACCACCACTTACCCCATTGATACTGTTACATGGGATCAGTTTCAACAGGCTTTCCGCACTGCCCATGTTTCAGCCGAAGCTATGAGCATGAAGAAGCATGAGTTTCGCAACTTGCGCCAAGGATGTCGTACAGCGGGACAGTATGTGGATGAGTTTAGCAAGTTAGCATGCTATGCCCAAGATGATGTGGCCACAGATGCCGCGAAGCAGGAGAAGTTGGCGATAAATCGTTGAATCGGAAGATTTCTTGAATAGTGTCTGACATGAAGTACAAAGGTCAGCTGGCAATGGTTTGTGATGTTGATTGGCACAATTGGTTGTATCTTGTTGCTTATGGAATTACCGACTTAGAAACAACAGAAAGTTGGGTTTGGTTCATGGAGAAGCTTCATAAAACTAGTGGTTGTCTGCCTAGACTTGCAATCTGTTCGGGTGCAGGAAAAGGGATTGATACTGCAATTGAAGAGGTGCATAGGTATGTTGAAAAAAGGGAATGCATGCGGCACTTGGTTTTCAACTTTAAGAAAAAGTTTCATGGTAAAGTATTTGATGACCATATGTGGCAAACATCTTATTCATGGACTCCAGAAGCTTTCAAAGCCCACATGTTGCCATACATGAGAAAAAACCTAAAGCAGTAGAGTACTTGACAATATACCATAGTAGGCGTTGGTCTAGATGCAAATTTTCCACTTCCTCAAAGGTGAATTATGTGGCAAACAATTTGGCCGAGTGCTTCAACAATTGGATCAAGAAGCACAAGGGCATGACGTTGTTTCAGTTGGTGGAGAAAATCAGAAGGATGATAGTGGTCAAGACGGAGAATAGGAGGAGGATTGCTAAAAAATGGAAGGCCACTGTATACTACCTAGTGTCATGAAGGAGTTGAATGCAAAGAGTAAAGGGCTGGACATAGAGTATGGGACGATTGATCACATGAAAGTAGAGGTGAGTGAGGGTGGTGAATATGGCAAGCGACATGTTGTGGGTCTAGATATGAGGACATGCACATATAGTGAATTCCAAGTATCAAGGAAGCCTTACAAGTATGCCATTTTCTTCATCATCGAAATTGGGGGGTCGCTATAGAAGACTTTGTTGATGATTACTATAGTGTTGCCAAGGTCACATCAGCATATACTCCCGTAATGTCGGGGCTTACTGATGCATCTCAATGGCCAAAGAGAACCCATGAATTCTTTTTGTAGTCTCCAATCCTTCGAAGGGCTCCGGGGAGGCCAAAGGTAGAGGAACAAGAGTGGTGTTGAACATAGCAAGAGCAAGAGAAGAAAAGAACAACATCAATGCCCACTTGGCAAAGATTATGGTCATAGATGGCAATGTTGCAAAAATGTTGATCCCGATGCAAAAGAAGCATATGCTGATGTGGCAAAAGAAAGAAGGTAAGAGTGTAATTTTGTTAAAAATTATTATGCATATAACAATACTAATGTTCTTTTGCTCATGTAGGAAAAAAACAAATCCAAAGCTGCAGCAAGGAGTGGTGATGCTAATATTCAAGCAATCAAAGGTACTCAACCAACATAGCTCTTCCATGTCCAACTAGCAACCCAAGTGAAGTAGATGTGGTGAATTCAACATCATCTAAGACTACATCATCCAAATTTGTGAGGTAAATGACACTTTAGCTTTCAAGGTTATATTGTACTTCTCTTTTGCAATCATAGCATCTACTTAAACATGAATTGTTAATTTAGGTCAAAACCCAGTTCGAACTAAATTGAGAGTATCTCAATGGAAATTGTGTCAGCAGCAAAGCGACGCAAGGGCAAGTCGAAGGCAAAGGTGATCCCAGCTGAAATGGACAGCCCCACAATGGCCACTCAAAGCAAGAAAAGGCAACCAAACAACCCTGCTATGGCCACTCGTAGCAAGAAAAAACTGTAAGTGTGAACTTGTGTCTTTCTATCACATTTGTGGACTTGTTTTCTTGTACTGGACATTGTTCTCTCTTTTGTGCACTTCAATTTCTTGTACTAGATTATGAGTACTATGTCTATTTGGAGATCTATTTACTATCCTCATTATGTGTTATGATGAAAATAAATGTTGCCATGCTTATAATTGTTTGATCCTAAAATTACAAGCAAGGTGATGTCATTTTTTAGAGAAATATGGTATTGTCATGGAAGCTAGCTCCAGCAAGGTGCTATCTATTATCATTGTTATGTGTTATGGTGAAAATATTATATTGTTGTCATGAAATTGTTTGATCCTGAAATTACAAGAAAGGTGCTGCCAATTTTTTATATAGAAATATGTAATCTCAATATGTTATGATAGTTTGAACAAAAGTGATTCATTATGCTTACAAGTAACAGTTGGCAAGGTGGTATATAAGCAACGTTGGTTTGTTCGATGGCAAATGAGCAATAGCCAAGCTCGTCAGTGGTAAATAAGGAATTGTCTTTATTGTTTATCGTGTGCTATCTCATCTATGTTGATAGTTATGTTACCAATTACTGTTACCATCTTTATCCTCAGAGTTATGTGCTATTACACCCGTAAGATTATCATCACATTTTGAAAGTTTTGCCAAAACTTTGTGGCTCATCTAGTTTATATTTCAGTGTGCATTTCTGTCTTGGTTCTTCTTCCTGCTAAGTTTGTTTTCCCGTTGTACTATGATGAGAGATTTCAAGTTTTGGAAAAAAAATCTCCCATTCACCCCCTCCCCCCCTCTGGTAAATATATGCTCAATCTTATAGATTCCAAGACATAGCTCCTAATGCCTATATAAAGCGATCACCTCCTGAGTCATATTTGAAGCGCGCAAGGTTGACGTGCTACTCCTGTGCCTATCCCGCCGCATGTACCGATAGGCAATGCGACCCTTGTCAAATGTGGCATTGCAGCCCGTCCTCGTGGAGCAGACTGAGGTTCTACGTGCTGAGCTTTGCGACTGGCTTGTGCGTGTTGGGAGTGTTTCGGTGAGAGCGGAGGTTGTTCTCAACAAACTCCAGGTTGTGCCGGTTGCGCCTTCGATGACAGAGCTCCTAGTTGGTTCCGCGCATTGGTGGGGAGTAAACATGCCTCTATGGAGCCTTCTATGCTTGTTCTAGACCCCGCATGTCGCCGTTGACTATGGTGACGACAACCTATGGGAGTAAAGAAATTGCCGAGGTCGTAACTCCATTACGGTAGATTATGCCTGAGTTGCAAGAGCTGTGTGGGGAGCCCACTTTGCCACTTTCGATGGTGCTTCCAAAGGAAGTGGGCCCTCTTGGGGCCTTGACGATGCCCACGGCGTCCCCATCACCATCGTTGAGGCCGAGCAAACCGCTCGCCTTCGTGGACCGTTCTGATTTGGATGCTATTGCTCTTGGCCACTGGAGATGTGATGTCTGTGGGTGACGAAGTTGATAAAGCATGTGAGTTGGCACCTAATTCTCTTGGCCACTGAAAGAGCTTTGCGACTTGCCAACTAGTTTGGAGGCGACAAACCCTAAATCTGGCAAGGTGATTCAATATTTGTTGATGCGGAAAACTACCATGGGAAAACTCATGAAGGTGGAGAAGACTACCATGGGAGAAAAACAAAATTAGAAAGGGAATAGATCTGGATCGATCTATAGGAAAAAAAACTACAAGAATCAAACTTATTTTGGTGTAATCTGATGAGCCAAAGTTAATGGATGCAAAAGAAATAAGCCACCAATTAGATGGAACGATTTGAATGAAATTTAGACAACAAACCGGGATTGCAAAAGATGAACGGGATTACCTAAGCTCACTTCGCCCCTGTCGTCGCCTCTTCAGATCGAGAGAGGTGGCTAGCGCTCGTTATTTCGCGGGGAAATAGATGTCGTGTTGGGGCTTATTTAGCTGCGATTTTCCACGCATCAGGAAGATTTTCACGTGTCTTCTTGTTTCTGTAGCTTGCAGGGTGGGAGAAACCAAAATGGCAATAGTTTTTTCTCTCTTATTTCCC
>NC_041383.1:469245783-469331204 GCF_002162155.2 Triticum dicoccoides | reverse complement strand
GGGGGAGTTGGACCCGTAACTCCCTTTCCCCTTCCCTCTTTAATTCCCCTGTCCCGCAGTCAAACGACTTTAAGTCCTACACCCTCCTAATTTCCATTCCCTAACACTACTTCCCCCGAAACAAACGCACTGTTAAGAGAAATGGCAAGAAGTGTGACACCATAGGAAAGACGTCCACAACTGCTTGATGATGATCCCCGGTCTTTTAGGCCATCCTCATGTTTTTTATTTGGCTCACCTTTATGAATTTGATGGTGTCTGTTGTCTTTATTCTCATTGAGGGTTTCTCTGTGTTATAGAAGTGTGGCAATTTGTTGCCCGTTGGAGATGTTCGTTCGGTCAATCGTGCGGTTCATGTGTTTCATGCTTCGTAAGTAATCAGCAGGTGGTGTGTTTTCAACAAGGCTTCTTTTCTTGTAATATTGTTTTCAACTAGGCTTGGTGATGCCTACACGAGATCACCTTGTCACAAGGGGTTGCCACCGTGCGTAAGAGTGGAAATGGTGATGCTCAACTCGAGATCTACTACTCCACACTGCCCTCACGCCGTATAGAGTAGAATTCTATGGAGTTATTTTTTTTCTAATCAAAGAGTCATTTATTTAGTAAAACAATCACAATCGCCATCACCAAAAAATCCAATCTGTTCAGCTTACTACATTGTGTAATACGGAGTACAGCGGTAGTTGGAAAGCACAGCACCCGTCCTTTTCTGCTCGCTGTTTGAGTGCGTCCTTTGTATTCATCTCCAGGTAGCCTCGCATAAATAAGCCAAGCAAGATCAAAACTAGAGCCGACACATGGTGTACCTCACGTTTCAGCCTCGCTACACTCTCGTTGTGTTTTCAACCAGCAAATGTGTCGGTGCGTGCTGCATAGCAACAACCATGTTCCTCTCAACTGATTCTTATTCTTTAATACAGTAATTCCATTACACCTCATATATATATAGTATTCCACCAGCCAAGGGGTAAACTGATCTGCCTGCCTTTATACTGGCAATGAATTTGTACAAATGGAAATTGGAGATCAAGAATGAAATTCTACGAGATGGGGCTATTGAGCTGATGGATCGCCATGTTGTACAACAACAGAGCTCTAACTTTTCTTTGACGTAGTATAACGTATTGCAATTGCTATGCTTGCAAGAATGTGGTCTGACTCCAACAACTTGTGCAGCCATCTACTGTAATTCGCCTACCGGCGCCTCGTTCAGCCATAGGTAATGGATGAACTCGTACAGCTTTGCACTCACACTCACCTGCTCCAAGTCAGGAAGATTTAAGTTACGACTGTTTTTTGTGGAAGATCAAAATTACAGCTCTTAAGTTATATGATAAGAGATAGACAAATGTAATTGAATGAAGGTTTCAAAATTAGAACCTTGTAAGGTGTTGGATTTAGCCGCCTGATGTGATCCGGCCGCAGTTTTTCGAGCTGTTGCATACAGCGGCTTCTGATCTTCACCAGCGAGGGCAGCTCTGCTCTAGGTTTATCTGCACAGAACACAGAGGTACACCTATAATTCCTGTTTAATCAACTGTGAGAATACTACGGTCCACAGTTTAACAGGCTCATTCCACTTTTAAAGTCACCAGATTCAGTTTCTGTTTTCTTCAACATGCATGGAAGCACGTCTTTGCATTAAGAAGCAAGCGCTAATCCAAATAACTAGCCTTCCACCACTCAGTGTTGGGCGATGCAACACTAAGAGGTAGTTGATCTTTCTACATCAAGTGTAGGAAAATATCAACACGACAGAGCACTAGAAAATACTGTTACAAGATAATTGGTTCAGGTGAGCCTTTCATGCCACCTCCTTTCTCTTTAACAGATTTCGTGACTTGAATGGTTGTTATGCAACAAAACAACCCCATCATATAGTGATCCTAATTACTCGTTCGGCAACCACTTTCCAAATTAGCCAACGTATAGTGATCCTAATTACTCGTTCGGCAACCACTTTCCGAATTAGCCATGGTGGACAAAGTTGCTGCAAGAAATAACTAAATACGGACATGTTAGGAGTAGTGGGAATGTGCTGGTGGTGTTGTCCAGTTGGACGTCAAGTGTGGCCATGCTGCCCCCGGTATTTGTGTTGCCTGTTGTTGAGTGCATGAGTGCAGGCAAGCCAACTGCAGTTGCCTTGTTCTTTTATTTCAGTTGTAACCTGAACGCGGACTTTGTGAGTTTGGCCGATTCCATTACAAGACCCAGCATTTATAATGGTTTTCCCAAAATTATGTGGCAGGTCTTTCTTCTATAGTGAATTGCAGAGCTCCTGCCCTTTTGAGGTTTTTCAAAGAAAACTCATCGCTGTAAATGATAAGAGGTCCATACCTGAACTCCCAGGCCAGTAGCAATGTAGCAGCTCCTCAACATGCTGGGGGACAACATAAGCCCTCTTGGATTCAAGGAACGGGTGGCGGCAAAGAATTCGCTCTCCTGCCTGGAATATTTCAAAGATGTGAAGTTCAGTTAAAAATAAATAAGACCAAGACACTATAGATGAAATCAACAAAGGATATGAAAGGTGAAGACAGTCGCATGACAACAATGTGAAGCATATGATCGACTCACTATACTCCATTCTAAGGTAGATTATGATTGACAATAGTGTCACAAGTATACAACCTCACATCTGAATAGAGAACACACGTGCATTGTTACCTTTGGTGATGGTTCACTTTCACGTATCATGATGTCTACCAACGGATAGCCTTCTTTTCCATACAATCTGAAACACCGCTTTTTGCATGGAATAGAGACCTGCAACATAACATGACACCATCATTAAGTATCAGGAAAGTAAAATTATGCAAATCTTTTTCAGGGTGTAAACAGCAAACATACTTTTGCCACATCCTCGGAAAGTTTGATACGAGGTCTACTATTGATCTCAACTAGCTTAAAGACACATCCAAGAGCAGCTTGGGAATAACACGTTACAAGATAAGTTCCGATTCCAAAGGCATCAACTTCATGACCCTGTAAAGATGAAAATCTGTAACCACATGTGCATATGAAAATAAAATAAAGAAAAATTATGTAGTTCATGATCATTAGCGCCACAGAAGTACACGCAGACGCATATAACATCATAAGTACATGACATGAAGTTCTTGATGTATTGTCATTTCACTTCGCTGTAAGGTTGTGTACAATGCAAGGTGCTTAGAGAGAGGTGTAAGAGAACTTGTCAGGTCACTCAATAATGAGACAGCATTTTACCTGCTTGTTCAGAGCATCAATTGTTTCCTCATTCAGGTCATTACTAGCAGTAATGATCATCTTCCCAAAACCAGGTATATTGAATTCCTTTTCTATTGCATGAAAAACCTTTCGAGTTTCAATAGACAGATAGGCTAGATCACCAGAGTCTAATCTGATACCAGATGCCTTGTACCTACAAAAGAAATATATTTATCCAAACTGATTGTTTCAATGATTTTTTTTTACCAAAACAATGACCACACGATTAAGTAATTTATAACATTTTCCAAGACTATAAAAACAGAACATTAAAAACCAAAACAAATAGATGTCATCTTTAGATAGCAGGAGGGGATCAAGAGTACTGGGATATTATGGATTATTTTGCATGTACACGTGAATCTGACAGAAACTTGTTTGGGAGGGCTTAAGCATATAATCAAAAAGTTGTTGTAAGATTAAATCACTCCTAAATTTGATATCACTGGGATGGAGTTTCTGATAAACTTTAGCTTCATTCGTAATTTCTTGGATAAGGGATTTTCTGAATTTTGCTACTCTAAAGGGCAGCCAAGTGCACTTAGCTCCCGCTTGCGCAGGGTCCGACCACTTTGGGTCTTTTGTACGCAGCCTTTCCCTACATTAGCTACTCTATTATGTACAAAATTTCAAGATATGCCAAGTTCCAATACTGATAACCCAATGCACATGGAATAGGTGCCAAAGAATAGGTTTGACATACCCTAAGTCATGGAGTGCTAGAGCTACCGCACAGAAATTTGGAATCCCACTTCGCATAACCTAAAAAGAATAAAAAATGTGAGATTGTGCTCCAGATAATGCAGGGACAGTATAAATAAGTTAATAATATACACGTTACAGGTATAGAATGCAAATGGTAGAAGAGGGAGAATAGGTCATATACGGCACTTGCATGGTCATCATTTGTTAGACAACACAAAACAAGGATAAAGTTGTACAAATATCAATACAGAGTTGACTACACCTTCCTGAAGTAAAGCCAGACTGAACTGATGTCCGACCTTCGAGCTAAGCTCAGAAGCATGAGCTACCGGCTTAAAAAAAGTCGACATTCTAAGAATTCTTGAAATAAATCACACATATACAAGAAGTATTGAAGCATGTATCCGCCAATTTTGATGCCAAAACATGCATTCTAGTGCTCTGTGGAGATTGGAGAAAGAATAAATCCCCTACACAAAGGTTCCTAAACACAAATTGGCATATTTTTCTCACGAATATTTGCATACTATGTAAATACTATATGCACATGCATGGACTTTTTTCAGATTTTTTTATATTTGAAAAAAAATTGAAACACACTTTTCAATTTTTGTGAACTAATGGGTGCAGGTGACCTCAGGTGCAACAAATCAATCCAAATAACAGCGCTGACATCCTAACCATGTCTAAGTTGGATAAACATTCTAAAATACAAGAGCTGTCATTTTTAAGAAAATACCAACAAAGGAGCTTGAGAAGAGCAATGCAAAAACCTATGATGTGCTAAGTTTCAGACCTCATTCAGACATGAATAACAGCAGAACAACAAGGGAAAAAGTTGCAGGCTGCAATAAGTTAACAGCTCACATCATATGTGTCCACCAGTGCTAGAAAGCTGCTTGGAAAAGCCAACGCATATGATGCAAATGCAGCCAGCTCACTTTGATTTGTATCGCCAAATACATTACGTAATGAATCTGCTGCCTGAAATCAACAAAAAGTAACATAAGAATGCTGCAACAAGCGAAAACTGCACAGCAAAGTTCTGCAATTGTACCTGAATCTTGCAAAGCCAGTCTTTCACTAAACTAACAAAATCCATGCAGACTTTTGAACCATCTTTGTTCCTTAGGGTCCTGTCTGGGATCTCATCAAGGCTCTGGAAGATTTAAAGCAATTGCCAAATCAGCCATCAATGAAAATAACAATGGATGCCAGAAAAGAAAACTTTCAGAATGCCAGAGATATGTAAGGATGATTTCTAAAGATGCAAATGCAAGGGCCAGTACCAAATGTCGCGGACATTGCACATAAGTGTATACGAGAGAAGAGTTGATATGTTCAAAAAATGATTTGTATCTGTATGTTTGAAATATTGTACCATGTTAATTAGCAAGCAAAGACACCAATTGTCCACAAAAATGCAAACTAGCAAGGAGAATGATAAAAAATACTAGTATGCTAGGAAAATAGAAAAAGAACATGCACATGCACATGCAGGTTATGTAAAAATTAAAGTTGAACAATATCATTCATTGAATGAACTAGATGGTCACCAGGATCATAATTTGAGTGCTAGTATGACGAGAAAACAAATATTCAAACTTCAATGCTGATACGACATGGGGCTCAGCAACCAATGTAGTGAAGATTGTTTGACTAATGAAACTACATCATGAACAGAGGCACGGTAAGGTGCTCCAAGGATAGCATAATATTGCATATGTAAGAGCTTTTGTTCATCAATAACAGGAATTGTATGTTACTAACCATATATGAGCTGACATAAGCATGAGAATGTGTTCCACGGAGTGGTATGCCAAATAGATGTCCTGCCAATACATTACTGCAAGAGAATAAAAATAACCAATGGTGCACTATAGCAACACTAACATTTTTGGGAGATAAAAGGTTTAAGGAGAAAAAGAGAAGCGAAACGATACAAGGAAATAGAGCACACATATGATCTTCCATTGATGTGAAAGAACTCACCTGGTTGCATCAAAGCCTCCCATAAAACAATACTTTGAAGCACTTATTGCGCCATCAGGCCCCTGCAAACATAAATCCAAAGCTACAATTCAGATTTCACATGTAGAAATACCTAATATTTGTATAAATTAAAGCTAAAATAATGGTGCAGAAAGGATAGAAGATCATCACACCTGCGCTCGTCTTAAACCAAATTCCATTAGAACCTTTGACTTTCCAGCAACATGACGGTGCCGCGCAGCATTCGTGGTCACCAAAGAAGCATAATTGATGAGATTTACAAATGGAGTCTCAAGTAGTTGAACCACCTGATGATTTTATAACAAGAGTAAGTTGCTATAGCAAAAATTCAAGTTTTAGTTAATGCTCAGAACTAAAGTTTGTGACTAACATTATTGTGCATAACAGCTGGTTAGGGGCTTTGTACTTACAGCAACTGGACCCTCAACTCTCATCAAGGGCACTTTTGGAAAGACTACTGAGCCCTCAGGAATGGAGTACACTTCCACATCAGAGCAATCAATTCCCCGGAGATAATCAAAGAATGCATCCTAGAAATTGCAATTATATCAGTAAATAAGTGTTTCTCAGATTAAATAACTGAATGAGCGTTACATATATGCATACTAAAAGTTGGGTGAAGAATAGCTTATACAAGAAACAACACGCAAAGTTTGAAGTTAAACTTTCTTACATCTAGCATTTGAGTTGGACTTTTTGTAGCCCATGCTAATCAGCCTGCCAATACACAGGACCAACCAAAAGGTATATTCATAACCTAGCAGCTAATCTAGGAACCTATTTTACCATTTGAAGAAAGAAAGAATATTGTATATAATATATGTATACGGTGTTCAGATGATACCTCACACATTGGCATTACTGACTGCAGGAAAGAAATCTCATCTTCCGTGAACTTAAAGTTTGCAATGAACTTAATACATTCTTCAAGACCAGCAAAAACAGTAAACTCTCCACCAAATGGATTTTTCCTGAAGTACAGGTCAAACCTGCAAAATGAGAAGGAACAAAATCAGCATGCATTTGAGTACGTCTGGGTTGTTAGCTGAAATTTTAGGCCCATATTAACTGAAATTGATTCAACAGACATCAAAGCACACCATGTGAGCCCATTTGGATAAAGCAAACGACACATAGGCATATATATGACCATACAAACATAGAGAAAATAACTTCACTAACTTTTGTCTTTTAACTCAATTTTCATATATTTTTGGGTAGCTTCTGAGTTTTAGTGTCATGTTGTTCAAAGCTATATGCAGAAGTGCCTCTCTCCCCGAATATTCTGCCAATGACAAAATTACATAGACTTTTCTCTTCTTGTAACTTCCCCCAGTCCGAACACAGTCACTTTCCCCTTTTCAAAAAATTGGCATAACATACAACCCCCGTCCCTCCTCTCGCAAGAATAGTTAAATATGAAACCCAAGAACCAATAGTCTCTTTGTTTCATCAAGTACCAAAGTTCATTGTTCATTCAACCACGTCACATCATTAATGTCCACATCCATTTGTTTCCTCTGCACAAGGAGTACATTATACCACCATTTAGAAAATACTCCATGTTCACACTGAAAATTCTAGTTCTTCAACCTTGTGACATCATTCAGATGTCCCTATGCATTTGTTTCCTCTGCACCCGGAGTAAATCATATCACCAATTAGAAAATATTGATCAACACTAAAAGTTCTAGAGAACCCACAATGACATACTCCCTCCGTCTCACAATATAAGATCGTTTTTCAAGCTATGTTAGCTTGAAAAACGATTTTATATTATGGGACATAGGGAGTAATAAATAGATGCGCCTGTATGTTAGAATCCACACATGAGGTGCCACATACTAAAACAACAATGGAGGAAAAAAGTCCTAAAAGAAAGGCCAGTCCAATTTTGTTAACACAAGAACACCTGGACCCACATGAAAGCAATGGCAAGCTCAGTCAATAAATGACAGTTTAACTCACAATTTTGACATAATAAAGAGATTAATTAAACAATGCACATTGAGAAGGGCTTTCCAAAGTAATGCATAGCGGAACAATGAAGAATCAACCAAAAATTCGAAAATAGGATAGCCCCAGACTACGCAGGCACGCACAGCAAGAGTAAAAATTCGAAAAATAAAATAAAACCAGCCTACAGCATTTTCTTTAGCTACTGACAAGGAAAATGATCAAAACTACAGGCAAGACCGCTTCCGAGAGCAAAACCAGAGTACCGGTTAGCCAACCAAGCAACTAGTGTCAAAAACGCTCTTATATTATGGGACGGAAGGAGTACCAGATAATAAACTATGAAAGCGCAAAACTGCGCTGTGTTAACCAATAACTACCAAATAATGACAGAATTGCACGAGAACAAAAACCAAACTACCGCATAGATTGAAACCAAACTATTCGCCACAGCAATGACAGAATTGCAGGAACAATCCAAGTATGCCCCCAAAAAATCAGACCTCTCGTCAATTCATTACCCCGAACCTAACCCGGAACCAACAAACTCACCAACTGGCACCAGATCACACCGCCCGTCGATCCAATCCAATCGGCACAACCGAACCAGAGATACGCGAAGCGGAGGACACGAGGCAGAGGCGAGGGTGCTTACACGGCATGGTCTGCGTGCTTGCCGGCCTTCCAGTAGGCGTAGGCCATGGAAAACTGGTACTGATCGGTGAGCAGCGCCGTCGCCATGGGGTTCGTGGGTGGCCCCACCTGCGCCCTCGCCGCCGCCGCCAGGGAACCATTGGCGCCGGCGCCCACGCTAGGCGCCGTCGCCTCCATGCTTGGGCTCTGGAGAGCAAAGGCTTCCGCTAGGGTTCTCTGGGCTGTGGCGTGGGAAGCTTGGAGGGGAGGGGAGGGAGGGGAGGGGAGGCGGGAGGAGGACAATTGGAGGCCGGGAGGGGAAGGAGGAGGAGGAGGAGACGCCAGGGGCCGATTTGGAATTTGGAAGTTTGGCTGGAAGCAGGCAAGGTATTTATAATAGGGGTGGAAGTTTCACAGGTGTACCATTGGAAGTTGGTAATGTCACATAGTGCCCTCACAAGCTTGATGATTTGTAAAATCGATTTTCATCTGCTTTGTTTTGCTCTTTCACATTTTATTATTCCCAAGTATTTCGTCGAATTTAGTTCATTTGCGCTACTAAAAAATTATTTCAAAGGAGATTAAGAAAAATCTACTAGTCAATACTCCCCGAATCCAAAATAAGTATCGCAATTTTGAATTAAGATATCTTAGTTCAAAACCGTGGCACTTATTTTGGACCGGAGGAAGTAGTATACTCGGCAAATTACAAGCATAAGAATTATCGTTGTACCATTGTACACGCTTGAAAAGAAATGTTTAAGAAAATGACATCGTTAGTAATTGTGACGGGTCACCTTTCACTCTTCTTACTGGTTGCTTTCACCATTGAACTTCCAGATCATTGTCATTTGTCAATCTATTACCCAAAATACCACAATCGACTTTGTAGCTTTCACAAACTGTGGCACTTTATCATTTTGAAGCTCCTTGTATTTTTCCTACGAATCTGGTCTACAACAATGTTCTGATCGCGGTAAATTTCATCCAAAGACCAATAATACACCAAATTGGAGATGTTCCCGGACTGGAATGGGTTTCTCCTGTAACTGTAGGACGAAAGCAGAAGTCGCACCCGTAGCGCATTCTGTTTTTGGCCGGATTACTCCACGCCTTTTTGGACGCAATCTGGGTGTCACCTTTTCTGGTTGCCCTTTTGTGATGCAAAGTATACGCAGTACAAGGCTACCCCTGCATGACGGTGGGCCTGCGAATTACATGGTCCCGGGGGCAGCGAGAGGCTTGTTTGGGTCACGGATGGGCATGATGACATGTGGCGGTTGGTGAGTGGCGGCTCTGTTTTTAATTCGTTCCCTTCTTCTTTTTTGTTTTCTAATGGAAAGCATGGACCCGTTTGTTGTGGAGACTGGAGAGGCGTGGCATGCGAGGTATCTTCCGGGATCTCGTCTCGTCGCTGGACTCGGATCTCATGTGGCCGCCGGCGGCGGCGACGGGACCCTGGTTAGTGGCCGGGGAAAATTCGCAGTCAAAAGCTATGGCGCGTATGATAATCGTTGTTGAATCGAAAGGCCGTGCCACAGTAGCGCATCGTTCATAGCCAGTCGTTTTTATTTTTTGATGATTTGAAAGCGTAGCCAGTCGTTGTAGTTTCTCGGAAGTTGGCTACACAGACACAAAAGAGACACTGCAACCTATGACCGCACGACGGGACCGGGAACCGTGGCCTTGTGAACACATGTATGGTTGGCTGCCGAGAAATTTGTGAGCATTTAAAAACCAATCAAAAATCTGGGTTCAGATGCTATGTTGTGACTTAGAGCATGTACAACGGCAATCATCTAATTTGGACCCCTAAATGCCGGCGGACGCGACCGGTCAGTGTCCAGCGTGTCCGCTTTGAGCCCTCATTTGCCCGCTTTCATATCCACATATCTCAAAATTGGCCTCTCATATTGAGGCATTTCGTCGAGCAGGGAGCACGTGACAACGACAAACATACCGATGGCCGGCCGTCCAGCTTGCAACCAGCAGTGGCAGTGGTGGTGGCAAGCTCCGGTGGTGAGCTCCGCACGCGCGGCTAGGCACGCACGCACATGGGACGACGACGGCGCGGACAACACGCACAACTGCGTACATTTTTTTCGAAAAGGGACGTTTTATTACTTAAAAGGTTTAAGTATTGCATCCGGCCTCTGCATAACTAAGATGCACACAGCCAATAAAGTCCTCACCACAAGCGAAAATAAAATAGGAAGGCGAAATACAAAGAAAAATGTATATCTGTATAGCGCCTAAACCGTCGGTGGCCCAATCCTAAGATCATGTTGCCACCCTTGTTGGGTAAAAGTATCCCTCGCCATAGCCTTCAATCGTGTACACACATCCGTAAACAGGTCTCGATTTTCCACTCATTGTAGAGAGGACCATAAACGAAGCGTCCCCGTACATCTGTAGATAAACTGCATAAGCGAAGTACTTTTATCATTAAAAATCTTATCATTTCTACATAGCCAAAGCGACCACATCACGGCAAGCGCTCCCACCCTAAGTAGAATTCTGAACCTTTGATCAATCCCATGTAACCAGTTGCCAAATATATTAGCAACACTACAAGGGGGATACAAGCCAGAAGCTATTTGGATGACTGACCATATAGAACGAGCCAATTTACATTGGAAGAGCAAATGTTTTATTGTCTCATCATGCGGACAAAATACACATTAAGTACTTCCATGCCAATTCCTCTTAATAAGGTTATCTTTAATAAGAATGACTCCGCGACGAAGATACCATGCAAAGATTTTATTCTTAAGAGATACCTTCATCTTCCATATCTTCTTATTATTATCAACTGGCACGTCAGACTGGATCAAAACTCTATACATAGACTCCACTGAGAATTGCCCATTCCCATGTAGGTTCCAACGAAATAAATTGGACCCCTGTGACAACTGTACCGTGGTCAATCGTTGAAGTAGTATGTTCCACGATTGGAGTCTAGGTCCAATTAAATCCCTTCTGAACGTCACATTTGGCGGAAATGATTCCAAAACCTTGGCAATAGTGTCACCCTTGTGACGTACAATATTGTATAGAGCTGGATATTGTTCCCGGAGAGTAGCATTACCTAACCACTTATCCTCCCAGAAAATAATTTCCGAGCCATCCTTAATTTAGAAGCTCACGCACACAAATACTACAGAAAAAATTAATATAAACAATATATTTGTATATTTAGCATTGTGAAAATATTGCATATTTATGGAATGATGAAAAAAATTGTTCAAAGACACAACTTTCTACCAAAAATAATTGCTAGTACACAACATGCTGAAACATGTAGATGTATGCAGACTTTTTTCCAAGCATTTACTCTCCTTCATATCGGTGGCTAGGGCAAACTTTTCTCTTTAGACTTTGCCGACGAGCTTGTGGATTCGCCTCCACTCTACTAGCCGCTTCGGAGACCGGTGACGGGGAGGGGAATCATGTGCATTCGCTCCGACTAATAGTTTAGATTAGGGTTTTAGTCCTCGCATGTGTGGCGCTTCTTCTTCGAGTTTGTTTTTTGGGCTCCCATCCTCCTCGAGTTCATCTGGGCATAGTTGACGGGGCCCCGACGAAGATTCTTTTCATCTCCTTGAGGGGGGGGGTAGAGTTTCTCGTCGTACATGTGCGACAGCAAGATTTGATGGCAGTTGTGATTTATTCAAGGGTTCAACGATGACAACTATGACTCAAGGGTGTGGACCTTAGGTGCACGTGCACGAAGACTTTTCGGCTTCATTGACAATGTCAAGCGACTCTGGTAGGGGAGCGGCGCCAGTGGTTCGTTCTCACGGCGGTAGTTGTCGTTCGGTGGTCTAGAGATCTTGATGTAATTTTTATTATGTTTAAGGTGCTATATACTTCTGATGAACTTTTATACTCCCTCCGGTCCATATTGATTGTCACTGAAACAGATGTATCGAGATGTATTTCAGTGCTAGATACATCTGTTTGAGTGATAATGAATATGGATAATATATTTGGATCTTTTTCGCCAAAAAAACATGTAGAATTTTGGTCCCTTGATCACCCAAGGGTACTTTCTCTCTCGAAGCTTTACAAATAAAACCACGCATTCTTATGATACATGGTGTTGAGAAATGCTTGTAGTTGTCGCTAAGTGATCCATGGATCTGGTTATAATTTTTGTTACCACCGTTGTGTCTCTATACTAATATGATTGACTATAAATAGATCGGAGGTTTCCCTACTAGAAAAAACCTAATACAAGCTAATCAAGAAAAGGAAAAGGAAAAACAAACCAATCACACTAAATATCATTGGAAGTGCACGACTATACGCCTCTAGCATGTTGTCAAGAAGAAGTACATGAGGGATCAGACCACTTTGTAACACACCCAAGGCCACCGACGACCCGTGACCACGCACCACCTAGTCACCAGATATCGTGAGGGTATGGCCAACGCTACATGCTAGACCAATGGGCATGTTGTCACATCGACTCAATAGGTATAGCTCAACTAAAAGGTGCTGCCTGCAGAGGCTAACAGACTCTTGCAGAGGAGTCGGTTTTCTCACTGACAAAAGTGTGGGATGAGGGAAGTGTTGCTTTATATGCTAGTATGCTTTTCTTGCTTTGGGAGAAAACGATGAAGAAAAATGAAACAACTGATGACAAGAGACTTACAAGAGACCACTTTGGGAAAAACAATGAAGAAAAGGGGAAGAACTAGTGACAAGAGACTTACAAAGGAACCACTGCTACCATTGAGCAATGGTGGGTTAAGATAGCAGCTTCAAAACAAATATCTACATGGAATGCATGGGGCATCACCTTGATGTTGCCACCATAGTTCATGTCCTGAGAGCTGGGGTTGACCACAATAGCTCCAAACCAAATTACTAGGTATTTAGTGTGGATTTTTGTGAGATTTGCTAATTTATCCTCTGTTTTCATCAAAACTACATGTGATTTAAGGACACGCTCACCATGTGAGTGTATGTTTTGTATATGGGTCTTCCCCATACATATATACTAGAGGATACCCCGCGCGTTGTTGGAGGATTTGATTGATGAAAAAATAAATTGATAACATGAGAACCGAAATTTAAAATACATATGACTTATTAATATATTTGATTATACACTACTAGGGAAAAACCTAGTAGTAGTGCGGGTCAAAAACCTACTAGTAGTGCTGGGTCCAGCGCTACTAGTAGGGCGCTACAGCTATTGGATAGTAGTAGCATGGGCACAACCAGCGCTACTGCTACCCTACCTAGCAGTAGCGTGGGTATAACCAACGCTACTGCTATAATTTCCTTTTTTTTCCTGCATATTTGCGTTGTATTTGTATAAGTTTTTGTTGGGAACGTTGCATGAAAAACAAAAAAAAATCTACACACACGCAAGATCTATCCATGGAGGTGCATAGCAACAAGAGGGAAGAGTGTGTCTACGTACCCTCGTAGACCGTAAGCGGAAGCATTTGTTAACGCGGTTGATGTAGTCGAACTTCTTCGCGCTCCAGCCGATCAAGTACCGAATGCACGGCATTGATGTCTACTATGCAACCTTCTTTTTGTAGACATTGTTGGGCCTCCAAGTGTAGAGGTTTATAGGACAGTAGCAAATTTCCCTCAAAGTGGATGACCTAAGATTTATCAATCTGTGGGAGGCGTAGGATGAATATGGTCTCTCTCAAACAACTTTGCAACCAAATAACAAAGAGTCTCTTGTGTCCCCAACAGACCCAATACAATGATCAATTGTATAGGTGCACTAGTTCGGCGAAGAGATGGTGATACAAGTGCAATATGAATGATAGATATAGGTTTTTGTAATCTGAAATATAAAAACAACAAGGTAGCAAATGGTAAAAGTGAGCGAAAACGGTATTGCAATGCTTGAAAATAATGCCTAGGGTTCATACTTTCACTAGTGCAAGTTCTCTCAGCAATGATAACATAATTGGATCATATAACAATATCCCTCAACATGCACGAAGAATCACCCCAAAGTCACTAATAGCGGAGAACAAATGAAGAGATTATTGTAGGGTATGAAACCACCTCAAAGTTATTCTTTCTGATCGATCTATTGGGCTATTCCTTTAAGTGTCACAAACAGCCCTAGAGTTCGTACTAAAATAACACCTTAAGACACACATCAACCAAAACCCTAATGCCACCTAGATACTCCAATGTCACCACAAGTATCTGTGGGTTTGATTATACGATATGCATCACACAATCTCAGATTCATCTATTCAAACCAACACAAAGAACTTCAAAGAGTGCCCCAAAGTTTCTACCGGAGAGTCAAGACGAAAACGTGTGCCACCCCCTATGCATAAGTTCACAAGGTCACAGAACCCGCAAGTTGATCACCAAAACATACATCAAGTAGATCACGTGAATATCTCATTCTCACCACAGATAAGCACACGCAAGGAAATGAAAAATCGACATAAACTGTCTAGTGAGCAAAGAAGAGCGAGTCGTGTCGAGGAGAGATCCGACCCCCACTCTGCTCCAGCGAGCGGACGAGGGAATCCCTAGCCCTCCGGCCCCGTTCCTCTCCCTCCTGCCGCTCCCTCCTGCCGCCGCCTGGCGGCGCCGTCGGGCAAAACCCGGCCGGCGTAGGCAGCGGCGGGGCCTCTTCTTCCTCTCCGCGCGGGGGCTCGGGTTGGCGCGGGACAACCTGCCATCGGGGGCGTCAGGCTGCTGCGGGGCTCGACAGCACTACAGCGGGCGCATGTGGCGGCGTCGGCGTCGTCTGGAGGCGGAGCCCGTCGGCGGCGCGGCGGTGCCTTGCTGTTCATGGGTGGTGTGGTGGCTGCATCTTCGGTGGTGGCGGGTTGACCTTATCCCTGACAGATCTGGCACGGGATTGACTGACGGCGCAGGGCCAGGGGCACGGGGGCGGTGGGTGCGTGCTGCCGGCGTGGATCCAGCGGGGTGGCGCCCGCCAGTCGCGGTGGTGCGGCTCGGCTGCAAGGCGGGTGGCGGCGCATCCGTTCTAGATCTGCCGTGGGATCCGGGTGGACGGCGTGGGTGGGGCAGCAGCCTGGCGTAGCCATTGCTCCGGCCGTGGGTGGCGGCGCTCGGAGGTCCGTCACGTGGTGGTGGCCTCCCAGGGGCATGGCGGCTACATGATGGTTTGGCGGATCTGCCCGCGGCGATGGCCGGCTTTCTCCGGCGTCGCCTCGTTTGCGGTCGGACTGCTTCGACCGTCTCTCCATCTCCTCGTCGTCCGGGCGATTCTTTGGTCGAAGGGCTGGCCCTCTCCTAGCAGCGGTCCATCGCTCGTCTCGCGCCCGGAGCTTCAGGACGGAGCTCATCTCGCACCCGGCAGCAGTACGGAGCTCGTTTCGTGCCCGGCTGCAGGACGGAGCTCGTCTCGCACTCGAGGCTGCAGGACGGGCAGTGGAGGCCAGTTTTGGCCGTCCTTTTGGGTCTCGGCATTAGGGTGGTCTAGGGATGCGAAAGGCGGGGCCTTTTCGCTTGTCTCTTCAGCTGGACTAGTGGCGGGTCTCAGGTCAGGTGGTGCCCTGGTCTTGGATGCCGGGGCGGCGGCCCCGGTGGTGGTGGCGCGGTGCTTTTGGGCAGAGCCCGCAGCCTGGTGCTGCCCGGTGGCCATGGCCATGCGGGCGGCGTGGCAACCGGGGTGCGGCGTTCGGTGGCGGTGAGGGGTGGCTGGGGTGAAAACTTGTTCTCTCTGCGGACAGATCGGCGGCGCCGAAACACGTTCCCTTCTAGAAGGCGTCGTCGCGGTTCTCATCGCCCATCGTGTGCTCCAGGGGAAACTCTGATCCTTGGATCGGGCAGTGGCGGCGCTCCGGTGTCGTATCCTTGCTGAAGGCGCCGCCTTGGAGCCCACGGATCGTCGTATGCGGCTTCATCTCTTCGTAGTTACAGATGGTGTTGCTGCGCTCAGCGCCTGTGTTTCATGTCTTGGGTGTGTGCGTTTGTTGTGGTGGCGTGCGTTTGTATCAGGATGTTGGTGATCTTGGCTTTATATATAAAGCGGGGCGGAATCCTTTTTGGGTAAGCACACGCAAGACATACATCAAGTGTTCTCAAATCCTTAAAGACTCAATCCAATAAGATAACTTCAAAGGGAAAACTCAATCCATTACAAGAAGGTAGAGGGGGAGAAATACCATATGATCCAACTATAATAGCAAAGCTCGCGGTACATCAAGATCGTGCCAAATCAAGAACACGAGGGAGAGAGATCAAGCACATAGCTGCTGGTACATACCCTCAGCCCCGAGGGTGAACTACTCCCTCCTCATCATGGAGAGCGCCGGGATAAAGATGGCCACCGATGATGATTCCCCCCTCCGGCGGGGTGCCAGAACAGGGCCCCGATTGGTTTTGGTGGCTACAGAGGCTTGCGGCGGCGGAACTCCCGATCTAGGTTCTGTTCTGGAGGTTTGGGGATATATAAGAGGTGTTGGCATCGAGAACAAGTCAGGGGAGTCCATGAGGGGACCACAAGGTCGGGGGTGCGCCCCCACCCTTGTGGTGGCCTCGGGACTCCTCTAGTGCATCTCCGGTACTCCGTGGGCTTCTTTTGGTCCATAAAGAATCGTCGTAAAGTTTCAGGTCAATTGGACTTTGTTTGATATTCCTTTCCCGCGAAACTCAAAAATAAGGAAAAACAGAAACTGGCACTGGGCTCTAGGTTAATAGGTTAGTCCCAAAAATCATATAAAATAGCATATAAATTCATATAAAACATCCAAGATAGATAATATAATAGCATGGAACAATGAAAAAATTATAGATACGTTGGAGACGTATCAAGCATCCTCAAGCTTAATTCCTGCTCGTCCTCGAGTAGGTAAATGATAAAAACAGAATTTTTGATGTGGAATTCTACCTAACATATTTATCCATGTAATTTTATTTCTTGTGGAAAGAATATTCAGATCCATAAGATTCAACACAAAAGTTTAATATTGACATGAGAACTATAAGACTTCAAGCATACTAACAACGCAATTATGTCTTCTCAAAATACCATGGCCAAAGAAAGCTTATCCCTACAAAATCATATAATCTGGCTACTCCATCTTCATCACACAAAATATTTAAATCATGCACAACCCCGATGACAAGCCAAGCAATTGTTTCATACTTTTGATGTTCTCAAACTTTTTCAACTTTCACGCAATACATGAGCGTGAGCCATGGACATAGCACTATATGTGGAATAGAATATGGTGGTTGTGGAGAAGACAAAAAGAAGGAGATAGTCTCTCATCAACTAGGCGTATCAACGGGCTATGGAGATGCCCATCAATAGATATCAATGTGAGTGAGTAGGGATTGCCATGCAACGTATGCACTATAGCTATAAGTTTATGAAAGCTCAAAGAACCTAAGTGGGTGTGCATCGAACTCGATTGCTCACAAAGACCTAGGGCAATTTGAGGAAGCCCATCATTAGAATACAGAAGCCAAGTCCTACAATGAAAAATTCCCACTAGTATATGAAAGTGACAACATAGGAGACTCTCTATCATAAAGATGATGGTGCTACTTTGAAGCACAAGTGTGGTAAAAGGATAGTAGCATTGTCCCTTGTCTCTTTTTCTCTCATTTTTTTTGTTTTTTTGTTGGGCCTTCTCTCTCTTTATTTTGGCCTCTTTTTTTTATTTCATTTTTGTCCAGAGTCTCATCCCGACTTGTGGGGGAATCATAGTCTCCATCATCCTTTCCTCACTGGGACAATGCTCTAAAAATGATGATCATCACACTTTTATTTACTTACAACTCAAGAATTACAACTCGATACTTAGAACAAAATATCACTCTATATGAATGCCTCCGGCGGTGTACCTGGATATGCAATGAATCAAAAGTGACATGTATGAAAGAATTATGAATGGTGGCTTTGCCACAAATATGATGTCAACTACATGATCATGCAAAGCAATATGATAATGATGAAGCATGTCATAATAAATGGAACGGTGGAAAGTTACATGGCAATATATCTCGGAATGGCTATGGAAATACCATAATAGGTAGGTATGGTGGCTGTTTTTAGGAAGGTATATGATGGGTGTAAGGTACCGGCGAAAGTTGCGTGGTACTAGAGAGGCTAGAAATGGTGGAAGGGTGAGAGTGCGTATAATCCATGGACTCAACATTAGTCATAAAGAACTCACATACTTATTACAAAAATCTATTAGCTATCAAAACAAAGTACTACGTGCATGCTTCTAGGGGGATAGATTGGTAGGAAAATACCATCGCTCGTCCCCGACCGCCACTCATAAGGAGGACAATCAATAAATAAAACATGCTCTGACTTCATCGCGTAACGGTTCACCATACGTGCATGCTACGGGAGTCACAAACTTTAACACAAGTATTTATAAAATTCACAATTACTCACTAGCATGACTCTAATATCACCATCTTGATATCTCAAAACAATCATAAGGAATCAAACTTCTCATAGTATTCAATGCACTTCATATGAAAGTTTTTATTATATCCTTCTTGGACGCCTATCATATTAGGACTAAATTCATAACCAAAGCAAATTACCATGTTGTTTAAGACTCTAATATAAGTTAAGCATGGGAGTTCAACAATTTCTTGAAAATAAAACTACCGGTGTGCTCTAAAAATATATAAGAGAAGCACTAGAGCAAACGACAAACTACTCCAAAAGATATAAGTGAAGATCAATGAGTAGTCGAATAATTGTGTAACTATGTGAAGACTCTCTAACAAAATAAAATTTCAGATATTGGGATATTATTCAAACAGCAAGCAAAACAAAATAAAATAAAATGACGCTCTAAGCAAAACACATATCATGTGGTGAATAAAAATATAGCCTCAAGTAAGGTTACCGATGAACGAAGACGAAAGAGGGGATGCCATTAGGGGCATCCCCAAGCTTAGATGCTTGGTTGTTCTTGAATATTACCTTGGGGTGACTTGGGCATCCCCAAGATTTGGCTCTTGCCACTCCTTGTTCCGTAGTCCGTTGAAACTTCACCCAAAACTTGAAAACTTCACAACACAAAACTCAACAGAAGACTCGTAAGATCCGTTAGTATAAGAAAATAAATCACCACTTAGGTACTGTTGTGAACTCAATTTAAATTCATATTGGTGTTATATCTCCTGTATTCCAACTTATCTATGGTTCATACCCTCTGATACTACTCATAGATTCATCAAAATAAGCAAACAACACATAGAAAATAGAATCTGTTTAAAACATAACAATCTGTAGTAATATGGAAACTTTCCATACTTCTGTAACTCCAAAAATTCCTGGACTGAGCACAAAAGTTTCTATTTTTGCACAGAATCAAGTCAACTATCATCCACACTATCCCAAAGGCTTTACTTGGCACTTTATTGAAACAAAAGCTATAAAACATGATTACTACAGTAGACTGATCATGTGAACACATAAAAACAGTGGGGGTAAATATTGGGTTGTCTCCCAACAAGCGCTTTTCTTTACTGTCTTTTTAGCTAGGCATGATGATTTCGATGATGCTCCCATAAAAGATAAGAATTGAAACACAAAGAGAGCATCATGTAGAATATGACTAGAACATTTAATTCTAACCCACTTCCTATGCATAGGGATTTTATGAGCAAACAACTTATGTAAACAAGAATCAACTAGCATAGGAAGGCAAAACAAGCAAAACTTCAAGATTTTAAGCACATAGAGAGGAAACTTGATATTATTACAATCCTACAAGCATATAATCCTCCCTCATAATAATTTTCAGTAGCATCATGAATGAATTCAACAATATAACCATAACATAAAGAATTCCTTTCATGATCCACAAGCATACAGATTTAACTACTCTCCATATAAGCAAATTTCTTCTCATTCGGAATAGTGGGAGTATCATATGAAACTTGAATACTATAAATTGTTTCCAAATTAAAAGAGTAATATTCAGTAAAAGGATATTCAAAATTATGACAAGCTTTATAAATATAATCATCACTACTTTTCTATAACATAAGTGTCATCACAGTAATCATCATAAGTAGCAACTTTGTTCTCATCATAATCGACTGAAACCTCTTCCAAGATAGTGGAATCATTACTAAATAAAGTCATGGCCTCTCCAAATCCACTTTTATCATTATAATAAGATTCAACACCCTCCAAGATAGTGGGATCATTACTTCCTAAAGTTGAAACTCTTCCAAACCCACTTTTATCAATATAATCATCGTAAATAGCAGGCATGCTACAATCATGGTAAATTTGCACATCGAAACTTGGGGACTAAAAATATCATCCTCACTAAACATAGCATCCCCAAGCTTGGGACAAACATTAATTGCAGCAAATAAATTCTCAAACATGTCATTCCCATCAAATATAGCATCCCCAAGCTTGGGCCTTTGCATAACATAAGCATAATCACTCTCATCATCAACAGTACGGATAGCACCAATAGTATAGCAATTAGTATCATCACAATTTTCTAGGTTGGTGCCGAAAAGATTATCAAGATTATAACAAGTATCATTACTTTCCCAATCATAATCATCACGATGAGTAATAGGTATAACGAAATCATCCTCAATAATTTCTTCGGACATAGTATCATAAGGCAAAGAATCAATATCATCAAGTATATCATCCTCCACATTTATTTTTGATTCATTCTCATGAGGCAAAACATTAAAAGAGCAACATCATTCAGGAGGTATACCTTTTTTACCTTTGCTTTTCCGTCTTTTCTTTTTCTTCTCCACATCGTGTGTGGGTTTAATCAACCTTTTGGAGCTCCTTATTGATGATATTCGTTGCATAGGAAGCTCATTCTCGTAACCTGTTTCATCACGAGAGACAATAGGAGGAAAAGTGGAGGGCTTTACCCTTTCATTAGTAGTTCTTTTATATTCTAATGGTTTTCCCATCTTTCGATAGTTGGCAATATAAGCATTTTCATTGCAATTTACCATACAAAACATATAGGTTTCTTTCAAATTATGTTCAACATGGTCCGTGAATATGAATGCTTCAAACCTACTATTTTTATGTGACAATTCTTCACACCCTAAAAATAAGCAAAGTTCATTATAACATTCAAGGGTTATCAAGTTATTCCAATATTTGGCCACGATTCGATCATGAAAAAGTATGCATTGGAAATTAAGATGACCAATTCTATCGCAAAGTTCACAAGTAATGGGATGAAGAGAGCACAATTTTGTAGCAAATTCATCTATCACCCTAAGCCACCAATTTGTTTCATCATGTTTATGCTTCTTACAAAATCTATCATCCCTATAAGGTATGTCTTCGCAAATTCTATTCACTCCACAAATATTGACATGCTTATAAGGAACATTTTTATCATGACTAGTGTAATCATCATTAGTACTATGGATATTCAAAGAATTCATACTAACAACATTGCAATCATGCTCATCATTCAATGGTTTTATGCCAAACATTTTATTTCAATATTCCTCTAGCACTTTGGCACAATTATCGGAATCCTTATTTTCACGAAAGACATTGCAAAGATTAAGCACATAAGGCAACCTCAATTCCATTTTTTGTAGTTTTCTTTTATAAAGTAAACTGGTGGTAAAACAAGCGACAAATCGCAAGTGGACATGCCATCACACGATGCCGATATACATACCGCACGACGCCGCAAGATTCGTGCAACATTAATATACATCGACTGTATAATCAGTTCACTTATTCGTATAACACTCATTATTTACGAAGTATTGTCGCTGACACATCCCGTGTATGTCCCACAAGACAGCACAAGCATTTTTAAATTGTTGGTGGGCGTCCAGGATGGCAGCGCCAACGGATAGCTCCACGACGCTCACCCGCGATCTTTTTAAATTTTCTCAGCCCTTATGGATTCACATCCTGCTCAAGTTTTCATATCACCTTTCTTCCCTTATGCCTTGCAAGCATGTGTTCATTCAAGTCCGAGCTTAGCTCCGCCCCCCTGCGTCACACCACTGCTCCACCCAGACGCCACCGCTGCCTCTGATCCGCTGTCCGGAATGCAACACCGGCAACATGCTCTGGTTCGTCTCTGGAACGGTAGAGAACCCAGGGAGGCATTTCTAAAAGTGCGAACGCCATGGAGTGAGTATTCGAGATTCTTTCCGTCCATCGCCCCCAGCTCCTCCTCTGAAACCAAGCTTTTTTTTGTGTTTTTCAGTTTGGTGGATGCAGGTTTGGAAGTGGGAGAACAAGTATATACAATACTTCAGCACTCGCTGGGGTCATCTACTCTCGCACGCAACCGTGTATCGGCATGTAACTCTGCTTGAGCAGAATCAAGCATGGTTGAAGAACATTTTCATCTTGGGCGTCCTGAACATGGTGCTAATGGCCATATGTTGCATGCACAAGTTCTGAAGTATCATGTTGTTATCAGCCAGACCTGCAAGTAGAAGTTCTGAAAGCTACTGTCCCCAAGATGTAGTTCCGGCATTTGTATTGGATTCAACAGTTCCAGCATTTGTACTAGATTCTGTAGTTCCAGCTTTTGTACTGGATTCGATGTAGTTCCAGCATTCAGTAGTTCTCTCTTATGCATTCAGTTGTATCACGTATGTGTCGTGTCTGTATGTCGGTTTAGATGCATTAAACGGTAATTTTTTGCGAGCATGTTGTTAATTAAGCCTGACGGATCGCGTGAGAGGATACAAATGTACTTAACCCAAAAGCACACAACGCACCCACCTCATGCAGTGCACATGCAATAATTCATTGCTCCGGCAGCACAATAAATACGTAGCAGACGAATGAATGCCCCAGCTGCCCCTGCAAAACATAAATCCACCCAGCACCCAGGGTGGACATACTGCTTCAACATGTGGTTTGCACTTTCACTCCTGCCAGTGTTGGTTTGCCTAGCACAAAATTTCCCAACAAAGTAAGGTTTTGCCCACTTCTGCCTAGTCTCGTATATTTGCGTGAGATATGCATTGTTTTTTAGTGAATATTTGTCAGGTAGTGCTGCCCAGCCGTCCTCAAATTCATCAATAGTTAGCATCTCATGAACAAGCTTGTGGAATTCAGCCCTGAAATCTGACTCCTTGGTGTAGTGAGCACCCAGGGTTTCTTTAGCCTTCTTCAGGATGTGCCATTTGCACTAGCGATGCATGGAGTCGGGATACACCTCCTCGATCGCCTTTTCCATGTCTCTAGCTTGATCTGCCTAGGAAACATGCAAGGTCATGCAACTAGTTTGTGGGACTTCAAACAATATAAACACATTTTATGTTTGGTAGATGATAATACCATTACCTTTAAAATTGTAATTGGTTTTTTACAACCCATCATCTTCATGAATTCACCAAAAATCCATTTGAATGTATGCTCAGTCTCATCTTGCATCAAAACCCCCACATAAAGCACACTATGAAAATGATTATTCACCCCCACAAATAGACCAAAAGGCATATCATACAGGTTTGTTTTGTATGTCGTGTCAAAGGTGACAACATCACCAAAGTGATGGTACTGTGTTTTGCTACGCCCATTCATCCACATAAGGAACCGTATCCTACTCTCGTCATCTACCTGGACATTGTACGTGAACTCGCTATCGTGTGCTTTCATTTCTGAAAAAATAGCCATCATCTTTCGCACATCATCAGCAGCCTGCTCTCTGCTGAGCTTTCCACACAGAGTACTTAAACATCGCTTGGTGAACGGCACATTCTCAACTCTACCCAAAAATATTGCGATTATAGTATAAACCTTGCTCAGGTTTAGATTGTTCTGTCTCAGTTGGGAAACCAGCTCTCGTGTGTATTTGTCAATATGTCTATGCAACGGGAAATGCAACTTCTCAGCACAAGTGTTCAGCATGGGGTGGTTGTGATTGGACCTGAATTCGTTGATGTACCTGTTGGGGAACGTAGTAATTTCAAAATTTTCCTATGCACACGCAAGATCATGGTGATGCATAGCAATGAGCAGGGAGAGTGAGTCCACGTACCCTCGTAGACCGAAAGCGAAAGCATTAGCACAACGCGGTTGATGTAGTCGTACGTTTTCATGATCCGGCCGATCCAAGTACCGAACGTACGACACCTCCGAGTTCAGCACACGTTCAGCTCAATGACGTCCTGCGAACTCCGATCCAGCAGAGCTTCATAGGAGAGTTCCGTCAGCACGACGGCGTGATGATGGTGATGATGTTGCTACCGACGCACGGCTTCACCTAAGCACCGCTACGATATGACCGAGGTGGAATATGGTGGAGGGGGGCACCGCACACGGCTGGGAGAGATCAACAGATCAACTTGTGCCTAGAGGTGCCCCCTGCCCCCGTATATAACGGAGCAAGGGGGAAGGCGGCCGGCCAGGAGGAGGGCGCGCCAAGGGGGGGGGGTCCTACTCCCACCGGGAGTAGGACTCCTCCTTTCCATGTAGGAGTAGGAGAAGGGAAGGAAGGGAGATAGGAGGAGAAGGAAAAAGGGGGGCGCCCCCCCTCCTTGTCCAATTCGGACTAGAAGGGGAGGGGGCACGCGGCTGCCCTGGTCGCCCCTCCTCTTCTCCCACTAAGGCCCATTAGGCCCAATATACTCCCCGGGGGGTTCCGGTAACCCCCCGGTACTCCGGTAAATGTCCGAAACCTCCCGAAACACTTTTGGTGTCCGAACATAGTCGTCCAATATATCAATCTTTACGTCTCGACCATTTCAAGACTCCTCGTCATGTCCGTGATCATATCCGAGACTCGGAACTACCTTCGCTACATCAAAACACAAAAACTCATAATACCGATCGTCACCGAACTTTAAGCGTGCGGACCCTACGGGTTCGAGAACTATGTAGACATGACCGAGACACATCTCCGGTCAATAACCAATAGCGGAACCTGGATGCTCATATTGGTTCCCACATATTCTACGAAGATCTTTATCGGTCAAACTGCATAACAACATACATTGTTCCCTTTATCATCGGTATGTTACTTGCGCGAGATTCGATCGTCGGTATCTCAATACCTAGTTCAATCTCGTTACCGACAAGTCTCTACTCGTTATGTAATGCATCATCCCGCAACTAACTCATTAGTCACATTGCTTGCAAGGCTTATAGTGATGTGCATTACCGAGAGGGCCCAGAGATACCTCTCCGACAATCGGAGTGACAAATCCTAATCTCGAAATATGCCAACTCAACAAGTACCTTCGGAGACACCTGTAAAGCACCTTTATAATCACCCAGTTGCGTTGTGACGTTTGGTAGCACACAAAGTGTTCCTCCGGTAAACGGGAGTTGCATAATCTCATAGTCATAGGAACACGTATAAGTCATGAAGAAAGCAATAGCAACATACTAAACGATCAAGTGCTAAGCTAACGGAATGGGTCAAGTCAATCACATCATTCTCCTAATGATGTGATCCCGTTAATAAAATGAAAACTCATGTCTATGGTTAGGAAACTTAACCATCTTTGATTAACGAGCTAGTCAAGTAGAGGCATACTAGTGACACTATGTTTGTCTATGTATTCACACATGTATTATGTTTCCGGTTAATACAATTCTAGCATGAATAATAAACATTTATCATGATATGAGGAAATAAATAATAACTTTATTATTGCCTCTAGGGCATATTTCCTTCAGTCTCCCACTTGCACTAGAGTCAATAATCTAGATTACACAGTAATGATTCTAACACCCATGGAGTCTTGGTGATGATCATGTTTTGCTCGTGGAAGAGGCTTAGTCAACAGGTCTGCAACATTCAGATCCGTATGTAACTTGAAAATCTCTATGTCTCCCACCTGGACTTGATCCTGAATGGAATTGAAGCGTCTCTTGATGTGCTTGGTTCTCTTGTGAAATCTGGATTCCTTTGCCAAGGCAATTGCACCAGTATTGTCACAAAAGATTTTCATTGGACCCGATGCACTATGTATGACACCTAGATCGGATATGAACTCCTACATCTAGACTCCTTCATTTGCTGCTTCTGAAGCAGCTATGTACTCCGCTTCACACGTAGATCCCGCCATGACACTTTGTTTAGAACTGCACCAACTGACAGCTCCACCATTCAATATAAACACATATCCGGTTTGCGATTTAGAATCGTCCAGATCAGTGTCAAAGCTTGCATCGACGTAACCATTTATGACTAGCTCTTTGTCACCTCCATAAACGAGAAACATATCCTTAGTCCTTTTCAGGTATTTTAGGATGGTCTTGACCGCTGTCCAATGATCCACTCCTGGATTACTTTGGTACCTCCCTGCTAAACTAATAGCAAGGCACACATCAGGTCTGGTACACAACATTGCATACATGATAGAGCCTATGGCTGAAGCATAGCGAACATCTTTCATTTTCTCTCTATCTTCTGCAGTGGTCGGGCATTGAGTCTGACTCAACTTCACACCTTGTAATACAGGAGAGAACCCTTTCTTTGCTTGATCCATTTTGAACTTCTTCAAAACTTTATCAAGGTATGTGCTTTGTGAAAGTCCAATTAAACGTCTTGATCTATCTCTATAGATCTTCATGCCCAATATATAAGCAGCTTCACTGAGGTCTTTCATTGAAAAACTTTTATTCAAGTATCCTTTTATGCTATCCAGAAATTCTATATCATTTCCAATCAACAATATGTCGTCCACATATAATATCAGAAATGCTACAGAGCTCCCACTCACTTTCTTGTAAATACAGGCTTCTCCAAAAGTCTGTATAAACCATATGCTTTGATCACACTATCAAAGCGTTTATTCCAACTCCGAGAGGCTTGCACCAGTCCATAAATGGATCGCTGGAGCTTGCACACTTTGTTAGCACCTTTCAGATCGACAAAACCTTCTGGTTGCATCATATACAACTCTTCTTCCAGAAATCCATTCAGGAATGCAGTTTTGACATCCATTTTCCAAATTTCATAATCATAAAATGCGGCAATTGCTAACATGATTCGGACAGACTTAAGCATCGCTATGGGTGAGAAAGTCCCATCGTAGTCAACCCCTTGCACTTGTCGAAAACCTTTCGCAACAAGTCGAGCTTTGTAGACAGTAACATTACCATCAACGTCAGTCTTCTTCTTGAAGATGCATTTATTCTTGATGTCTTACCGATCATCAGGCAAGTCCACCAAAGTCCACACTTTGTTCTCATACATGGATCCCATCTCAGATTTCATGGCGTCAAGCCATTTTGCGGAATCTGGGCTCATCATCGCTTCCTCGTAGTTCGTAGGTTCGCCATGGTCAAGTAACATGACCTCCAGAATAGGATTACCGTACCACTCTGGTGCGGTCTTACTCTGGTTGACCTACGAGGTTCGGTAGTAACTTGATCTGAAGTTTCATGATCAATATCATTAGCTTCCTCACTAATTGGTGTAGGCGTCACAGGAACCAGTTTCTGTGATGAACTACTTTCCAATAACGGAGCAGGTACAGTGACCTCATCAAGTTCTACTTTCCTCCCACTCAATTCTTTTGAGAGAAACTCCTTCTCTAGAAAGGATCCATTCTTAGCAACGAATGTCTTGCCTTCGGATCTGTGATAGAAGGTGTACCCAACAGTTTCCTTTGGGTATCCTATGAAGACACATTTCTCCAATTTGGGTTCGAGCTTATCAGGTTGATGCTTTTTCACATAAGCATTGCAGCCCCAAACTTTAAGAAATGACAACTTTGGTTTCTTACCAAACCACAGTTCATAAGGCGTCGTCTCAACAGATTTTGATGGTGCCCTGTTTAACGTGAATGCAGCTGTCTCTAAAGCATAACCCCAAAATGATAGCAGTAATTCAGTAAGATACATCATAGATCGTACCATATCTAGTAGTACGATTACGACGTTCAGACACACCATTATGTTGTGGTGTTCCAGGTGGCGTGAGTTGCGAAACTATTCCGCGTTGTTTCAAATGTAGACCAAAATCGTAACTCAAATATTCTCCTCCACGATCAGATCGTAAAAACTTTATTTTCTTGTTACGATGATTTTCCACTTCACACTGAAATTCTTTGAACTTTTCAAATGTTTCACACTTATGTTTCATTAAGTAGATATACCCATATCTGCTCAAATCATCTGTGAAGGTGAGAAAATAATGATACCCGCCGCGAGCCTCAATATTCATTGGACCACATACATTAGTATGTATGATTTCCAATAAATCTGTTGCTCGCTCCATAGTTCCGGAGAACGGTGTTTTAGTCATCTTGCCCATGAGGCATGGTTCGTAAGTACCAAGTGATTCATAATCAAGTGATTCGAAAAGTCCATCAGTATGGAGTTTCTTCATGTGCTTTACACCAATATGACCCAAACGGCAATGCCACAAATAAGTTGCACTATCATTATCAACTCTGCATCTTTTGGCTTCAACATTATGAATATCTGTCTCACTACTATCGAGATTTAACACGAATAGACCACTCTTCAAGGTGCATGACAATAAAAGATATTACTCATATAAATAGAACAACCATTATTATCAAATTTAACTAAATAACCATCTCGCATCAAACAAGATCCAGATATAATGTTCATGCTCAACGCTGGCACCAAATAACAATTATTTAGGTCTAAAACTAACCCCGAAGGTAGATGTAGAGATAGCGTGCCGACGACGATCACATCGACTTTGGAACCATTTCCCACGCGCATCGTCAGCTCACCCTTAGCTAGTCTTTGCTTAATCCATAGTCCCTGTTTCAAGTTGCAAATATTAACAACAGAACCAATATCAAATACCCAAGTGCTACTGCGAGCTCTAGTAAGGTACACATCAATAACATGTATATCACATATACCTTTGTTCACCTTACTATCCTTCTTATCCGCCAAATACTTGGGGCAGTTCCGCTTCCAGTGACCAGTCTGCTTGCAGTAGAAGCACTCAGTCTCAGACTTAGGTCCAGACTTGGGTTTCTTCTTTTGAGCGGCAACTTGTTTGTTGTTCTTCTTGAAGTTCCCCTTTTTCTTCCCTTTGCCCTTTTTCTTGAAACTGGTGGTCTTGTTGACCATCAACACTTGATGCTCCTTCTTGATTTCTACCTCCGCAACTTTTAGCATTGCTAAGAGCTCATGAATTGTCTTATTCATCCCTTGCATATTATAGTTCATCACGAAGCTCTTGTAGCTTGGTGGTAGTGATTGAAGAATTCTGTCAATGACACTATCATCCGGAAGATTAACTCCCAGTTGAATCAAGTGATTGGTATACCCAGACATTTTGAGTATATGTTCACTAACAGAACTATTCTCCTCCATCTTGCAGCTGTAGAACTTATTGGAGACTTCATATCTCTCAATCCGGGCATTTGCTTGAAATATTAACTTCAACTCCTGGAACATCTCATATGCTCCATGACGTTCAAAACATCGTTGAAGTCCCGGTTCTAAGCCGTAAAGCATGTCACACTGAACTATTGAGTAGTCATCAGCTTTGCTCTGCCAAACATTCACAACGTATGCAGTTGCATCTATAGCAGGCCTGGCACCCAGCGGTGCTTCCAGGACGTAATTCTTCTATGAAGCAATGAGGATAATCCTCAAGTTACGGACCCAGTCCGTGTAATTGCTACCATCATCTTTCAACTTTGCTTTCTCAAGGAACGCATTAAAATTCAACGAAACAATAGCACGGGCCATCTATCTACAATAACATAGACAAGCAAAATACTACCAGGTACTAAGTTCATGATAAATTTAAGTTCAATTAGTCATTTACTTAAGAACTCCCACTTAGATAGTCATCTCTCTAATCATCTAAGTGATCACGTGATCCAAATCAACTAAACCATAACCGATCATCGTGTGAAATGGTGTAGTTTTCAATGGTGAACATCATTATGTTGATCATATCTACTATATGATTCACGCTCGACCTTTCGGTCTCAGTGTTCCGAGGCCATATCTGCATATGCTAGGCTCGTCAAGTTTAACTCGAGTATTCTGCGTGTGAAAAACTGGCTTGCACCCGTTGTAGATGAACGTTGAGCTTATCACACCCGATCATTACATGGTGTCTCCGCACGACGAACTTTGGCAACGATGCATACTCAGGGAGAACACTTTTACCTTGAGAATTAGTGAGAGATCATCTTATAATGCTATCGTCAATCAAAGCAAAATAAGATTCATAAAGGATAAACATCACATGCAGTCAATATAAGTGATATGATATGGCCATCGTCATCTTGTGCTTGTGATCTCCATCTCCGAAGCACCGTCATGATCACCATCGTCACCGGCACGACACCTTGATCTCCATTGTAGCATTGTTGTCGTCTCGCCAACTACTGCTTCTACGACTATCGCTACCACTTAGTTATTAAGTAAAGCAATTACAGGGCGATTGCATTGCATACAATAAAGCGACAACCATATGGCTCCTGCCAGTTGCCGATAACTTGGTTACAAAACATGATCATATCATACAATAAAATATAGCATCATGTCTTGACCATATCACATCATAGCATGCCCTGCAAAAACAAGTTAGACGTCCTCTACTTTGTTGTTGCAAGTTTTACGTGGCTGCTATGGGCTGAGCAAGAACCGTCCTTACCTACGCATCAAAACCACAACGATATTTCATCAAGTTAGTGCTGTTTTAACCTTCACAAGGACCGGGCGTAGCCACACTCGGTTCAATTAAAGTTGGAGAAATAGACACCCACCAGGCACCTGTGTGCAAAGCACGTCGGTAGAACCAGTCTCGTGTAAACGTACACATAATGTCGGTCTGGGCCGCTTCATCCAACAATACCGCCGAACCAAAGTATGACATGCTGGTAAGCAGTATGACTTGTATCGCCCACAACTCACTTGTGTTCTACTCGTGCATATAACATCTACGCATAAACCTGGCTCGGATGCCACTGTTGGGGAACGTAGTAATTTCAAAATTTTCCTACGCACACGCAAGATCATGGTGATGCATAGCAACGAGCGGGGAAAGTGAGTCCACGTACCCTCGTAGACCAAAAGCGGAAGCGTTAGCACAACGCAGTTGATGTAGTCGTACGTTTTCACTATTCGACCGATCCAAGTACCGAATGTACGACACCTCCAAGTTCAACACACGTTCATCTTGATGACGTCCCGCGAACTCCGATCCAGCAGAGCTTCACAGGAGAGTTATGTCAGCATGACAGCGTGATGACGGTGATGATGTTTCTACCGACACAGGGCTTCGCCTAAGCACCGCTATGATATGACCGAGGTGGAATATGGTGGAGGGGGTACCGCACACGGCTGGAAGAGATCAACAGATCAACTTGTGTCTAGAGGTGCCCCCCCCCCCCCGCCCCCATATATAAAGGAGCAAGGGGGGAGGCGGTCGACCAGGAGGAGGGCGTGCCTAGGGGGGAGTCCAACTCCCACCGGGAGTAGGACTCCTCCTTTCCTTGTAGGAGTAGGAGAAGGGAAGGAAGGGAGAGAGGAGGAGAAGGAAAAAGGGGGGAGCCGCCCCCCCTCCTTGTCCAATTCGGACTAGAGGGGGAGGGGGCGCGCGGCCACTGTCGGTGTCAAAACCGGCGGATCTCGGGTAGGGGGTCCCGTACTGTGCGCCTAAGGCTAATGGTAACAGGAGGCGGGGGACATGATGTTTACCCAGGTTCGGGCCCTCTCGATGGAGGTAATACCCTACTTCCTGCTTGATTGATCTTGATGATATGAGTACTACAAGAGTTGATCTACCACGAGATCGTAGAGGCTAAACCCTAGAAGCTAGTCTATGATTATGATTGTTGTTGTCCTACGAACTAAACCCTCCGGTTTATATAGACACCGGAGGGGGCTAGGGTTACATAGAGGCGGTTACAAAGAAGGAGATCTACATATCCGAATTGCCAAGCTTGCCTTCCACGCAAAGGAGAGTCCCATCCGGACACGGGACGAAGTCTTCAATCTTGTATCTTCATAGTCCAACAGTCCGGCCAAAGTATATAGTCCGGCTATCCGAGGACCCCTTAATCCAGGACTCCCTCAGTAGCCCTTGAACCATGCTTCAATGACGATGAGTCTGGCGCGCAGATTGTCTTCGGCATTGCAAGGCGGGTTCTTCTCCAAATTCTCCAGAGTACCTGTTGTAACAAGCAGTGCCCGGTTTCCCATTAATGTTGCACTCCTCGGTTTTTGGGCTTTAATAATGGCTATCTCCACGTGTCGAGCAAATGCGAGAAGTCAGGGCATTTTTACATTTGCCACCCTGACCATGTAAGTAAATCGTCTATTTAAAGAGACGGGGATCCTCAGATCCAAATCACACCATCTCCTCCCAGCGAGCATCCATCAGAGTGCGCCCGGAAAAAATCCATCCCATCATGGCCGGCCGTCGCGGCTCCTCCTCTCGCTCCCATAGCACTAAGCCAGGTGATTAGGAGAAGTGTTTCGTTCCCCATAGTCGATTGGTAGAGTTGTAGATCCATGGGTTTCTCCCGCCTGCATACATGGTCCCCGTCCGAGCCGGACTAGCCACTTATAATGGCGGGGCGCAAGCGGAGAGTTTGCCCAACCTGTCCAAGGGGGAGCGGGTATGCCTTATCCCTTACTTGCTGAGGGGACTTGGATTTCCAATCCATCCGTTCCTCCGCGGGCTCCTGGAGTTCTATGGCCTCCAGCTGCATAACTTCACTCCCGCCTCCATTTTACACATCGCAGGTTACATTGCCTTCTGCAAGCTATTTCTAGGCTGCGAAGCTCATTTCGAGCTATGGAAGAGGCTATTCTGCCTCATACCCCGCACTTAGGAGGGGTCGATATATCAAGCGGGCCGAGCCGAAATATGGCGCATCGCCGAGACCGGATACCTGTCCGATACTCCGAAGAAGACGTCTGAGGACTGGCCTTCAAAGTGGTTTTATACGGAGGATGTCCCCTTCTGGACCCTATTCGGATGGGCCTTCCTGAGTTTGTAAATGCCCCATTGAAGAAACGCCAAAGCTGGCGCCCTCGGAGCCCCCAGGAGGAAGATAATAGAGAGGTCCCTTTCCTGATGGACAGGATAAAGACGCTGGCCAAATTAGGGCTGACCATAATTGAGGTTATGTCAATATGTATAATACGGGGAGTGCATCCACTTCAATATTGGGGAAACCCATGTGGCACTTCAATGGAGAAGACGACGCCACCCGCTGCGGCCGTAAAGGTCTGGATTCCGCCGCCGCTCCGGCGAAAATACTATCCGATTTGTACAAAGGAGAGGAAGAGGAGTTCATCCGTATTAAACCACGAGATGGATTCTCCATCTACAACCCCCCAAGCTGGGTGAGCTGCTATCTTTTATTCTAGTCTTTCCCGCATTCCTCATCACAAATATTTACCTTGCCAATTCATAGCAGGAACTGCGAAAGCTATGAGGGAGGTCCACAGCCCGTCTCCACAGCCAGAGGACCCCGACCGGGCCCTCAACCCCGGACTTGAAGAAGATCCGGACATATTTGTGGAACTTGTCGACAGGACATTTTATCAGTTAAGCTGTGACGGTGCCTTGGTAGCCATCACAGCTGATTATCCTGGCCTACTCCCTGCATCATAGGTAAGTAGAACCGAAGTCCCAACTTCCAAGAAGGATCCCCTCTTTGCACCTTACCCTCCGCACATGTATTCATTTTACAGGGAAGGCCATCGGGGCGCCGTGCCAAACCCGTGGTGACTCGTCAACAAGGGGCAGCAAAGCCAGGTAGGCTTAGAAGGAAGGCGGTCAGAACCGAGACACCATTTCAGAGGTATGATTAAAATCCTGCTACTTAATTATCATATTTAAAATATAACAATGTCCATGGTTTCCTGGCAGAACAAATGCTCGCCGGACTATATCCGGAGAGCCTGTCGGCCAAGCCTCCACTAGCCGGACTCCGAGGCCGGACTCAAGGGTGGAGGACAACGCGGGGACAACGCCGGACGATCCTCCTACAGAGGATGCGGATAGATTATCCGCTACAAACTCCGAAGTGGAGAGCGCCATGAATCATAGGCGCCGAGGGCCACACTACGCGACCCTAATTTCTCTGAAGAGGCATTCAATGCCTTCAACTCAGGGGATGCGTACATCCGAGGTGCTCAAGATGGCCTCGCCAGAGCCACGGACCAGTATGTAAAGGATATACGGGTAAGAAAATTTGATAAGTATGTATATCAGTAGCCCCAGAGACTTGAAACAGTTGGCACAACTGATTTAAGGATCATTGTGTGCATAGGTTCTTACAGAGAAGAATACCCAGCTGTCTAAAGAGCTGGAGGAGTGCAAAGCCCAGCTGCGGGCCGTAGTTGCTGGAATGGAGGAGTCCAAGAAAGCCCCATCTGGTAATACTTGTCTTGATCGGAACGAATGTAATCATGTGTACCAGTTTTGTATTCGGCATGCATGCAAATCTAACAGTAGATTCGGTAGACAATCCCAGAGGTAATCCGGAGATCGTATCGGAGGATGAGCAACATGCTCAACGACAGCTAAAGGCTGGCGAGCGCGTGCTTACAAAGGTTATATGGGAGAAAAATGATCTCCAGGACGTGAAGACCTGGCTGGACGTTGAATTAAAAGATGTCCGGGCCCAGCTTGCTGACTCCGTGAAGGAGAATAAGAGGCTTCGACGCGGCATTTTTAGTAAGTGCTCGAAAGAACCTTTACAAAGTTCGGCGAAGAAGCGGGCTAATAGAATTATGTCTGTAGGTATGCTGACAGGTCACCCCGAAGAGGAGATGCTCGGATCTGCAGGCGATCTGCCGCAAGAGCTCTCACAACTGCACGGACAAATTCGGCAGGTGATGCAGGGTATTGCCCAGGCCTTGTGGCCATCCGCATCCCTGCCCGGAGGCATGGGAGAGCTTGTGGAGATGCTCAAGGGAGCGCGGCAGCGCTTCCAATTATGAAAGATATCGGCCTGCCGACAAGGTGCAAGGGAAGCATGGGCCATGGTGAAGATGCGATACACCAAGGCTGACCAGAATCACATGGCCGAGGTTGGACATGTAGGATCAGATGGGAAATAGATCCCCGCAAGTCTGGTATATGACCAGGTAGCATTAGCCGCAAAGTATTCCCAACAGGATTGTAGGCTAGACAGCCTGTTGGATGGTATAGAAGAAGAATTTAGTCAGTCTAAGTGACTGTGTAATTCAAATGACGTATTTTGTCTCTAGCCGGATTGTAAATCATTTGTCATGGCGGACCTTTTTGCTTCAACCTCCGGACCTGACAGTCCGGAGTGTATTCGAATACCTGCTCAGTTATGTAAAAACCGGGGTATGCGTGGAAACCAGGCGTAGAGGTCATAAGTGCTTGAACAGACAAGTACCCAACTAGCTATGTTATATTACATGGATAGTAAGAAACATCTTCTAGGGAGAATAGTTCCGTCAAGGGTTCCTTTCCCTGGGTACGCATGCATTAATGTGCATGTACGAACTGCAAAAAGCAAAGCAGGATATAAACATCTGGGGTCATGTATTGAAATAAGTAAGAAACATCTTTTGTTCACCGATCGAATATTCCCTTAAGAATGCTAGCTTTCGGCTTCACCCAGTCTGAGGTACACATCCGGCTGACCCAGCAGTAACAATCGCAGAGGTGCTCCCCTTATGCCCTAGCCAAATTAACGGGAACATAGGGCATAAACACAAGAGCCAGGCAACCCAGCTTGGCCAAAACTTAAGTCATGTCGATGCATATAATGGTGAAAAAAACATACATATGGAGGAATGACGCATATGTGGTGGGCATAAAGCCCAGGAGATAATTATATTAAGATTCTGTATAAGAAGCCCCCAGGTATACTGAGCGCGCATAGCATGGCAGCAGTGTGTGGTCGAAGCATACTTGAAGCTTTTAAGGCTATACAAAAGAAAGAGAGAGAGAATATAACTTAAAAAAAGGCGTAGGTAAGGAGACGAACACAGAGTTCGGCGCTAGGCGTAGAATCTTCAGAGTCTGGCCGCGTTCCATGGGTTCGGCTCGAGTCGATTATCTGATGCATCACGCAGACGGTATGCTACTCCGGTGAGAACTTTATCAATGATGAAGGGACCCTCCCACTTGGGCTTGAGCTTGTCCTTTTTCTTCTCCGGTAGGCATAGAACGAGTTCACCAACGTTATAAGTTTTGGCCCGTACTTCTCTGCTTTGGTACCTTCGAGCTTGTTGCTGATAGAATGCGGAACGGGCCTTTGCAACATCACGCTCCTCCTCCAGGGCATCTAAACTGTCCTGCCGATCTAGCTCGGCTTCTCTCTCTTCGTACATGCACACTGGAGGTGAGTCATGAATGATATCGCAGGGTAGTACTGCCTCTACGCCGTACACCATAAAAATGGTGTGTATCAGGTGGTGCGATTTGGCGTGGTCCACAGCCCCCATAGTACGGAGTCGAGCTCCTCGACCCAGTGCGTATCTGATTCCTTCAAGGATCGCGCTAGTCTAGGTTTGATGCCGCTCATAATAAGACCATTTGCTTGTTCGACTTGACCGTTTGTTTGTGGGTGATAGACAGAGGCATAATCGAGCTTAATGCCCATTTTGCCGCACCAAGTTTTCACCTCGTCGGCTGTGAAGTTGGAGCCGTTATCAGTGATGATGCTATGGGGGACACCGTAACGGTGGACGATCCCAGATATAAAGTCTATCACTGGTCCGGATTCGGCTGTTTTAACTGGTTTGGCCTCTATCCATTTGGTGAATTTATCTACCATGACCAACAAGTATTTTTTTTCTTATGGCTTCCTCCTTTAAGGGGTCCAACCATATCGAGCCCCCAGACCGCAAAGGGCCAAGTTATGGGGATTGTTTGGAGAGTGGTAGGTGGCATATGGCTTTGATTTGCAAAAAGCTGGCAACCGACGCAATGTTGGACGAGGTCTTGTGCGTCTGCTCGGGCTGTCAGCCAGTAGAAACCTGTACAGAAGGCTTTTGCTTACAAGGGCCCGAGTTGTGGCGTGGTGTCCGCCGAGTCCAGCATGAATTTCTACCAAAAGCTGTCGTCCTTCCTCGTGGAGATGCACCTTTGGAGCACTCCAATCGCGCTTTTCTTATAAAGCTCTCCCTCGTGGACCTTGTAGGCTCTAGAACGCCGCACAATGCAACCTGCCTCATTTTGGTCCTCAGGGAGTTCTTGCCTATTTAGGTAGGCTAAGAAGGGTTCCGTCCACGGGGCGATGACAGCCATAATCGCGTGGGCCGAAGGTGTTATTTTGGTGGCGGAGCCTCCGATTATGTCAGAGTGTTCGGGATCTGGGGTTGTGTTTGGATTCGGACTGGTATTGCCGGTCTCCCCTTCCCACACCACGGATGGCTTGAACAGCCTTTCCAAGAAGATATTAGGTGGGACGGGGTCGCGCTTAGCGCCGATGCGGGCGAGGACATCCGCCGCTTGATTGTTTTCTCGGACCACATGGTGGAATTCGAGCCCCTCGAACCGAGCTGACATTTTGTGGACGGCATTGCGGTAGGCCGCCATTTTTGGGTCCTTGGCGTCAAAGTCTCCATTTATTTGAGATATTGTGAGGTTCGAATCGCCGCGCACTTCTAGGCGTTGAATGCCCATAGAGATTGCCATCCGAAGACCATGCAATAGAGCCTCATATTCGGCTGCATTTGTTGGAATCAGTGTATAGTATTTGGAGTATGTATTGGATTGTATCTCCGGTGGGGGATGTCAGGACAACACCTGCCCCCAGACCAGCCAACATCTTATAGCCGTCAAAGTGCATGATCCAATTGGAGTACACGTTGTACTCTTTAGGGAGTTTGGCTTCTGTCCATTCAGCAACGAAGTCAGCCAGTACTTGCGACTTAATGGCTCGTCATGGTTTGTATGTTATGTCAAACGGGAGGAGCTTGATAGCCCATTTAGCAATCCGGCCCGTGGCATTGCAGTTATTTATTATATCGTTGAGTGGTACTTCAGAGGCCACCGTGATTGAACACTCTTGAAAGTAGTGTCGTAGTTTTCGGGATGCCATGAAGACCACGTATGCTATCTTTTGATAATGTGGGTACCGTGATTTGCATGGGTGAGGACGGTGGATACGTAGTATACCGGCTTTTGAAGCGGGAATTTATGTCCCTCTGTCTCTCGTTCCACGATGAGCACTGCGCTTACAACCTGGTGTGTTGCAGCTATATATAACAGCATGGGTTCGCCGATATTTGGCGTGGCCAGGATTGGATTGCTGGCCAAGAGGGCCTTTATTTCTTCCAGTCCAGCTGTAGCCGCATCCGTCCACTTGAAGTGTTCAGCGTGTTGAAGAAAGCGATAGAGAGGTAGTGCCTTTTCTCCTAATCGGGAGATAAAGCGGCTTAGGGCAGCCATGCATCCAGTTAATTTTTGGATTTGCTTGAGGTCTGTTGGGGTAGACAACTGTAACAGAGCTCGGATTTTAGCCAGATTTGCTTCAATTCCTTGATTGGAAACGATGAAGCCCAGGAGCTTTCCGGCAGGTACGCCGAAGACGCCTTTTCACGGATTGAGCTTGATGTCATATGTTCGGAGATTGTCGAACGTAAGCCTCAAGTCGTATATTAAGGATTCGACATGTCTGGTTTTGATGACCACATTGTCTACGTATGCCTCCACTGTTTTGCCGATTTGTGTTTCCAGGCATGTCTGAATCATGCGTTGATAGGTTGCACCGGCGTTTTTGAGCCCGAAAGGCATGGTGTTGAAACAGAAGGGGCCGTATGGAGTGATGAATGCCGTTGCGGCTTGATTGGACTCCGCCATCTTGATTTGATGGTATCCGGAGTATGCGTCGAGGAAACACAATGAGTCGTGTCCTGCGGTAGCATTGATGATTTGATTGATGCGGAGGAGGGGGAAGGGATCCTTAGGGCAAGCTTTATTGAGGTCCTTGGAATCGACACATAGGCGCTAGGATTTGTCCTTCTTTGGTACCATCACCAGGTTTGCTAGCCAGTCTGGATGTTTTATTTCTCTGATGAATCCGGCCTCGAGTAGCTTGGCTAGCTCTTCTCCCATGGCTTGTCGCTTAGGTTCTGAAAAGCGCCGAAGAGTCTGCTTGACCGGCTTGTATCCCTTTAGTATGTTTAGGCTATGCTCGGCCAGCCTGCGTGGGAAACCTGGCATGTCTAAAGGATGCCAGGGAAGATGTCCCAATTCTCACGTAAGAACTCTCGCAGTGTGGCATCTATTGTGGGGTTCAGCTGTGCCCCGATGGATGTTGTTTTTGTAGGGTCCGTTGGGTGGACCTGGAATTTGCCTATTTCGCCCGCTGGTTTGAAAGAGGTGGACTTGGGTCATTTGTCGAGTATCACGTCATCCCTGTCCACCGTGGAGTGGAGCGTAGTTAGTTCTTCGGCTGTGAGGGCTCCGGATAATGCTTCAAGGGCTAGAGCGGCGGTTTTATTTTCGGCGTGGAGTGCTACGTTCGGATCACTAGCTAGAGTGATTATTCCATTGGGCCCGGGCATCTTGAGCTTCATGTACCCGTAATGGGGTATAGCTTGGAAGCTCGTGAATGCGTCCTGCCCTAAAAGGGCGTGGTATCCGCTACTGAACGGGGCCACTTGGAATGTGATTTCTTCGGACCTATAATTCTCCGGCGTGCCGAATACCACATCTAGTGTGATTTTTTCTGTGCATCGTGCCTCCCGACTAGGGATGATTCCTCTGAAGGTCGTGCTGCTTTTCTCAATGCGGCTCTTGTCTATTTCCATTTTGTTAAGAGTTTCCTCGTAGATGAGGTTTAATCCGCTGCCACCGTCCATGAGCACTTCAGTAAGCCGGAAGCCGTCCATAGTTGGACTAAGGACCAAAGCGGCTGGTGCTCGGACTGTTTGGAATTGAGGTTCGTCACTGGCATTGAAGGTTATGGCCGTGTCATTCCATGGATTTATTGCTGCAACGTGGCAGACTTTGGCGAGGCTGCAGAGTGCTCGCTTAAACCTATTATTTGAGGTGAAAGTCTCGAAGACTGTCAGTACTGTATTATTATTTTTCGCGGGATGGTGCTCTGCGGTATTATTGATGAGGAGATCCTCGCCGCTCTTGGCCACCTGCCGGAGTATCCAACATGCTCTGAGGCTGTGTGTTGGTATCCGGTGTACTGTGAATTTTGCATGGCCCATTGAGGCATCGCTCCAATATGGTTCCATGCCCTGTAGTGGGCTTTGGTTTCTTTGTGATTGGATCAGGTGACTTGCGAGAGTGCACCCTTTTTGTTCGGACGAGGGGTTTAGTGAGAGCCGGAGGATCCCAGATTTTTTTGGGTTTTCCATGCGCTTTCCATCGCACAGTACTTTTGTACTATGGCCGCCAAGTCGGTGAAGTGTGCTATGTCACGGCGACTTATGGCGTTGAGAATTCCCTTGTCCGTGCAATTTTTGCAAAAGAATGAGATTGCGTCTTCCTCGTGATAGTCCTTAACTTTGCTCATTACAAGGAGGAATCTGGCCCAGAAGTGATGAATGTTTCTTGGGGCTCTTGTCTAATGTGGGAAAGATCACTTGTGTCTGGGTGGGTGGGTAGATTTAAATCCAAATCCGGACCCGATCTGAGACCCAGGGGCGGAGGAGCTCCCGAGCTTGGCAGCTCGGACTCCGGGATGTTGCCCAATGTTTCTGGCCCGCTGCCCGATTCTAGGTTCGGAGCCTGGGCCATGTCCTCCCGTAGACGGGTATCCGGCTCGGAGAGCTCGGGAATCCGGACATAGTTCGTCCTCAAAGAAGAGGAAGAATCGCTGCATTGTTCCTCCACCACCGCTATTCGATGGGTGACCGATGGAGAGTTAATCTCTCTTTGGTTGGGTTTAAGCCCGATCCGATCATAGTTCGTAGCGACTCCTAGGGAAGCAATGCGATCCAAGAGCTCGTTCAGGGAGGAGAGCTCCATTGGATCCATCTACTCGGTGAATTCCGAGCTGACGTGGAGGCTGTTCTTGATGACCTGCGAAGTCATCATCGGCGCAGCGGCCGAACAGGCGGTCATGATGAAGCCGCCCAATCGGAGAGTCTGGCCTACAGCCAGGTCTCCCCCAGAGGTGATGTTGTCCTTGACAACAAGGCGAGCCATCAAGCCTTATCATGACGGCACAGTGGAACTCTCAATGAAAGCACCAATGTCGGTGTCAAAACCGGCGGATCTCGGGTGGGGGGTCCAGAACTATGCGTCTAAGGCTAATGGTAACAGGAGGCGGGGGACACGATGTTTACCCAGGTTCGGGCCCTCTCGATGGAGGTAATACCCTAGTTCCTGCTTGATTGATCTTGATGATATGAGTATTACAAGAGTTGATCTACCACGAGATCGTAGAGGCTAAACCCTAGAAGCTAGCCTATGATTATGATTGTTGTTGTCCTACGGACTAAACCCTCCGGTTTATATAGACATCGGAGGGGGCTAGGGTTACACAGAGGCGGTTGCAAAGAAGGAGATCTACATATCCGAATTGCCAAGCTTGCCTTCCACGCAAAGGAGAGTCCCATCCGGACACGGGACGAAGTCTTCAATCTTGTATCTTCATAGTCCAACAGTCCGGCCAAAGTATATAGTCCGGCTGTCCGAGGACCCCTTAATCCAGGACTCTCTCAGCCGCCCTGGTCGCCCCTCCTCTTCTCCCACTAAGGCTCATTAGGCCCAATATACTCCCGGGGGGTTCCCGTAACTCCCCAGTACTCCGGTAAATGTCCGAAACCTCCCGAAACACTTTCGGTGTCCGAACATAGTCGTCCAATATATCGATCTTTACGTCTTGACCATTTCAAGACTCCTCGTCATGTCCGTGATCATATCTGAGACTCCGAACTACCTTTGGTACATCAAAACACAAAAACTCATAATACCGATCGTCACCGAATTTTAAGCGTGCGGACCCTACGGGTTCGAGAACTATGTAGACATGACCGAGATGTTGGGGAACGTAGCAGAAATTCAAAATTTTCCTACGTGTCACCAAGATCTATCTATGGAGAGACCAGCAACGAGTAGAAAGAGAGTGCATCTACATACCCTTGTAGATCGCTAAGCGGAAGCGTTCAAGTGAACGGGGTTGATGGAGTCGTACTCGTCGTGATTCAAATCACCGATGATCCTAGTGCCGAACGGACGGCACCTCCGCGTTCAACACACGTACAGCCCGGTGACGTCTCCCACGCCTTGATCCAGCAAGGAGAGATGGAGAGGTTGAGGAAGACTCCGTCCAGCAGCAGCACAACGGCGTGGTGGTGGTGGAGGAGCGTGGCAATCCTGCAGGGCTTCGCCAAGCACCGCGAGAGAGGAGGAGCACTTGGGAGAGGGAGGGCTGCGCCAGGGGCAAGGGTGAAGCTCCCATGCACCTCCCCACTATATATAGGGGTGGAGGGGGCTGGTTTCTTGCCCTCCAAGTCCATTGGGGCGTTGGCCAAGGTGGGACGAAAGAAATCTCATTATTTCCTTCCCCACCGATTGTTATCCCCCCTTTTTAGGGATCTTGATCTTATCCCTTCGGGATATGATCTTATTCCTTCTAAGGGGGGATCTTGGTGCGCCTTGACCAGGGGTGTGGGGCCTTGCCCCCACTACCCACGTCCATGTGGGTCCCCCCATGCAGGTGGGCCCCACTCCGGAACCTTCTAGAACCTTCCCGGTACAATACCGAAAAATCCCGAACATTTTCCGGTGGCCAAAATAGGGCTTCCCATATATAAATCTTTACCTCCGGACCATTCCGGAACTCCTCGTGACGTCCGGGATCTCATCCGGGACTCCGAACAACATTCGGTAACCACATACAAACTTCCTTTATAACCCTAGCGTCATCGAACCTTAAGTGTGTAGACCCTACGGGTTCGGGAGACATGTAGACATGACCGAGACGTTCTCCGGTCAATAACCAACAGCGGGATCTGGATACCCATGATGGCTCCCACATGTTCCACGATGATCTCATCGGATGAACCACGATGTCAAGGACTTAATCAATCCCGTATTCAATTCCCTTTGTCTATCGGTATGTTACTTGCCCGAGATTCGATCGTCGGTATCCAATACCTTGTTCAATCTCGTTACCGGCAAGTCACTTTACTCATTCCGTAACACATCATCCCGTGATCAACTCCTTGGTCACATTGTGCATATGATGATGTCCTACCGAGTGGGCCCAGAGATACCTCTCCGTTTACACGGAGTGACAAATCCCAGTCTCGATCCGCATAAAACAATAGATACTTTCGGAGATACCTGTAGTGCACCTTTATAGTCAACCAGTTACGTTGTGACGTTTGATACACCCAAAGCACTCCTACGGTATCCAGGAGTTACACGCTCTCATGGTCGAAGGAAGAGATACTTGACATTGGCAAAGCTCTAGCAAATGAACTACACGATCTTTTGTGCTAGTCTTAGGATTGGGTCTTGTCCATCACATCATTCTCCTAATGATGTGATCCCGTTATCAACGACATCCAATGTCCATAGCCAGGAAACCATGACTATCTGTTGATCACAACGAGCTAGTCAACTAGAGGCTCACTAGGGACATATTGTGGTCTATGTATTCACACGTGTATTACGATTTCCGGATAATACAGTTATAGCATGAATAAAAGACAATTATCATGAACAAGGAAATATAATAATAATACTTTTATTATTGCCTCTAGGGCATATTTCCAACAGTCTCCCACTTGCACTAGAGTCAATAATCTAGTTCACGTCGCCATGTGATTAACACTCACAGGTCACATCGCCATGTGACTAATACCCAAGAGTTTACTAGAGTCAGTAGTCTAGTTCACATCACTATGTGATTAACACTCAATGAGTTTTATGTTTGATCATGTTGCTTGTGAGAGAGGTTTTAGTCAACGGGTCTGAACCTTTCAGATCCGTGTGTGCTTTACAAATCTCTATGTCATCTCCTAGATGCAGCTACCACGCTCTATTTGGAGCTATTCCAAACAACTGTTCTACTTGGAGCTATTCTAAATTATTGCTCCATTATATGTATCCGGTCTCTCTACTTAGAGCTATCCGGATAGGTGTCAAGCTTGCATCGTCGTAACCTTTACGATGAACTCTTTTACCACCTCCACAATCGAGAAAATTCCTTAGTCCACTAGTTACTAAGGATAACTTTGACCGCTGTCCTGTGAGCCATTCTTGGATCACTCTTGTACCCCTTGACTGACTCATGGCAAGGCACACTTCAGGTGCGGTACACAGCATAGCATATTGAAGAGCCTACGTCTTAAGCATAGGGGACGACCTTCGTCCTTTCTCTCTATTCTGCCGTGGTCGAGCTTTAAGTCTTAACTTCGTACCTTACAACTCAGGCAAGAACTCCTTCTTTGACTGGTCCATCTTGAACACCTTCAAGATCATGTCAAGGTATGTGCTCATTTGAAAGTATTATTAAGCATTTTGATCTATCCTTATAGATCTTGATGCTCAATGTTCAAGTAGCTTAATCCAGGCTTTCCATTGAAAAACACTTTCAAAATAACCCTATATGCTTTCCAGAAATTCTACGTCATTTCTGATCAACAATATGTCAACAACATATACTCATCAGAAATTCTATAGTGCTCCCACTCACTTCTTTGGAAATACAAGTTTCTCATAAACTTTGTACAAACCCAAAATTTTTGATCATCATCAAAGCACACATTCCAACTCCGAGATGCTCACTCCAGTCCTTAGAAGGATTGCTGGAGCTTTGCATACTTATTAGCATCTTTCAGGATTGACAAAACCTTCCGGTTGTATCACATACAACCTTTCCTCATTAAAATCGTCGAGGAAACAATGTTTTGACATCCTATCTGCAAGATTTCATAAATAATGTAGTAATCGCTAATATAATTCCAATAGACTCTCAGCATCGCTACGAGTGAGAAAATCTCATCGTAGTCAACTCCTTGAACTTGTCGGAAAACATCTTAACGACAAGTCGAGCTTTCTTAATGGTGACATTTACCATCATTGTCCGTCTTCCTTTTGAAATCCATCTGTACTCATTAGCCTTACGACCATCGAGCCGTTCTGCCAAAGTCTACACTTTGTTTTCATACATGGATCCTCTCTCGGATTTTATGGCCTCAAGCCATTTATCGGAATCCGGGCCCACAATCGCTTCTCCATAGCTCGTAGGTTCATTGTTGTCTAGCAACATGACCTTCAAGACAGGATTACGTACCACTCTGAAGTAGTACGCATCCTTGTCATCCTACGAGGTTTGGGAGTGACTTGATCCGAAGTTTCATGATCAATATCATAAGCTTCCACTTCAATTGGTGTAGGTGCCACAGGAACAACTCCCTGTGCCCTGTCACACACTAGTTGAAGAGACGGTTCAATAACCTCATCAAGTCTCCACCATCCTCCCACTCAATTCTTTCGAGAGAAACTTTTCCTCGAGAAAGGACCCGATTCTAGAAACAATCCATATTGCTTTCGGATCTGAATTAGGAGGTATACCCAACTGTTTTGGGTTTCCTATGAAGATGCATTTTATCCGCTTTGGGTTCGAGCTTATCAACCTGAAACTTTTTCATATAAGCGTCGCAGCCCCAAACTTTTAAGGAACGACAACTTAGGTTTCTCTAAACCATAATTCATACGGTGTCATCTCATCGGAATTACGTAGTGCCCTATTTAAAGTGAATGTGGTTGTCTCTAATGCCTAACCCATGAACGATAGTGGTAATTCGATAAGAGACATCATGGTACGCACCATATCCAATAGGGTGCAACTATGATGTTCGGACACACCATCACACTATGGTGTTCTAGGCGGTATTAATTGTGAAACAATTTCCACAATGTCTTAATTGTGTGCCAAAACTCGTAACTCAGATACCCATCTCTATGATCATATCATAGACATTTTATCCTCTTGTCACAATGATCTTCTACTTCACTCTGAAATTATTTGAACCATTCAATAATTCAGACTTGTGTTTCATCAAGTAAATATTCTCAACATCTACTCGAATCATCTGTGAAGTAAGATCATAACGATATTCACTGCATGCCTCAGCACTCATTGGATTGGACACATCAAAATGTGTTACTTCCAACAAGTTGCTATCTTGTTCCATCTTACTGAAAACGAGGCTTTTCAGTCATCTTGCCCATGTGGTATGATTTGCATATCTCAAGTGATTCAAAATCAAGTGAGTCCAAACGATCCATTTGCATGGAGTTTCTTCATGCATATACACCAATAGACATGGTTCGCATGTCTCAAACTTTTCAAAAATGAGTGAGTCCAAAGATCCATCAACATGGAGCTTCTTCATGCGTTATATACCATTATGACTTACATGGCAGTGCCACAAGTAAGTGGTACTATCATTACTATCTTATATCTTTTGGCATGAAAATGTGTATCCCTACGATCAAGATTCAATAAACCATTCCTTTAGGTGCAAGAGCACTTATTCAGGTTTAATACTAATCTTGATGGTAGAGGGAGCGTGCGATGTTAGATCACATCAAACTTGGAAACACTTCCAACACATATCGTCAGCTCACCTTTAGCCAGTCTCCGTTTTATTCCGTAGCTTTTATTTCGAGTTACTAACACTTAGCAACCGAACCGGTATCTAATACCCTGGTGCTACTAGGAGTACTAGTAAAGTACACATTAACATAATGTATATCCAATATACTTCTATCGACCTTGCCAGCCTTCTCATCTACCAAGTATCTAGGGTAATCCTGCTCCAGTGGTTGTTCCCCTTATTACAGAAGCACTTAGTCTCGGGTTTGGGTTCAACCTCGGGTTTCTTCATTGGTGCAGCAGCTGATTTGCCGTTTCATGAAGTATCCCTTCTTTCCCTTGCCCTTCTTGAAACTAGTGGTTTCACCAACCATCAACAATTGATGCTCCTTCTTGATTTCTACTTTCGCGGTGTCAAACATCATGAATATTTCAAGGATCATCATATCTATCCCTGATATGTTATAGTTAATCACGAAGCTCTAGCAGCTTGGTGGCAATGACTTTGGGGAAACATCACTATCTCATCTGGAGGATCAACTCCCACTCGATTCAAGTGATTGTTGTGCTCAGACAATCTGAGCACAAGCTCAACGATTGAGCTTTTCTCCCTTAGTTTGCAGGCTAAGAAAATCGTCGGAGGTCTTATACCTCTTGACGTGGGCACGAGCCTGAAATCCCAACTTCAGCCCTCGAAACATCTCATATGTTCCGCGACGTTTCGAAAACGTCTTTGGTGCCTCTACTTAAACCATTTAATTTGGACTATCACGTAGTTATCAAAACATGTATGTCCGATGTTCGCAACATCGACAAACGACGTTGGGGTTCAGCACACTGAGCGGTGCATTAAGGACATAAGCTTTCTACTGATCGCATAATCGCTACTATCAACTTTCAACTATATTTTCTCTAGGAACATATCTAAACAGTGGAACTAAAGCGCGAGCTTACGACATAATTTGCAAAAGGTCTTTTGACTACGTTCAGGATAATTAAGTTCATCTTATGAACTCCCACTTAGATAGACATCCCTCTGGTCATCTAAGTGATCACATGATCCGAGTCAACTAGGCCGTGTCCGATCATCACGTGAGACGGACTAGTCATCATCGGTGAACATCTTCATGTTGATCGTATCTACCATACGACTCATGCTCGACCTTTCGGTCTCCGTGTTCCGAGGCCATGTCTGCACATGCTAGGCTCGTCAAGTTAATCCTAAGTGTTTTCGCTGTGTAAAACTGTCTTACACCCGTTGTATGTGAGCGTAAGAATCCATCACACCCGATCATCACGTGGTGCTTAGAAGCGACGAACTGTAGCAACGGTGCACAGTTAGGGGAGAACACTTCTTGAAATTTTGTAAGGGATCATCTTATTTACTACCGTCGTCCTAAGCAAACAAGATGCATAAACATGATAAACATCACATGCAATCAAATAGTGACATGATATGGCCAATATCATTTTGCTCCTTTTGATCTTCATCATCGGGGCTCCATGATCCTCATCGTCACCGGCACGACACCATGATCTCCATCATCATGATCTCCATCATCGTTTCTTCATGAAGTTGTCACGCCAACGACTACTTCTACTTCTATGACTAATGCGTTTAGCAATAAAGTAAAGTAGTTTACATGGCGTTCTTCAATGACACGCAGGTCATACAATAAATAAAGACAACTCCTATGGCTCCTGCCGGTTGTCATACTCATCGACATGCAAGTCGTGAATCCTATTACAAGAACATGATCAATCTCATACATCACATATCATTCATCACATTCTTCTTGGCCATATCACATCACATAGCATACCCTGCAAAAACAAGTTAGACGTCCTCTAATTGTTGTTGCATGTTTTACGTGGCTGCTATGGGTTTCTAGCAAGAACGTTTCTTACCTACGCAAAACCACAACGTGATATGCCAATTGCTATTTACCCTTCATAAGGACCCTTTTCATCGAATCCGTTCCGACTAAAGTGGGAGAGACTGGCACCCGCTAGCCACCTTATGCACCAAGTGCATGTCAGTCGGTGGAACCTGTCTCACGTAAGAGTACGTGTAAGGTCGGTCCGGGCCGCTTCATCCCACAATACCGTCGAACCAAGATTGGACTAGTAACGGTAAGCATATTGAACAAAATCAACGCCCACAACTACTTTGTGTTCTACTCGTGCAAAGAATCTACGCAATAGACCTAGCTCATGATGCCACTGTTGGGGAACGTAGCAGAAATTCAAAATTTTCCTACGTGTCACCAAGATCTATCTATGGAGAGACCAGCAACGAGTAGAAAGAGAGTGCATCTACATACCCTTGTAGATCGCTAAGCGGAAGCGTTCAAGTGAACGGGGTTGATGGAGTCGTACTCGTCGTGATTCAAATCACCGATGATCCTAGTGCCGAACGGACGACACCTCCGCGTTCAACACACGTACAGCCCGGTGACGTCTCCCACGCCTTGATCCAGCAAGGAGAGAGGGAGAGGTTGAGGAAGACTCCATCCAACAGCAGCACAACGGCGTGGTGGTGGTGGAGGAGCGTGGCAATCCAGCAGGGCTTCACCAAGCACCATGGGAGAGGAGGAGTAGGAAGAGAGGTAGGGCTGTGCCAGAACTTCGTGTATAGCTCCCATGCGCCTCCCCACTATATATAGGGGTGGAGGGGCTGGTTTCTTGCCCTCCAAGTCCATTGGGGCGTTGGCCAAGGTGGGAGGAAAGAAATCTCATTATTTCCTTCCCCACCGATTGTTATCCCCCCTTTTTAGGGATCTTGATCTTATCCCTTCGGGATATGATCTTATTCCTTCTAAGGGGGGATCTTGGTGCGCCTTGACCAGGGGTGTGGGTCCTTGCCCCCACTACCCACGTCCATGTGGGTCCCCCCATGCAGGTGGGCCCCACTCCGGAACCTTCTAGAACCTTCCCGGTACAATACCGAAAAATCCCGAACATTTTCCGGTGGCCAAAATAGGACTTCCCATATATAAATCTTTACCTCCGGACCATTCCGGAACTCCTCGTGACGTCCGGGATCTCATCCGGGACTTCAAACAACATTCGGTAACCACATACAAACTTCCTTTATAACCCTAGCGTCATCGAACCTTAAGTGTGTAGACCCTACGGGTTCGGGAGACATGTAGACATGACCGAGACGTTCTCCGGTCAATAACCAACAGCGGGATCTGGATACCCATGATGGCTCCCACATGTTCCACGATGATCTCATCGGATGAACCACGATGTCAAGGACTTAATCAATCCCGTATTCAATTCCCTTTGTCTATCGGTATGTTACTTGCCCGAGATTCGATCGTCGGTATCCAATACCTTGTTCAATCTCGTTACCGGCAAGTCACTTTACTCGTTCCGTAACACATCATCCCGTGATCAACTCCTTGGTCACATTGCGCATATGATGATGTCCTACCGAGTGGGCCCAGAGATACCTCTCCGTTTACACAGAGTGACAAATCCCAGTCTCGATCCGCATAAAACAATAGATACTTTTGGAGATACCTGTAGTGCACCTTTATAGTCACCCAGTTACGTTGTGACGTTTGATACACCCAAAGCACTCCTACGGTATCCAGGAGTTACACGCTCTCATGGTCAAAGGAAGAGATACTTGACATTGGCAAAGCTCTAGCAAATGAAGTACACGATCTTTTGTGCTAGTCTTAGGATTGGGTCTTGTCCATCACATCATTCTCCTAATGATGTGATCCCGTTATCAACGACATCCAATGTCCATAGCCAGGAAACCATGACTATCTGTTGATCACAACGAGCTAGTCAACTAGAGGCTCACTAGGGACATATTGTGGTCTATGTATTCACACGTGTATTACGATTTCCGGATAATGCAGTTATAGCATGAATAAAAGACAATTATCATGAACAAGGAAATATAATAATAATACTTTTATTATTGCCTCTAGGGCATATTTCCAACACGAGACACGTCTCCGGTCAATAACCAATAGTGTAACCTGGATGCTCATATTGGTTCCCACATATTCTACGAAGATCTTTATCAGTCAAACCGCATAACAACATACGTTGTTCCCTTGGTCATCGATATGTTACTTGCCCGAGATCGATTGTCGGTATCTCAATACCTAGTTCAATCTCATTACCGACAAGTCTCTTTACTTGTTATGTAATGCATCATCGCGCAACTAACTCATTAGTCACATTGCTTGCAAGGCTTATAGTGATGTGCATTACCAGAGGGTCCAGAGATACCTCTCTGACAATCGGAGTGACAAATCCTAATATCGAAATACGCCAACTCAACAAGTACCTTCGGAGACACCTGTAGAGCACCTTTATAATCACCCAGTTACGTTGTGACGTTTGGTAGCACACAAAGTGTTCCTCCGGTAAACGGGAGTTGCATAATCTCATAGTCATAGGAACATGTATAAGTCATGAAGAAAGCAATAGCAACATACTAAACGATCAAGTACTAAGCTAACGGAATGGGTCAAGTCAATCACATCATTCTCCTAATGATGTGATCTCGTTAATCAAATCACAACTCATGTCTATGGTTAGGAAACTTACCCATCTTTGATTAACGAGCTAGTCAAGTAGAGGCATACTAGTAACACTATGTTTGTCTATGTATTCACACATGTATTATGTTTCCGGTTAATACAATTCTAGCATGAATAATAAACATTTATCATGATACGAGGAAATAAATAATAACTTTATTATTGCCTCTAGGGCATATTTCCTTCAGTACCATCCTTCATCATCAGTCCAGAGAAGCCTTATGATGGTCTGACATTGACATCGTGAAGATTTCAAATTTGCTTCTTTTGGTTTGCCCTCCAAAACATAAGCAACCCAAAATGCATTTGGAGATCCAGTAAAAAACGTGTTAACTGATCAACCACTGCATACAGGGGGAAGCTAAACCATATCGAGCCATAGCACACGAACTCCTGCATGCATTTCCTCCCTTTTACATTAGTCCTGCTCTTTGCATACTGAACCCCAAATCCAGTCTACCAAGAGTATAGGTTGTAGAACTCATATGCCTCGATTATCGAATCAAATGACAACCTAGCTGACGGGGTCACAACAGTTTCTGAATCCCTATCTGCAAACCCTGTTAGTGCTTTTTCCAGCGCGGTGACCCCGTCTGCACTTGTTGATCTTTCATCTAGCATGCCATCCCTCTATTTCCTCAACCATGGACACAAGCAATTCAATCAGACCAGCACACTAGTTTGATATGAAACAAAGATGCAAGGAGCGTGACTTACCTACTAACCCAGCCAACTTTGTCGTCCAGTGCTACATATATGTTTTCCACCCTACTGGCCTTTTTGCATCTGAATCACTGTCGTCTGGTAGAACACCTTCAACTCTATCCAATAAATCTGTGAATCGTCCACTCGGGTCATCTTCGGCGACCTCTCGCACTGTGCCCATGGCTCCCGGATGCCTTGCAAACCCCGGTGAATCCGGTGAGATTGGCGGCTCGCTCGACCATTGGATGGCCCAGATCCAGAACCAGGCACCAACAAACTAGGGAATAAGAAGAAACGAGACATGAATCCATGTGTAACCATGAACTAGACGGGAAAGGCGAAGAACACAACAGATAGATTGGCCTAGACATTCTGACCTGATCTCCGTCTCCGCGGACTCCATCTCCACATCTTGCTCCCGACGCGGCGACCCTGTCTCCAAGCGCGAGAGGGGAGAGCTAGATGTGCACTGAGTTCACGGGGTGACCGCTCCAATCACGCCCACCACACACCTAGAAACAATTATTCCTAGGCCCGGGAGCTGTCTCGCTCGCGTATTGATATGGAACTTAAATGCGGCATGGGCCACACAGCACGGCGTATAACGAGATGTATTCTCATTGTTGTGAATCACACAGCCTCGTATTGCCAGAGGGCCTATTAAATGTAGGAATCACGACGCGCGGGCGGACGGACTAGATATCGGCAGCGCGTGGCCGCATGTCCCAAAAATCCGCATCCTAAAACTGAAGGAAATATGCCCTAGAGGCAATAATAAAGTTATTATTTATTTCCTCATATCATGATAAATGTTTATTATTCATGCTAAAATTGTATTAACCGGAAACATGATACATGTGTGAATACATAGACAAACATATAGTCACTAGTATGCCTCTACTTGACTAGCTCATTAATCAAAGATGGTTATGTTTCCTAACCATAGACATGTGTTGTCATTTGATTAATGGGATCACATCATTAGGAGAATGATGTGATTGACATGACCCATTCCGTTAGCCTAGCACTTGATCGTTTAGTATATTGCTATTGCTTTCTTCATGACTTATACATGTTCCTATAACTATGAGATTATGCAACTCCCGTTTACCAGAGGAACACTTTGGGTACTACCAAACGTCACAACATAACTGGGTGATTATAAAGGAGTACTACAGGTGTCTCCGAAGGTACATGTTGAGTTGGCGTATTTCGAGATTAGGTTTTGTCACTCCGATTGTCGGAGAGGTATCTCTGGGCCCTCTCGGTAATGCACATCACTATAAGCCTTGCAAGCAATGTGACCAATGAGTTGGTTACGGGATGATGCATTACGTAACGAGTAAAGAGACTTGCCGGTAACGAGATTGAACTAGGTATTGGATACCGACGATCAAATCTCGGGCAAGTAACATACCGATGACAAAGGGAACAACGTATGTTGTTATGCGGTTTGACCGATAAAGATCTTCATAGAATAAGTAGGAACCAATATGGGCATCCAGGTTCCGCTATTGGTTATTAACCGAGAATAGTTCTAGGTCATGTCTACATAGTTCTCGAACCCGTAGGGTCCGCACGCTTAACGTTACGATGACAGTTTTATTATGAGTTTATAAGTTTTGATGTACCGAAGTTTGTTCGGAGTCCCGGATGTGATCACGGACATGACGAGGAGTCTCGAAATGGTCGAGACATAAAGATTGATATATTGGACGACTATATTCGAACACCGGAAGTGTTCCGGACGTTGTCGGAGAAAACCGGAGTGTCGGAGGGTTATCGGAACCCCCCGGGGAGAGATAATGGGCCACATGGGCCTTGGTGGAAAGAGAGAGGGGCGGCCAGGGTGGGCCGCATGCCCCCTCTCCCTCTGGTCCGAATTGGACTAGGAGGGGGGTGGCGCCCCCCTCTTTCCTTTCCCCCTCTTCCCCTTCCTTCCCCCTCCTAGTAGGAGTAGGAAAGTGGGAGTCCTACTCCTACTAGGAGGAGGACTCCTCCTCCTTGGCACGCCCACAAGGGCCGGCCGGCCTCCCCCTCCCTCGTTTATATACGGGGGCAGGGGGGCACCCCAGTATACACAAGTTGATCTATTGGATCGTTTCTTAGCCGTGTGCGGTGCCCCCCTCCACCATATTCCACCTCGGTCATATCATCGCGGAGTTTAGGCGAAGCCCTGCACCGGTAGAACATCATCATCGTCACCACGCCGTCGTGCTGACGGAACTCATCCCCGAAGCTTTGCTGGATCGGAGCCCGGGGATCGTCATCAAGCTGAACGTGTGCTGAACTCGGAGGTGCCGTACGTTCGGTGCTTGGATCGGTCGGATCGTGAAGACGTACGACTACATCGACCGCGTTGTCATAACGCTTCCGCTTACGGTCTACGAGGGTACGTGGACAACACTCTCCCCTCTCGTTGCTATGTCATCACCATGATCTTGCGTGTACGTAGGAATTTTTTTGAAATTACTACGTTCCCCAATAGTGGCATCCGAGCCAGGTTTTATGCGTAGATGTCATATGCACGAGTAGAACACAAGTGAGTGGTGGGCGATACAAGTCATACTGCTTACCAGCATGTCATACTTTGGTTCGGCGGTATTGTGAGATGAAGCGGCCCGGACCGACATTACGTGTACGCTTACGCGAGACTGGTTTCACCGTTACGAGCACTCGTGCTTAAAGGTGACTGGCGGGTGACTGTCTCTCTCACTTTAGCTGAATCGAGTGTGGCTACGCCCGGTCCTTGCGAAGGTTAAAACAGCACTAACTTGATGAACTATCGTTGTGGTTTTGATGCGTAGGTAAGAACGGTTCTTGCTAAGCCCGTAGCAGCCACGTAAAACTTGCAACAACAAAGTAGAGGACGTCTAACTTGTTTTTGCAGGGCATGTTGTGATGTGATATGGTCAAGACGTGATGCTATATTTTATTGTATGAGATGATCATGTTTTTGTAACCGAAGTTATCGGCAACTGGCAGGAGCCATATGGTTGTCGCTTTATTGTATGAAATGCAAACGCCCTGTAATTGCTTTACTTTATCACTAAGCGGTAGCGATAGTCGTAGAAGCAATAGATGGCGTAAACGACAATGATGCTACGATGAAGATCAAGGTGTCGCGCCGGTGACGATGGTGATCACGACGGTGCTTCGGAGATGGAGATCACAAGCACAAGATGATGATGGCCATATCATATCACTTATATTGATTGCATGTGATGTTTATCCTTTATGCATCTTATCTTGCTTTGATTGACGGTAGCATTTTAAGATGATCTCTCACTAAAATTATCAAGAAGTGTTCTCCCTGAGTATGCACCGTTGCCAAAGTTCGTCGTGCCCAGACACCACGTGATGATCAGGTGTGATAAGCTCTACGTCCATCTACAACGGGTGCAAGCCAGTTTTGCACATGCAGAATACTCAGGTTAAACTTGACGAGCCTAGCATATGCAGATATGGCCTCGGAACACGGAGACCGAAAGGTCGAGCGTGAATCATATAGTAGATATGATCAACATAGTGATGTTCACCATTGAAAACTACTCCATCTCACGTGATGATCGGTTATGGTTTAGTTGATTTGGATCACGTGATCACTTAGATGACTAGAGAGATGTCTGTCTAAGTGGGAGTTCTTAAGTAATATGATTAATTGAACTTAAATTTATCATGAACTTAGTACCTGATAGTATTTTGCTTATCTATGTTTGTTGTAGATAGATGGCTCGTGCTGTTGTTCCGTTGAATTTTAATGCGTTCCTTGAGAAAGCAAAGTTGAAAGATGATGGGAGCAATTACACGGATTGGGTCCGTAACTTGAGGATTATCCTCATTGCTGCATAGAAGAATTACGTCCTGGAAGCACCACTGGGTGTCAGGCCTGCTGCTGATGCAACTGACGACGTTAAGAACGTCTGGCAGAGCAAAGCTGATGACTACTCGATAGTTCAGTGTGCCATGCTTTACGGCTTAGAACCGGGTCTTCAACGACGTTTTGAACGTCATGGAGCATATGAGATGTTCCAGGAGTTGAAGATAATATTTCAAGCAAATGCCCGGATTGAGAGATATGAAGTCTCCAATAAGTTCTATAGCTGCAAGATGGAGGAGAATAGTTCTATCAGTGAACACATACTCAAAATGTCTGGGTATAATAATCACTTGATTCAACTGGGAGTTAATCTTCCTGATGATAGTGTCATTGACAGAATTCTCCAATCACTGCCACCAAGCTACAAGAGCTTCGTGATGAACTATAATATGCAAGGGATGAACAAGACAATTCCCGAGCTCTTCGCAGTGCTAAAAGCTGCGGAAGTAGAAATCAAGAAGGAGCATCAAGTGTTGATGGTTAACAAGACCACTAGTTTCAAGAAAAAGGGCAAAGGGAAGAAGAAGGGGAACTTCAAGAAGAACAGCAAGCAAGTTGCTGCTCAAGAGAAGAAACCCAAGTCTGGACCTAAGCCTGAAACTGAGTGCTTCTACTGCAAGCAGACTGGACACTGGAAGCGGAACTGCCCCAAGTATTTGGCGGATAAGAAGGATGGCAAGGTGAACAAAGGTATATGCGATATACATGTTATTGATGTGTACCTTACTAGAGCTCACAGTAGCACCTGGGTATTTGATACTGGTTCTGTTGCTAACATTTGCAACTCGAAACAGGGACTACGGAATAAGCGAGCACTGGCCAAGGATGAGGTGACGATGCGCGTGGGAAACGGTTCCAAAGTCGATGTGATCGCGGTCGGCACGCTACCTCTACATCTACCTTCGGGATTAGTTTTAGACCTGAATAATTGTTATTTGGTGCCAGCGTTGAGCATGAACATTATATCTGGATCTTGTTTGATGCGAGACTGTTATTCATTTAAATCAGAGAATAATGGTTGTTCTATTTATATGAGTAATATCTTTTATGGTCATGCACCCTTGAAGAGTGGTCTATTTTTGTTGAATCTCGATAGTAGTGATACACATATTCATAATGTCAAAGCCAAAAGATGCAGAGTGAATAATGATAGTGCAACTTATTTGTGGCACTGCCGTTTAGGTCATATCGGTGTAAAGCGCATGAAGAAACTCCATACTGATGGAATTTTGGAATCACTTGATTATGAATCACTTGGTACTTGCGAACCGTGCCTCATGGGCAAGATGACTAAAACACCATTCTCCGGTACTATGGAGAGAGCAACGGATTTGTTGGAAATCATACATACAGATGTATGCGGTCCTATGAATGTTGAAGCTCGTGGCGGATATCATTATTTTCTCACCTTCACAGATGATTTAAGCAGATATGGGTATATCTACTTAATGAAACACAAGTCTGAAACATTTGAAAAGTTCAAAGAATTTCAGAGTGAAGTGGAAAATCATCGTAACAAGAAAATAAAATTCCTACAATCTGATCGTGGAGGAGAATATTTGAGTTACGAGTTTGGTTTACATTCGAAACAATGCGGAATAGTTTCGCAGCTCACGCCACCCGGAACACCACAACGAAATGGTGTGTATGAACATCGTAATCGTACTTTACTAGATATGGTGCGATCTATGATGTCTCTTACTAATTTACCGCTATCGTTCTGGGGTTATGCTTTAGAGACGGCCGCATTCACGTTAAATAGGGCACCATCAAAATCCGTTGAGACAACGCCTTATGAACTGTGGTTTGGCAAGAAACCAAAGTTGTCGTTTCTTAAAGTTTGGGGCTGCGATGCTTATGTGAAGCAACTTCAACCAGATAAGCTCGAACCTAAATCGGAGAAATATGTCTTCATAGGATACCCAAAAGAAACAGTTGGGTATACCTTCTATCACAGATCCGAAGGCAAGACATTCGTTGCTAAGAATGGATCCTTTCTAGAGAAGGAGTTTCTCTCGAAAGAAGTGAGTGGGAGGAAAGTAGAACTTGATGAGGTAACTGTACCTGCTCCCTTATTGGAAAGTAGTTCATCACATGAATCGGTTCCTGTGACACCTACACCAATTAGTGAGGAAGCTAATGATATTGATCATGAAACTTCAGATCAAGTTTCTACTGAACTTCGAAGGTCTACCAGAGTAAGATCCGCACCAGAGTGGTACGGTAATCCTATTCTGGAAATCATGTTACTTGACCATGACGAACCTACAAACTATGAGGAAGCGATGATGAGCCCAGATTCCACAAAATGGCTAGAGGCCATGAAATCTGAGATGGGATCCATGTATGAGAACAAAGTATGGACTTTGGTTGACTTGCCCGATGATCGGCAGGCCATTGAGAACAAATGGATCTTTAAGAAGAAGACTGACGCTGATGGTAATGTAACTGTCTATAAAGCTCGACTTGTCGCAAAAGGTTTTCGACAAGTTCAAGGGGTTGACTACGATGAGACTTTCTCACCTGTAGTGATGCTTAAGTCTGTCCGAATCATGTTAGCCATTGCTGCATTTCATGATTATGAAATCTGGCAAATGGATGTCAAAACTGCATTCTTGAATGGATTTCTGGAAGAAGAGTTGTATATGATGCAGCCAGAAGGTTTTGTTGATCCAAAAGGTGCTAACAAAGTATGCAAGCTCCAGCGATCCATTTATGGACTGGTGCAAGCATCTCGGAGTTGGAATAAACGCTTTGATAGTGTGATCAAAGCATATGGTTTTATACAGACTTTTGGAGAAGCCTGTATTTACAAGAAAGTGAGTGGGAGCTCTGTAGCATTTCTGATATTATATGTAGATGACATATTATTAATTGGAAATGATATAGAATTTCTGGATAGCATAAAGGGATACTTGAATAAAAGTTTTTCAATGAAAGATCTAGGTGAAGCTGCTTACATATTAGGCATCAAGATCTATAGAGATAGATCAAGACGCTTAATAGGACTTTCACAAAGCACATACCTTGATAAAATTTTGAAAAAGTTCAAAATGGATCAGGCAAAGAAAGGGTTCTTGCCCGTGCTTCAAGGTGTGAAGTTGAGTCAAACTCAATGCCCGACCACAGCAGAAGATAGAGAGAAAATGAAAGATGTTCCCTATGCTTCAGCCATAGGCTCTATCATGTATGCAATGCTATGTACCAGACCTGACGTATGCTTAGCAATAAGTTTGGCAGGGAGGTACCAAAGTAATCCAGGAGTGGATCACTGGACAGCGGTCAAGAACATCCTGAAATACCTGAAAAGGACTAAGGATATGTTTCTCGTATATGGAGGTGACAAAGAGCTAGTCGTAAATGGTTACGTCAATGCAAGCTTTGACACTGATCTGGACGATTCTAAATCGCAAACCGGATATGTGTTTTTATTAAACGGTGGAGCTGTAAGTTGGTGCAGTTCTAAACAAAGCGTCGTGGCGGGATCTACATGTGAAGTTGAGTACATAGCTGCTTCGGAAGCAGCAAATGAAGGAGTCTGGATGAAGGAATTCATTACCGATCTAGGTGTCATACCTAGTGCATCGGGACCAATGAAGATCTTCTGTGACAATACTGGTGCAATTGCTTTGGCAAAGGAATCCAGATTTCACAAGAGGACCAAGCACATCAAGAGACGCTTCAATTCCATCCGGGACCAAGTCCAAGTGGGAGACATAGAAATTTGCAAGATACATACGGATCTGAATGATGCAGACCCATTGACTAAGCCTCTCTCACGAGCAAAACATGATCAGCACCAAGACTCCATGGGTGTTAGAATCATTACTATGTAATCTAGATTATTGACTCTAGTGCAAGTGGGAGACTGAAGGAAATATGCCCTAGAGGCAATAATAAAGTTATTATTTATTTCCTCATATCATGATAAATGTTTATTATTCATGCTAGAATTGTATTAACCGGAAACATGATACATGTGTGAATACATAGACAAACATATAGTCACTAGTATGCCTCTACTTGACTAGCTCATTAATCAAAGATGGTTATGTTTCCTAACCATAGACATGTGTTGTCATTTGATTAATGGGATCACATCATTAGGAGAATGATGTGATTGACATGACCCATTCCGTTAGCCTAGCACTTGATCGTTTAGTATATTGCTATTGCTTTCTTCATGACTTATACATGTTCCTGTAACTATGAGATTATGCAACTCCTGTTTACCGGAGGAACACTTTGGGTACTACCAAACGTCACAACGTAACTGGGTGATTATAAAGGAGTACTACAGGTGTCTCCGAAGGTACATGTTGAGTTGGCGTATTCGAGATTAGGTTTTGTCACTCCGATTGTCGGAGAGGTATCTCTGGGCCCTCTCAGTAATGCACATCACTATAAGCCTTGCAAGCAATGTGACCAATGAGTTGGTTACGGGATGATGCATTACGTAACGAGTAAAGAGACTTGCCGGTAACGAGATTGAACTAGGTATTGGATACCGACGATCAAATCTCGGGCAAGTAACATACCGATGACAAAGGGAACAACGTATGTTGTTATGCGGTTTGACCGATAAAGATGTTCGTAGAATATGTAGGAACCAATATGGGCGTCCAGGTTCCGCTATTGGTTATTGACCGAGAATAGTTCTAGGTCATGTCTGTTGGAAATATGCCCTAGAGGCAATAATAAAAGCATTATTATTATATTTCCTTGTTCATGATAATTGTCTTTATTCATGCTATAATTGTGTTATCTGGAAATCGTAATACATGTGTGAATAACAGACATCAACATGTCCCTAGTGAGCCTCTAGTTGACTAGCTCGTTGATCAACAGATAGTCATGATTTCCTGACTATGGACACTGGATGTCATTGATAACGAGATCACATCATTAGGAGAATGATGTGATGGACAAGACCCAATCCTAAACATAGCACAAGATCGTATAGTTCGTTTGCTAGAGTTTTCTAATGTCAAGTATCTTTTCCTTAGACCATGAGATCGTGTAACTCCCGGATACTGTAGGAGTGCTTTGGGTATGCCAAACGTCACAACGTAACTGGGTGACTATAAAGGTAGACTGTGGGTATCTCCGAAAGTGTCTGTTGGGTGACATGGATCAAGACTGGGATTTGTCACTCCGTATGACGGAGAGGTATCACTGGGCCCACTCGGTAATGCATCATCATAATGAGCTCAGAGTGACCAAGTGTCTGGTCACGGGATCATGCATTACGGTACGAGTAAAGTGACTTGCCGGTAACGAGATTGAACGAGGTATTGGGATACCGACGATTGAATCTCGGGCAAGTAACATATCGATAGACAAAGGGAATAGCGTACGGGGTTGATTGAATCCTCGACATCGTGGTTCATCCGATGAGATCATCGTGGAGCATGTGGGAGCCAACATGGGTATCCAGATCCCGCTGTTGGTTATTGACCGAAGAATCGTCTCGGTCATGTCTGCTTGTCTCCCGAACCCGTAGGGTCTACACACTTAAGGTTCGGTTACGCTAGGGTTGTAGGGATATGTATATGCAGTAACCCGAATGTTGTTCGGAGTCCCGGATGAGATCCCGGACGTCACGAGGAGTTCCGGAATGGTCCGGAGGTAAAGATTTATATATGGGAAGTCCTGTTTCGGACATCGGGACAAGTTTCGGGGTTATCGGTATTGTACCGGGACCACCGGAAGGGTCCCGGGGGTCCACCGGGTGGGTCCACCTGCCCCGGGGGGCCACATGGGCTGTAAGGGGGTGCGCCTTGGCCTAATGGGCCAAGGGCACCAGCCCCACATAGGCCCATGCGCCTAGGGTTTAAGGGGGCAAGAGTCCTAGGAGGGTAAGGCACCTCCTAGGTGCCTTGGGGGGAGGGAAAACCCCCCTTGGCCGCCGCACCCCCTAGGAGATTGGATCTCCTAGGGCCGGCCACCCCCCCTTGGCACCCCTATATATAGTGGGGGAGAGGAGGGACTTCATACCTGAACGCCCTGGCCTTTGGTTGCCTCCTTCTCCCTCCTCAACACCTCCTCCACCTCCATAGTGCTTAGCGAAGCTCTGCCGGAGTACTGCAGCTCCATCAACACCACGCCGTTGTGCTGCTGCTGGTGCCATCTCCCTCAACCTCTCCTCCCTCCCTTGCTGGATCAAGAAGGAGGAGACGTGGCTGTTCCGTACGTGTGTTGAACGCGGAGGTGCCGTCCGTTCGGCGCTGGTCATCGATGATTTGGATCACGTCGAGTACGACTACATCATCACCGTTCTTTTGAACGCTTCCATGCGCGATCTACAAAGGTATGTAGATGCATCTGATCACTCGTTGCTAGATGAACTCCTAGATGATCTTGGTGAAACGAGTAGGAAAATTTTTGTTTTCTGCAACGTTCCCCAACAGTGGCATCATGAGCTAGGTCTATGCGTAGTTCTTCTTGCGCGAGTAGAACACAATTTGTTGTGGGCGTAGATTTGTCAACTTTCTTGCCGTTACTAGTCCTTTCTTGCTTCAGCGGTATTGTGGGATGAAGCGGCCCGGACCAACCTTACACGTACGCTTACGTGAGACCGGTTCCACCGACTAACATGCACTAGTTGCATAAGGTGGCTGGCGGGTGTCTGTCTCTCCCACTTTAGTTGGAGCGGAATCGATGAACAGGGTCCTTATGAAGGGTAAATAGAAGTTGACAAATCACGTTGTGGCTTTAACGTAGGTAAGAAAACATTCTTGCTAGAACCCTAATTCAGCCACGTAAAACTTTCAACAACAATTAGAGGACGTCTAACTTGTTTTTGCAGCAAGTGGTTTGTGATATGATATGGCCAAAGTTGTGATGAATGATGAATGATCTATATGTGATGTATGAGATGTTCATGCTATTGTAATAGGATTCACGACTTGCATGTCGATGAGTATGACAACCGGCAGGAGCCATAGGAGTTGTCTTTATTCTTTTAATGACCTGCGTGTCATCGAGAAACGCCATGTAAATTACTTTACTTTATTGCTAAACGCGTTAGCCATAGTAGTAGAAGTAGTAGTTGGCGAGCAACTTCATGGAGACACGATGATGGAGATCATGATGATGGAGATCATGGTGTCAAGCCGGTGACAAGATGATCACGGAGCCCCAAGATGGAGATCAAAGGAGCTATGTGAAAATGGCCATATCATGTCACGTTTATTATTTGATTGCATGTGATGTTTATCATGTTTTGCATCTTGTTTACTTAGAACGACGGTAGTAAATAAGATGATCCCTCACAATAAAATTCAAGAAGTGTTCCCCCTAACTGTGCACTGTTGCGACAGTTCGCTGTTTCAAAACACCACGTGATGATCGGGTGTTTTATTCAGACGTTCACATACAACGGGTGTAAGACAGATTTACACATGCAAACACTTAGGTTGACTTGACGAGCCTAGCATGTACAGACATGGCCTCGGAACACAGAAGACCGAAAGGTCGAGCATGAGTCGTATAGAAGATACGATCAACATGAAGATGTTCACCGATGTTGACTAGTCCGTCTCACGTGATGATCGGACACGGTCTAGTTTAACTCGGATCATGTAATACTTAGATGACTAGAGGGATGTCTAATCTAAGTGGGAGTTCACTAATAATTTGATTAGTTGAACTTAATTATCATGAACTTAGTCTAAAATCTTTGCAATATGTCTTGTAGATCAAATGGCCAACGTAGTCCTCAACTTCAACGCGTTCCTAGAGAAAACTGAGCTGAAAGACGATGGCAGCAACTATACGGACTGGGTCCGGAACCTGAGGATCATCCTCATAGCTGCCAAGAAAGATTATGTCCTACAAGCACCGCTTGGTGACGCACCCGTTCTCCCTGCAGAACAAGATGTTATGAACGCTTGGCAGGCACGTTTCGATGACTACTCCCTCGTTCAGTGCGGCATGCTTTACAGCCTAGAGCCGGGGCTCCAAAAGCGTTTTGAGAGACATGGAGCATATGAGATGTTCGAAGAGCTGAAAATGGTTTTCCAAGCTCATGCCCGGGTCGAGAGATATGAAGTCTCCGACAAATTCTTCAGCTGTAAGATGGAGGAAAACAGTTCTGTCAGTGAGCACATACTCACTATGTCTGGGTTGCATAACCGCTTGACTCAGCTAGGAGTTAATCTCCCGGATGATGCGGTCATTGACAGAATCCTCCAGTCGCTTCCACCAAGCTACAAGAGCTTTGTGATGAACTTCAATATGCAGGGGATGGAAAAGACCATTCCTGAGGTATTTGCTATGCTGAAATCAGCGGAGGTAGAAGTCAGGAAGGAACATCAAGTGTTGATGATCAATAAAACCACTAAGTTCAAGAAAGGCAAGGGTAAAAAGAGCTTCAAGAAGGACGGCAAGGAGGTTGCCGCGCCCGGCAAGCAAGCTGCCGGGAAGAAGCCAAAGAATGGACCCAAGCCCGAGACTGGGTGCTTTTATTGCAAGGGAAGCGGTCACTGGAAGCGGAACTGCCCTAAGTACTTAGCGGATAAGAAGGCCGGCAAAACCAAAGGTATATGTGATATACATGTAATTGATGTGTACCTTACTAGTGCCCGTAGTGGCTCCTGGGTATTTGATACCGGTGCAGTTGCTCACATTTGTAACTCAAAGCAGGGGCTGCGGAATAAGCGGAAACTGGCAAAGGACGAGGTGACGATGCGCGTCGGGAATGGTTCCAAGGTCAATGTGATCGCCGTCGGCACGCTACCTCTGCATCTCCCTTCGGGATTAGTTTTAAACCTTAATAATTGTTATTTAGTGCCAGCTTTGAGCATGAACATTGTATCGGGATCTCGTTTAATTCGAGATGGCTACTCTTTTAAATCTGAGAATAATGGTTGTTCCATTTTATGAGAGATATGTTTTATGGTCATGCTCCTATGGTGAATGGTTTATTCTTTATGAATCTCGAACGTGATGCTACACATGTTCATAATGTGAGTACCAAAAGAAGTAAAGTTGATAATGATAGTCCCACATACTTGTGGCACTGCCGCCTTGATCACATAGGTGTCAAACGCATGAAGAAGCTCCATGCTGATGGACTTTTAGAGTCTCTTGATTATGAATCATTTGACACGTGCGAACCATGCCTTATGGGTAAAATGACCAAGACTCCGTTCTCAGGAACAATGGAGCGAGCAACCGACTTATTGGAAATCATACATACTGATGTGTGCGGTCCGATGAGTGTTGAGGCTCGCGGTGGCTATCGTTATGTTCTCACCCTCACTGATGATTTAAGTAGGTATGGGTATATCTACTTAATGAAACACAAGTCTGAAACCTTTGAAAAGTTCAAGGAATTTCAGAGTGAGGTTGAAAATCAACGTGACAGGAAAATCAAGTTTCTACGATCAGATCGTGGAGGAGAATACTTGAGTCACGAGTTTGGGGCACACTTAAGAAAATGTGGAATAGTTTCACAACTCAGGCCGCCTGGAACACCTCCGCGTAATGGTGTGTCCGAACGTCATAATCGCACTCTGTTAGATATGGTGCGATCTATGATGTCTCTTACCGATTTACCGCTTTCTTTTTGGGGCTATGCTTTAGAGACTGCCGCATTCACTTTAAATAGGGCTCCGTCGAAATCCGTTGAGACGACACCGTATGAATTATGGTTTGGGAAGAAACCTAAGCTGTCGTTTCTAAAAGTTTGGGGATGCGATGCTTATGTCAAGAAACTTCAACCTGAAAAGCTCGAACCCAAATCGGAAAAATGCGTCTTCATAGGGTACCCAAAAGAAACTATTGGGTACACCTTCTACCTTAGATCCGAAGGCAAGATCTTTGTTGCCAAGAATGGGTCCTTTCTGGAGAAAGAGTTTCTCTCGAAAGAAGTAAGTGGGAGGAAAGTAGAGCTTGATGAAGTATTGCCTCTTGAACCGGAAAATGGCGCAACTCAAGAAAATGTTCCTGAGGTGCCAGCACCGACTAGAGAGGAAATTGTCGGAGAGGTATCTCTGGGCCCTCTCAGTAATGCACATCACTATAAGCCTTGCAAGCAATGTGACCAATGAGTTGGTTACGGGATGATGCATTACGTAACGAGTAAAGAGACTTGCCGGTAACGAGATTGAACTAGGTATTGGATACCGACGATCAAATCTCGGGCAAGTAACATACCGATGACAAAGGGAACAACGTATGTTGTTATGCGGTTTGACCGATAAAGATGTTCGTAGAATATGTAGGAACCAATATGGGCGTCCAGGTTCCGCTATTGGTTATTGACCGAGAATAGTTCTAGGTCATGTCTGTTGGAAATATGCCCTAGAGGCAATAATAAAAGCATTATTATTATATTTCCTTGTTCATGATAATTGTCTTTATTCATGCTATAATTGTGTTATCTGGAAATCGTAATACATGTGTGAATAACAGACATCAACATGTCCCTAGTGAGCCTCTAGTTGACTAGCTCGTTGATCAACAGATAGTCATGATTTCCTGACTATGGACACTGGATGTCATTGATAACGAGATCACATCATTAGGAGAATGATGTGATGGACAAGACCCAATCCTAAACATAGCACAAGATCGTATAGTTTGTTTGCTAGAGTTTTCTAATGTCAAGTATCTTTTCCTTAGACCATGAGATCGTGTAACTCCCGGATACTGTAGGAGTGCTTTGGGTATGCCAAACGTCACAACGTAACTGGGTGACTATAAAGGTAGACTGCGGGTATCTCTGAAAGTGTCTGTTGGGTGACATGGATCAAGACTGGGATTTGTCACTCCGTATGACGGAGAGGTATCACTGGGCCCACTCGGTAATGCATCATCATAATGAGCTCAGAGTGACCAAGTGTCTGGTCACGGGATCATGCATTACGGTACGAGTAAAGTGACTTGCCGGTAACGAGATTGAACGAGGTATTGGGATACCGACGATCGAATCTCGGGCAAGTAACATATCGATAGACAAAGGGAATAGCGTACGGGGTTGATTGAATCCTCGACATCGTGGTTCATCCGATGAGATCATCGTGGAGCATGTGGGAGCCAACATGGGTATCCAGATCCCGCTGTTGGTTATTGACCGAAGAGTCGTCTCGGTCATGTCTGCTTGTTTCCCGAACCCGTAGGGTCTACACACTTAAGGTTCGGTTACGCTAGGGTTGTAGGGATATGTATATGCAGTAACCCGAATGTTGTTCGGAGTCCCGGATGAGATCCCGGACGTCGCGAGGAGTTCCGGAATGGTCCGGAGGTAAAGATTTATGTATGGGAAGTCCTGTTTCGGGCATCGGGACAAGTTTCGGGGTTATCGGTATTGTACCGGGACCACCGGAAGGGTCCCGGGGGTCCACCGGGTGGGTCCACCTGCCCCGGGGGGCCACATGGGCTGTAAGGGGGTGCGCCTTGGCCTAATGGGCCAAGGGCACCAGCCCCACATAGGCCCATGCGCCTAGGGTTTAAGGGGACAAGAGTCCTAGGAGGGTAAGGCACCTCCTAGGTGCCTTGGGGGGGAGGGAAACCTCCCCTTGGCCGCCGGCCATAGGAGATTGGATCTCCTAGGCTGCGCACCACCCCCCCTTGGCACCCCTATATATAGTGGGGGAGAGGAGGGACTTCATACCTGAACGCCTTGGCCTTTGGTTGCCTCCTTCTCCCTCCCCAACACCTCCTCCACCTCCATAGTGCTTAGTGAAGCTCTGTCGGAGTACTGCAGCTCCATCAACACCACGCCGTCGTGCTGCTGCTGGTGCCATCTCCCTCAACCTCTCCTCCCTCCCTTGATGGATCAAGAAGAGGAGACGTGGCTGTTCCGTACGTGTGTTGAACGCGGAGGTGCCGTCCGTTCGGCGCTGGTCATCGGTGATTTGGATCACGTCGAGTACGACTACATCATCACCGTTCTTTTGAACGCTTCCGCTCGCGATCTACAAAGGTATGTAGATGCATCTAATCACTCGTTGCTAGATGAACTCCTAGATGATCTTGGTGAAACGAGTAGGAAAATTTTTGTTTTCTGCAACGTTCCCCAACAATGTCTACATAGTTCTCGAACCCGTAGGGTCCGCATGCTTAACGTTACTATGACAGTTTTATTATGAGTTTATAAGTTTTGATGTACCGAAGTTTGTTCGGAGTCCCGGATGTGATCACGGACATGACGAGGAGTCTCGAAATGGTCGAGACATAAATATTGATATATTGGACGACTATATTCGGACACCAGAAGTGTTCCGGACGTTGTCGGAGAAAACCGGAGTGCCGGAGGGTTACCGGAACCCCCCGGGGAGAGATAATGGGCCACATGGGCCTTGGTGGAAAGAGAGAGGGGCGGCCAGGGTGGGCCGCACGCCCCCTCTCCCTCTGGTCTGAATTGGACTAGGAGGGGGGGCCCTCTTTCCTTTCCCCCTCTTCCCCTTCCTTCCCCCTCCTAGTAGGAGTAGGAAAGGGGGAGTCCTACTCCTACTAGGAGGAGGACTCCTCCTCCTTGGCGCGCCCACAAGGGCCGGCCGGCCTCCCCCCTCCCTCCTTTATATACGGGGGCAGGGGGGCACCCCAGTATACACAAGTTGATCTACGGATCGTTCCTTAGCCGTGTGCGGTGCCCCCCTCCACCATATTCCACCTCGGTCATATCGTCGCGGAGTTTAGGTGAAGCCCTGCGCCGGTAGAACATCATCATCGTCACCACGCCGTCGTTATGACGGAACTCATCCCCGAAGCTTTGCTGGATCGAAGCCCGGGGATCGTCATTGAGCTGAACGTGTGCTGAACTTGGAGGTGCCGTACGTTCGGTGCTTGGATCGGTTGGATCGTGAATACGTACGACTACATCAACCGTGTTGTCATAATGCTTCCGCTTACGGTCTACGAGGGTACGTGGACAACACTCTCCCCTCTCGTTGCTATGTCATCGCCATGATCTTGCGTGTACGTAGGATTTGTTTTGAAATTACTATGTTCCCCAACAAAAACAAAAAACTAAATGATTCGATTGTAAGATCTAAAGATATACCTTCAAGCACTAACCTCCCCGGCAACGGCGCCATAAAAGAGCTTGATGTCTACTACGCAACTTTCTTCTTGTAGACATTGTTGGGCCTCCAAGTGTAGAGGTTTGTAGGACAGTAGCAAATTTCCCTCAAGTGGATGACCTAAGGTTTATCAATTTGTGGGAGGCGTAGGATGAAGATGGTCTCTCTCAAACAACCCTGCAACCAAATAACAAAGAGTCTCTTGTTTCCCTGATACGTCCATTTTGCACCATATGTTTTCCTATTGTTATTTATGTTGTTTTATTGTATAATAATGCTTTTTGGAGTAATTCTAATGCCTTTTCTCTCATAATATGCCGGGTATGCACAAAGGGGGAGAATTCTGGCAGCTGGAAATCTGGACGTGAAAAAGCTATGTCAAGCTACCTATTCTGCACAACTCCAAATGAGCTTAAACTTCCCGAGGTTTTTTTATGGAATATTTAAGAATTATTGGAGCAAATAAGTACCAGAGGGGGCCCACCAGGTGGGCACAACCCACCTGGGCGCGCCAGGAGGCCCAGGCGCGCCCTGGTGGGTGCTGCCCTCCTCAGCCCACCTCCGGTGCCCCTCTTCTGGTATATAAGTCATTTGGCCCTAAAAAAATAAGGAGAGGACTTTTGGAATGAAGCGCCGCCGCCTCAAGGCGAAACTTTGGCAGGAGCACTTTTGCCGTCCGGCGGAGCGATTCCACCGGGGAACTTCCCTCACAGAGGGGGAAATCATCGTGATCATCATCACCAACAACTCTCCCATCTTGGTGAGGGCCATCTTCATCAACATCTTCAACAGCACTAACTCCTCTAAAAACCCTAGTTCATCTCTTGTGTTCGATCTTTGTACCGGAACTATAGATTGGTGCTTTTGGGTGACTAGTAGTGTTGATTACATCTTGTAGTTGATTACTATATGGTTTATTTGGTGGAAAATTATCTGTTCAGATCCATTATGCTATTTAATACCCCTATGATCTTGAGCATGATTATCATTTGTGAGTAGTTACTTTCGTTCTTGAGGTCATGGGAGAAATCATGTTGCAAGTAATCATGTGAACTTGATAGGTGTTCGATGTTTTGATGATATGTATGTTGTCATTCTCTTAGTGGTGTCATGTGAATGTCGACTACATGACACTTCACCATATTTGGGCCTAAGGGAACGCATTGTGGAGTAGTTATTAGATGGTGGGTTGCGAGAGTGACAGAAGCTTAAACCCCAGTTTATGCGCTATTCCGTAAGGGACCGATTGGATCCAAGAGTTTAATTCTATGATTAGTATTTATTCTTAATACTTTTCTCGTAGTTGAGGATGCTTGCGAGAGGGTTAATCATACGTAGGAGGTTTGTTCAAGTAAGAACAACACCTAGGCACCGGTCCACCCACATATCAAATTATCAAAGTAGTGAACACGAATTAAGCCAACATGATGAAATTGACTAGATAAAATTCCCGTGTACCCTCAAGAACACTTTGCTTACCATAAGAGACCGTTTTGGCCTGTCCTTTGCCTCAAAAGGATTGGGCTACCTTGCTGCACTTTTGTTACTACTATCGTTACTTGCTCGTTACAAATTATCTTGCTATCAAACTACTCCGCTACTTACAATTTTAGCACTTGCAGACATTATCTTGCTGAAAACCACTTGTCATTTCCTTCTGCTCCTTGTTGGGTTTGACACTCTTACTTATCAAAAAGGCTACAATTGACCCGATATACTTGTGGGTCATGTCGGTGTCAAAACTGGCGGATCTCGGGTAGGGGGTCCCGAACTGTGCGTCTAGGCGGATGGTAACATGAGACAAGGGGCACGATGTTTTACCCAGGTCCGGGCCCTCTTGATGGAGGTAAGACCCTACGTCCTGCTTGATTAATATTGATGATGTGTGTTACAAGAGTGGATCTACCACGAGATCAAGGAGGCTAAACCCTAGAAGCTAGCCTATGGTATGATTGTTGTTTGTCCTACGGACTAAAGCCATCCGGTTTATATAGACATCGGAGAGGGCTAGGGTTACACAGAGTCGGTTACAATGGTAGGTGATCTACATATCTGTATCGCCAAGCTTGCCTTCCACGCCAAGGAAAGTCCCATCCGGACACGGGACAAAGTCTTCAATCTTGTATCTTCATAGTCTTGGAGTCCGGCCGATGATGATAGTTTGGCTATCCGGACACCCCCTAGTCCAGGACTCCCTCTGTAGCCCCTGAACCAGGCTTCAATGACGACGAGTCCGGGCGCATGTTGTCTTCGGCATTGCAAGGCGGGTTCTTCCTCCGAATAATTTATAGAAGATTGTGAACACCAGGATAGTGTCCGGCTCTGCAAAGATAAATTCCACGTACCACCGTAGAGAGAGTAATATGACACAAGTTCAATCTGTTGAAGTATTTTGTGGCATGACGTCACACCACTACCAAGCCTTTACTAGAATTGTTTTTATTGTACCACCTCAGCGCGTTTAGCGAAGCGGTTTTCTTGGCACGTCCTGTCGAAGCAGAGATCGTGTTCCCTTTATTCCGGGATTCCCATCAATACGGACGTGGGTAACCCAACCGCGCCATTGATTGCGGCGCTTGGGGGATAAGCGAGTTTTATCAGGCCGGTGGGGACGCGTGTTTGTGTCCGCCCATATAAGGGGATAAAGATCCAACCCTGTTACCCGCGCCTTCTTCCTCCTTGGCTTATCCAACTCCGCGAACTCGAGCTCCAGTGCCCAAGTCCGCACTTCTCACCTCAACCTTCTCCAACTATGTCCGGAGCGGGAGGCAAGTGGATGGCCTCCTCCGTCACGGAGGAGCAGATCCAGAAGCTGCGCAACGCCGAATATTTGTTCAGCAACATCGCGCACCGGCTCCCCGACAAGGGAGAGCTCATCCCCACCCCCAGGCCCCATGAGAGGGTAGTATTTCTTCCCCATTTCCTCCGCGGACTGGGCTTCCCACTTCATCCCTTTGTGCGGGGGCTCATGTTCTACTACGGCCTGGATTTCCATGATCTGGCCCCGAATTTCATCCTCAACATCTCGGCGTTTATCGTCGTGTGTGAGGCCTTCCTCTGCATCCAGCCCCACTTCGGCTTGTGGCTCAAGACCTTCAGTGTCAAGCCGAAGGTTGTGAAGGGCAGCCAAGCGGAGTGCGGAGGCGCCATGGTGGGCAGGATGTCCCATGTTACTTGGCCGGAGGGCACTTTCGTGGAAACCATTAAGGGGTGGCAATCGGGGTGGTTCTACGTCACCGAGCCGCGTGACCCTGATTGGGCAGCGGCCCCCAAATTCAGATCTGGCATCCCTACACGGCTCACCTCTTGGAAAGAGAGTGGTCGGATCTAGGGTGATTCGGAGGAGCTGACCGGACTCCAAGCCTGTATCCAAAAGCTGGTGGACAAGAAGCTCAAGCTTGTCAACGTAGTACAGGTCATGCTCGTTCGCCGGATTCTCCCGTGCCAATGACGGGGTTTCAACATGTGGGAGTTCGATCCGGCGCAGCACCAGACTCTGAGCGGGCTCTTCGACACTACGTACGAAGATGTCTGGAAGGTGCTGTTCAAGGGCGTCGAGGCTCCCGCATCCGCTACCGAAGATCGCGGATTCATCTCGTAGCGTCCGGCTGACGAGGTAAGTGATTTTGTCCTTTACGGAACACTCATTTTCCATAGTTTGACTCTATGAGGGATCTAAACTCCCTTTTCCTTTGACAGGACTGGCTGGCGAAGGCCGAACAGACTATCTGTCCGGCCCCATTGCCAGAGGACCCAGCGGACGCCCGCCTAACGGGGCTGCTGGCTCCGGCACCCCATGTGGTGCCGGAGAAGAAGGCCAAGAAGAAGGCCACGGGTACTCGAAAGAGTTCCCGTTTTCAAGTGTTATCGGATGATGACTCCGAGGCCGACTCCTCCCACAAAGGCGAGGAGGAGAAGAAGAAAGCCTCTCCCCCAGCGGGGGGAGGGAAGAAACGGAAGGCTTCCCCTACGGGGGAGGCCAAAGGGTCCAAGAAGGGAAAAACTCTTTCCCCGAACTGCTCTGCCAGCGCCAGTGACGACGGCGAGGACTGGCCTCCAAGGGCCAAGCCCCTGGCGAGATCGTAAGTATCCAGACTCCCAAATAACTTCATGGTTTTTCTTTTTCGCCACATAATGTCTTTCTAATGCCGCATACAACCCTGCAGTCCGCCCAAGGATGATCTTCCCGCTTCGTCGAGCGGGTCCTTAGGTGCGTCGGATATGGAGTCTCTTCCGACTGCCTCCACCCCCCGTGATGCGGACGATGCCGAGGTGGGATCCCGAGAAGGGACCCACCAGGAGGAGGAGGCTCCGGAGGTGTCGCAGGACAACCTCCCGGACTTTGCACCGGACTCGGCCCCGGAACCCATAGTGGCTCCGGAGTCCGGCGGGCGACCCCTTCGTAAGAACGGCAAGACCGTGACGCCGGCAGCCTCCGTCCAACCGGAGGCGCCGGATAACTTGCTGGAGGCGCTCAATGGCGCCTCCATTGAAGAGGAACACTGCACTATTATGAGTGCGGTGATTCAGAAGGTTCAGCTTGCCAAGAGCGGGCTGACCGAAGCCTGCAGCAGCCTTCTAATAGGCTTTGAGGTAAGAATTTCGATATATATAAAATGGTACCGCATAGACAGTAGCCCCTAATGCTCGGTTCGGTGTTCGGAAAGAAAAGCCGGACTGAGGATCTAAAAAGATATACGCATGAGTCATAACAAATATGTCAATATGGGATTGCAGGCTGTGCTGCTGACCTCCGCCGCACTGACTGCGGAGGTCAATACTTTGAAGGAAAGCCTCGAGCGGTCCGAGAACGAGCTCGGCCATGCCAAAAAGCAGCTCGAGGACAAGGAAGGTGAGTAACACCTTATTAAAATTGTACCTTATAGAAAAGGATTTTGGTTGCAAGAAAAATGACAAGGATAACGTGGATGTAACAGGGGCCACGAACGAGGTGGCGACCCTGAAGGAGGCGGTGTCCGCGGCCAAACATAATGCGGCCGCGGAACGCACCGAGCGAGAGAAGCATGAGAAGCGGGTGGCGGAGGTACAGCAAGAGCTCTAGGCTCTCATGGAAAGACATGAGAGTTTGGAGCATGACTCGGAGACTCGAAAGTCTGAGCTTGCGACGGCTCTTGAGAGTGCCAAAGCCGCGAAGGCCGAAGCCTATAAGGCCCTCCAAGAAATCGAGGAATTGAAGAAAATAGCGGCGAGTAAGGCATTTTTCATGCAAAGTAAGCATGTGAGTGTTAATTACCTGTTACTTACCCGAATTCGGAGCTCTCCAGGAACGTTCGCAGATCTTCCTTGCAACGTATTCGATGCTGCCGCATTCTACCGGGCCGAGGAGGGGAGCTCGACGGAGAAGGTCTTCTGGTCTCAGTATGCTGAGGCCGGACATCCGGTGCCCCTTAGCGACCAGCTGAAGCAGCTAGTCGAGCTCCACAAGGTGGCCGAACAGGCCATGAAGGGCCTCATAGTTCGACTGTGGCCTAAAGAGGCCATGCCTGGGAGCTACTTCGGCCTGGTGCGGCGGCTGGTGGATGCGTGCCCGTGGGTTGAAGTCATCAAGCACTCCGCTTGTATTGAGGGTGCCCGGCGGGCCCTTGCCCGCGCAAAGGTGCACTGGGGCAAGATGGATGCCCAGAAGCTTGTGACGGACCCGCCACCGCAGGGCAAGGAGCACCGCACGCCCAAGATGTATTATAAGAGTGTCCTGAAGGGTGCCCGCACTATTGCGGGTGAGTGCTCCAAATATGTAATATTTGAGTAGACTCGCATTTTGTTATCCTGTGCGCTGAAAACTTAGTTCATATGCGCTAAGCAACACTTGTTAATTTAAAATATTACCTTCTGTGCGGCTGTTTATCAATTCTGAGAGATGGCAAGTCGTCGGCTTCAGCCCCCATGCCACGAGTGCTGGGGTGTTCGGGATAAACTTGAGCACTCTTGTTCCCATTTTTGGGTCCATCTAGGAAGGCGCTCAACACAGCGAACAAGGCAACCGGACTTATAATGCTTGAACACTCTCACTTAGCCATAGAATTCTATAATTTTAAATTTCGGTGAAGCCCCTAGTCTTTGGAAGGCCGAATTTGGGGCGCCATCCACGCCTGGGCCGGACAAAAACCGGCTCCTCGCTCTAAGCGGCATAAGTCTTTAAGGACTTGCAAAAAAACCTCTCGAACAACGACCGGCTCTCGCCTCATCATGACGGTCAGTTTTAGCTTTCTCCACTGAGGCGTTAACCCAGCTCAACTGGGGCGCAATCGCAGTGGTTCTCCCAGTGCTACCTTAGCCGATACAACGGAACGTAAGGTACCAAAACATGGGAGTCGGGCAAACCCAACTATTGACCCAAGACATGATTCGGAGCCGATGCATATAATGCTATAAGTTCGAGGTGCCGCACTTGTGAAAGTGTTCGGACTTATCACACCATGATGCGGGGAACATAAGCCCCTGGTGTATTTAGCCGTACCAAAATGTACGGATGCAACATATCATAAATGAACATATGTATAAGAAAGAAATGCAATTGGAAGCAAAAAGGTGCTGCATTACTTTATTCAAGAGAAACTGCTATGAGTGCAGAATGATACAAATGGTGCGATAAGCAAGGGATGGGACTATTAAACATGTCCCCCTCTAGGGGTAGGCTGCATAATGGTGTATAAAACAGATTTAATGCTCGTAATGGAGACCACCTGGATATTCGTTGTAGCCTTTCTCCTTCCCTGGCCATTGCATCGTGAATTCGGCATGTCTGCTGGCGGACAGGGCCTTTGACGAACGGAGTCCTGTGGGTAAAAATAAAAAGGAAAAAGAAAAAAAAGAACGACACACTTGAGATCCCCTGGTGTGGTTGAGCCGCAGTCTGGGCCTATCGTGGTCGTGCCCCTCTCCCCGTGCCCATGGTATCTTCAGAGCGTAATGGTGTACGCGAAGGACCTGTCTTGACGTTTTACAGGGGCTGGGGTTGGGGCCGCACTGCTACGCGTGCTTGGAACGTGCCAGGTGGTCTTGTTGTAGGTTACTCCGGGCGCGCTTAGCTGTGTCCGGCCGCTTAACGGCCGGACTCGAGAATTGCCTTAAGAGGCTGCATTGTACTTCTGCCGCAAGAGCCGCTGTATGTTCCTCCGTTCGGAGAGAACGTTCAGTGTTTCCGTTGACCGTGATGACTCCTCGAGGGCCTGGCATCTTGAGCTTGAGGTATGCATAGTGCGGCACCGTGTTGAACTTTGCAAACGCGGTACGTCCGAGCAGGACATGATAGCCGCTGCGGAACGGAACTATGTTGAAGATTAACTCCTCGCTTCGGAAGTTATCCGGGGATCCGAAGACCACTTCTAGTGTAACTGAGCCTGTACAATTGGCTTCTACACCTGGTATGACGCCTTTAAAGGTTGTCTTGGTAGGTTTAATCCTTGAGGGGTCTATGCCCATTTTGCGCACTGTATCCTGATAAAGCAGGTTCAGGCTGCTGCCGCCGTCCATCAGGACTCTGGTGAGGTGAAATCCATCGACGATTGGGTCTAAGACCAATGCGGTGAATCCGCCATGGCGGATGCTAGTGGGGTGGTCCCTTCGGTCAAAAGTGATTGGGCAGGAGGACCATGGATTGAACTTCGGGGCAACTGGCTCCATCGCGTATACATCCCTTAGCGCACGCTTCCGCTCCCTTTTGGGTATGTGCGTTGCGTATATCATGTTCACCGTCCGCACCTGTGGGGGGAAACCCTTCTGTCCTCTATTGTTCGGCGTTCGGGTCTCTTCCTCGTCATCGCTATGCAGGCCCTTGTCATTGTTTTCGGCAATTAACTTGCCTGCCTGCTTGAATACCCAATAGTCCCTGTTGGTGTGGTTGGCTGGTTTTTCGGGGGTGCCGTGTATCTGGCACGAGCGGTCGAGTATTCTGTCCAAATTGGACGGACCCGGAGTAGTTCTTTTGAATGGCTTTTTCCGCTGACCGGGTTTAGAGCCTCTGAATCCGGCATTGACTGCCGTATCCTCACTATCGTCGCCATTAATGCGGCGTTTGTTTTTGTTACGACGCGACCTGCCATTTCGGTCCTTAAAATCCGGACTGCCAGAATTTTTGCTGAGGTTGTTGCTGCGTGCTAGCCAGCCGTCCTCACCCGCGCAGAAGCGGGTCATGAGTGATGTGAGGGCTGCCATGGATTTCGGCTTTTCCTGTCCCAGGTGCCGGGCGAGCCACTCATCGTGGATGTTATGCTTGAAGGCCGCGAGGGCCTCCGCATCCGGACAGTCGATGATTTGGTTTTTCTTGGTTAAGAACCGTGTCCAGAATTGTCTGGCCGATTCGTCTGGCTGCTGAATTATGTGGCTTAGGTCATCAGCGTCTGGTGGTCGCACATACGAGCCTTGGAAGTTATCGAGGAATCCGGCTTCCAAGTCTTCCCAACTACCAATTGACTCTGCTGGCAAGCTGTTAAGCCAATGCCGGGCTGGTCCTTTAAGCTTGAGGGGGAGATATTTGATGGCGTGAAGATTGTCACCGCGGGCCATGTGGATGTGAAGGAGATAGTCTTCGATCCAAACTGCGGGGTCTGTTGTGCCATCATAGGATTCAATATTGACGGGTTTAAACCCTTCGGGGATTTGATGATCCATTATTTCATCTGTGAAGCATAGTGGGTGTGCGGCGCCTCTGTACTGGGCGATATCACGACGGAGCTCAAGAGAGCTTTGTCTATTTTGTTCGGCCCGGCCGGACTTACTGTGTCCGGCGCGACGGTTGTCGTCATGTATCGTGGGGCGCCCACGCGATCCATAGATCGATCTTGATTGTCTTTCCATATCCTCCAATATATCTCGCAAGTCCGGAGCATTCCCCTGTGGCCTTGTGCTTTTCGAGCGATGCCGGGGTACGGGTCTAGTGAAGGGCCTAGAGGCCTCTCTGTCGCAACCACGGGGTGGTCGGTCAGCCGTATTGTCTCCTGGTGATGCGGGTTCATACACCTCCTCCTCTAATCGGGGGAGCAGCTTGCGTTTAGGGTAGCTTTTGGAGGGGCATTCGAGCTCATGCTCTTCGGCCGCGAGGACTTCAGTCCATCTGTCGGCTAGCAGATCTTGATCAGCTCTAAGCTGTTGCTGCTTTTCTTGAGGCTGTTCGCCGTGGCCATAAGCCTACGTTTAAAACGCTCTTGTTCGACGGGATCCTCAGGCACGACGAATTCATCGTCGTCGAGGCTTGCCTCATCTCCGGAGGGAGGCATATAATCATCTACCTCTTCTTCTGCCGCTCTCTCATGAGGGCTGGCATTTCCGTCCTCCTGTGCTGGATCTTACTGGAGTGGGTTGTCTTCGGCACTGTCCGGGGTATTATTATCTCCGGTGCCGGAATCGCCATTCTTGCTGTGGCGGGATTTAGAGCGGCGCCGCTGATGCCGGCGCTTGGGCTGTTTCTTGGAGGGGTCATCCTCCGCTGCTCCTTCGCCATTCCCATCCTTTGGGATGCCCACCATGTATATGTCATATGATGAGGTGGCTTTCCAGTGCCCGGTAGGCTCTGGTTCTTGGTCGTCTCTGGCATCGTCGTCCATACCGTTGATGTCTTCGGATTCGTAGTCTAGCATGTCAGTTAGATCGTCGATAGTGGCTACCAAGTGGGTGGTGGGTGGGCTTTGAATTTCTTCATCGTCCGCATCCCAACCGTCCTGACCGCGGTCCGGCCAGGGCTCTCCTGATAACGAGAGATACTTTAGCAAACTCAAGATGTCGCCGAAAGGTGAGTGTTGAAAGATGTCCGCTGCGGTGAACTCCATGATCGGCGCCCAATCGGATTCGATCGGAGGGGGCGCGGGAGGTTCGGAGTCCGGCGAGGAGTCCGACACCTCGGAGTCACGAGCTTTATGAGGGACAAGGTCAGTGTTCGGCTCTATCTCCGTAGAGGTTGCAGCCCCCGAGGCGGTGTCTAACCATCCATCCTCGATCTGCGGCCGGCTCCAAATTGAGGGTCGGAGCGGACTCGTGTGCGGCCTCCAGGGTACTGTCCGGCTGCAGAGCTAGATCATGTCCGTCGCGACAATGCGGCGCGCTTGGCTGCGACTCGAATCCATCGAAGATCAAGTCCCCCGGATGTCAGCCGTGAAGTTCAAACTTCCAAATCTGACCTGACGGCCAGGGGCGTAGCTTTCGATCTGCTCCAGATGGCCAAGCAAATTGGCCCGCAGTGCAAAGCCGCCGAATATGAAGATCTATCCGGGGAGAAAGGTCTCACCCTAGACTGGGTCGTTGATGATGATCGAACAAGCCATCGAGCCTATCGGTGACGACACAGAGGAACTCTCAATGAAAGCACCAATGTCGGTGTTAAAACCGGCGGATCTCGGGTAGGGGGTCCCGAACTGTGCGTCTAGGCGGATAGTAACAGGAGACAAGGGGCACGATGTTTTACCCAGGTTCGGGCCCTCTTGATGGAGGTTAAACCCTACGTCCTGCTTGATTAATATTGATGATGTGTGTTACAAGAGTGGATCTACCACGAGATCAAGGAGGCTAAACCCTAGAAGCTAGCCTATGGTATGATTGTTGTTCGTCCTACGGACTAAAGCCATCCGGTTTATATAGACACCGGAGAGGGCTAGGGTTACACAGAGTCGGTTACAATGGTAGGAGATCTACATATCCGTATCACCAAGCTTGCCTTCCACGCCAAGGAAAGTCCCATCCGGACACTGGACGAAGTCTTCAATCTTGTATCTTGATAGTCTTGGAGTCCGGCCGATGATGATAGTTCGGCTATCCGGACACCCCCTAGTCCAGGACTCCCTCAGGTCATCAGTCCGCAACACACCCAATACAATGGTAAATTGTATAGGTGCACTAGTTCGGTGAAGAGATGGTGATACAAGTGCAATATGGATGGTAGATATAGGTTTTTGTAATCTGAAAATATAAAAACAGCAAGGTAGCAAATGGTAAAAGTGAGCAAAATTGGTATTGCAATGCTTGGAAACAAGGCCTAGGGTTCATACTTTCACTAGTGCAAGTTCTCTCAACAATGATAACATAATTGGATATAACAATCCCTCAACATGCACGAAGAATCACTCCAAAGTCACTAATAGCAGAGAACAAACGAAGAGATTATTGTAGGGTACGAAACCACCTCAAAGTTATTCTTTCTGATCGATTTATTAGGCTATTCCTATAAGTGTCACAAACAACCCTAGAGTTCGTACTAAAATAACACCTTAAGACAAACATCAACCAAAACCCCGATGTCACCTAGATACTCCAATGTCACCACAAGTATCCATGGGTTTGATTATACGATATGCATCACACAATCTCATATACATCTATTCAAACCAACAAAAAGAAATTCTAAGAGTGCCCCAAAGTTTCTACCGGAGAGTCAAGACGAAAACATGTGCCAAACCCTATGCATAAGTTCACAAGGTCACAGAACCTACAAGTTGATCACGAAAACATACATCAGGTAGATCACGTGAATATCCCATTGTCACCACATATAAGCACATGCAAGACATACATCAAGTGTTCTCGAATCCTTAATGACTCAATTCGATAAGATAAATTCAAAAGGAAAACACAATCCATTACAAGAAGGTAGAGGGGGAGAAACACCATGTGATCCAACTATAATAGCAAATCTCGCGGTACATCAAGATCGTGCCAAATCAAGAACACGAGGGAGAGAGATCAAACACATAGCTACTGGTACATACCCTCAGCCCCGAGGGTGAACTACTCCCTCCTTGTCATGGAGAGCGCCGGGATGATGAAGATGGCCACCGCTGATGATTTCCCCCTCTAGCAGGGTGCCGAAAAAGGGTCCCGATTGGTTTTTGGTGGCTACAGAGGCTTGCGGTGGTGGAACTCCCGGTCTAGGTTCTGTTCTGGAGGTTTGGGGATATATAAGAGGTGTTGGCGTCAAGAACAAGTTAGGGGAGTCCACGAGGGGCCCACAAGGTCGGCGGGCATGCCCTAGGTGGGGGTTCCCCCACCCTTATGGTGGCCTCGGGACTCCTCTGGTGCATCTCCGATACTCCGTGGGCTTCTTTTGGTCCATAAAGAATCACCATAAAGTTTCAGGTCAATTGGACTCCGTTTGATATTCCTTTCCCGCGAAACTCAAAAGCAAGGAAAAAAACAGAAGCTGGCACTAGGCTCTAGGTTAATAGGTTAGTCCCAAAAATCATATAAAATAGCATATAAATGCATACAGAACATCCAAGATAGATAATATAATAGCATGGAACAATAAAAAATTATAGATACGTTGGAGACGTATCAGGCACCTCCGTGTTCAGCACACATTCAACTCGGTGACGTCCTCCACGTTCTTGATCTAGCAAGACGGCGAGGTAGTGGATGAGTTCCGACAGCACGGCTGCGTGGTGACAGTGATGGTGAAGTAATCACCGCAGGGCTTCGCCTAAGCACTTTGAAAATATGACCGATGGTGTAAACGGTGGAGGGGGCGCCTAGCATACGGCGCCACACATGGCTAAGCAATTGTTCTAGTTGTGCTAGGCGCCCCCTCCCACATATATATAGGTGGGAGGGAGGAGGGAGCAGCTAGGAGGCGCCCCCAAGTAGGCCGAATCCTACTTGGGGTCCTCCACAAGTGGAGCCCCCCTTTCCTTATTGGAGTGCGGGAGGAAGAAAGGAGGAGGTGGTGCCCCCCTTTCCTTTCTCTCCTGAGGAGAGAAAGGCAGGAGGGGCCACCACTCCTCTTTCCTTCCCCTAGGGACGACCAGCCATGTAGAGGGGTGCACCAGCCCCCTAGTGGGCTGGTCGATCGCCCCTTTGGCCCATTAGGCCCATACATTTATCGGGGGTGTCCGAAACCCCTTCCGGTGACCCGATGACTACCCGGTGCACTTCGAAACTCTTTCGGTGTCTGAATACCATCGTGCTATATATCAATCTTTACCTCTCAACCATTTCGAGACTCCTCATCATGTTCGTGATCTCATCCGGGACTTCGAACAACATTCGGTCACCAAATCATATAACTCATATAACACTATATCGTCAACGAACGTTAAGCGTGCGGACCCTACGGGTTCGAGAACTATGTAGACATGACCGAGACACCTCTTCGGTCAATAAAGAATAGCGGAACATGGATGCCCATATTGGTTCCTACATATTCTATGAAGATCTTTATCGGTTGAACCGTTATGACAACATATGTAATTCCCTTTGTCCGTCGGTATGTTACTTGCTCGAGATTCGATCGTTGGTATTTTCATACCTAGTTAAATCTCGTTACCGGCAAGTCTCTTTACTCGTTCCGTAATACATCACCTCGTAACTAATTCCTTAGTCATTTGCTTTGAAGCTTATGATGTGTATTACCGAGAGGGCCGAGAGATACCTCTCCGATACTCGAGTGACAAATCCTAATATCGATCTATGCCAACTTACAAACACCTTCAGAGATACCTGCAAAGCATCTTTCTGATCACCCAGTTATGTTGTGACGTTTGATAGCACACAAGGTATTCCTCCGGTATCCGGGAGTTGCATAATCTCATAGTCGAAGGAATATGTGTTTGACATGAAGAAAGCAATAGCAATAAACTGAACGATCAATATGCTAAGCTAATGGATGGGTCTTGTCCATCACATCATGCTCCGAATTGATGTGATCCCATTATCAAATTACAACTCATGTCTATGGTTAGTAAACCTTAACCATCTTTGATCAACGAGCTAGTCTAGTAGAGGCTCACTAGGGAGACGGTATTTGTTTATGTATTCACACATGTATTTAAGTTTCCAGTCAATACAATTCTAGCATGAATAATAAACCTTTATCATGATTTAGGAAATATAATAATAACCATTTTATTATTGCCTCTAGTGCATATTTCCATCAGTTTTATAACTCATGATCATCATATTCATATAAGAACCCATACATCATCATCAACATAATAACAACTCATCATTGATACGTCTCCAACGTATCTATAATTTTGTATTGTTCCATGCTATTATACTATTCATCTTGGATGTTTTATATGCATTATTATACTATTTTATATCATATTTTGGGACTAACCTATTAACCTAGTGCCAAGTGTCGGTGATTTTTTTACTTGTTTTTGTCTTTTACAAAAAAATCAATACCAAACGGAACGAAATTTTTGAGGATTTTTCTTGGACCACAAGACACCCAGGAACCTTCGGGAGGGGGTCAGAGGGGACACCAGTTGGTGAAAAGCTCGGGAGGCATGCCCTAGGGGGGCGCCCCCAGGCTTGTGGGCCCCCTAATGCCTCTCCAACCCTAATCTTTGTTTATAAATACCCAAATATTCCCCGTATACCATGGGGTACACCAAAAATACTTTTCCGCTGCCGCAAGTTTCCGTCCTTGTGAGATCCCATCTGGAGACCTATTTTGGTACTCTGCTGGAGGGGGATTCGACCATGGAGGGCCTCTACATCAACCTTGCTTCCCTTCCGGTAATGTGTGAGTAGTTTACCATAGACCTACGGGTCCATAGCTAGTAGCTAGATGACTTCTTCTCTCTCTTTGACCTTAAATACAATGTTCTCCTCAATGTTCTTGGAGATTTACTCGATGTAATCTTCTTTTGCGGTGTGTTTGTTGAGATCCGATGAACTGTGGGTTTATGATCAGATTATCTATGAATATTATTTGAGTCTTCTCTGAACTCTTTATGCATGATTAAGATATCTTTGTATTGCTCTCCGATCTATTGATTTGGTTTGGCCAACTAGATTGATTTTTCTTGCAATGGGAAATGTGCTTTGTATTGGGTACAATTTTGCGGTGCTCATACCCAGTGACAGAAGGGGACATGACACATATAGTATTGTTGCCATTAAGGATAAAAAATGGGGTTTATTCATATTGATTGGATCTATCCCTCTACATCATGTCATCTTGCTTAAGGCATCACTCCGTTCTTGTTAACTTAATACACTAGATGCATGCTGGATAGTGGTCGATGTGTGGAGTAATAGAGTAGATCCAGGCAAGAGTCGATCTACTTGTCACGGACGTGATGCCTATATTTATGACCATTGCCTTAGATATTGTCATAATTATTCGCTTTTCTATCAGTTGCTCAACGGTAATTTGTTCACCCACCGTATGCATTCTTTCAAGAGAGAAGTCTCTAGTGAAAACTATGGCCCTCGGGTCTATCTTTTATCATATTATTTTCAGATCTATAAAACCAAAATCCCAAAAATACCTTGCAGTAATTTATTTATCTTTACTTTATTTTGCACTTTTATTTATCTTTTATACCTATCTCTATCGGATCTCATCCTTTCAAGTAACCGTGAAGGAATTGACAACCCCTTTATCGCGCTGGGTGCAAGTATTTGTTTGTTTGTGTAGGTGATATCATTGGAGACTTGTGTGTTCCTCCTACTGGATTGATACCTTCGTTCTTAGCTGAGGGGAATACTTATCTGTACTTTGCTGTATCACCCTTCCTCGTCAAGTGAAAAACCAACACAAGCTCAAGAAGCAGCAAACATCATTGCCATATAGGAACTAGCTCATCGTTCTAGCACAATGTAGCACATAACTCATCATCTTCATGATAATAATTCATCATCATCATAGTCATAAGCAACACTAGCTAATTATTGTTAGCACATGATGAGTACGTACTACCTAAGACCCGCTATTCTCTCGAAGGTAAAATAGCATAAAACAGATAAAGCCAAGATAGCACTTGGCAAGCACATACACATGCTAGTACTACACAACACTACTCCACATATCACATGTCCAAATAGATCATCTTTACTCACTAGACGACTGTCGAGGATCTTCTGGGTGTCATCGAGCGGCTCGTCGGTGTGATCTACCCTGCACCACATGAGGAGTATGTCGCACATGAGCATGTAAACACTATTGACATTTTCATTTCTTCAGATTTTCATTTAAAAAAATACTAGCTTCATTTTTCACTCATTTTCATTTTTTTCACGTCTTCAAACAGAGTCAAGTTCCTTACATTTTCATTTAAAATAAATCCTAGCTTCACATTCTCATTTCAAAAAAATACAAGCCTCACATTTCCAGTTCATAAAAAAAATACATGCCTCACATTTTTCGATTCAACATTATTGCATTTTACTTCTCCCAATAATCCCCCTAGAATGTTCATATATTTTTTGTGCACTTGATAATCAATTTATAATGAAACTCCTGAAATTCAATATATGTACTACAAAAACTAAATTAGCAAAATACCCTAGTCCCAA